>NC_056735.1:1874087775-1874406525 GCF_019279795.1 Protopterus annectens | reverse complement strand
TATGCCCATGGTTGTCATTGAGTTGCCCTTAAATCAGGCAGTGCAACTGCCTTTCAGTTTTCCTTCTCCACCGTCTGCTAGTGAGAGGGTCTTGCGTATTTTGGATTTGCACAGGCAACTTCAGTATTATTTGGATAAAACTAATACCATTTATAAGTCTGACCAGCTTTTTGCTTCTTTTTATCCCAGGACTTTGGGTTTAGCTGTTTTCAAGCAAACCATCTCATTCTGCATGTCTAAGGTCATTTCCTTTTCTTATTCTTTTCATGGCAAGTGTCTGTCTACTTCAGTTCGAACTCATTCCACTAGTGCTGTTGCTTCTTCTGCTGCTTTCTTCAAGAGTTTGGACACCAGTTACATCATTGAAGCTGCTGCTTGATCTTCAGTGCATACCTTTACTAAGCATTATAAATTGGATATGGTTTCTAGACTCAGAGCAAGTTTTGCTAGGGTCATCCTGCATGGGTTTTTTGAGGCCTTTTCCCAGCCTTCCACCTCCTACTCCTTTTTCTTGAGCTTTTGTACTCTCCTTAATGTTAGCAGTGATATAGAAGGACATAATACAGTTGTGTAAAATCTTACCATAACAGTAGATGTCCTTCTGTTCACTGTTGCAGTATTCGGTCCCTTCCTCCATCCCCTTTTTTCTTTTGGGATTTGATTTGGTTACTCTCTTGGTGAGGGTCCGTCTTGGATGTGCTTAACCTCCTTTTTATCCTATGGAAACTGTTCTCTACTGGGGCAATTCATTTCTGGGTGACTGCATCCATACATCACCTTTATGCCATCTGTCCTGTGTGGTGAGCATACATGTAATGTATGGCGCATGCAAGATCTAAAGGCTTTGGTATACTGGCCAAACACTGGGCTGTCCTTGGCAAGAGATCCCAACGGTTAAGAATAAGAGAAGGACATCTACTGTTATGGTAATATTTTACACAACTGTACTTTCTTCCTTCTTTTGGAAATGACTAGGGGCAATTACCACAAGCTTCCTCACAGATTGGCTGTACTCTCACAAAATCAACGTTGTTTGATAACCTCAAAGGTTCATAGGTTTATACTAGCCTAACAACCACCAAGGTCTTCACAAACTTAGTTGTGTAACCCTACCCATTTTTCCCAGAGTTACTTAGATGCCTGTATGGTGGGGTATGTTAGTAAAGAGGTAGCCAAGGGATCTGAAGTAGTTTACTTCATTTGGTCTTCAAACTGTGGGTTATGGATCTGACTCAACAAGCATCTGCTCCAAGCTCCTCCCCCTACCCATAACACACCATCACCACCTTCCTTCCCTCAGATCTTGTTTGCCGCAGTTTGCATTTGCATCGTGATCTCTGAGCTCCGGGTATTGTGAGTAACTTTGAGCCTTTTTTTGGCAAGTTTTTTTGCTGTTAGTGTGTAGGGTTAGTTAGTGGTGCAGGTTCCCCTTTCCTCCCCCTCGCCGGTGCGTCGTGTTTAAAAAAAAATTAAGTCAGTGTTAGTTTTTTCTTTCCCCTCGGCTATCTGTGTGCGTGCATGCGTGTGTGTGTGTGTGTGTGTGTGTGTGTGTGTGTGTGTGTGTGTGTGTGTGTGTGGATTGGTTGGGGCTAGTCTTACGCTATTGTGCTTTCTTAGAATGGCCGATCAACCGAAACAGGTGTTTTGGAAATGCACAGAGTGTGGCCTGCCCACCTGTTGATGGACTTGTAGCATTTGTGCAGGTTTTTACCCACGAGCTCTGAAAGACGCAGGGCTAAACTCATTATGAAGGGCCTTCTCCCTGCTTCTGAGGTGGTCACGTTTTCCCCTTCCGTGGTCACGGCTGTGACCGCATCTTCAGTCTCTGTAGCTCCCTCTTTCTCTGTCTCTCACTTCAAGGCCGGGACGTAACCTCCTGCTTCTTGGACTGGGGAAAGGGACCCCGTAAGGCTAAAGAAACAAGAGCGAGAGCACAAAGGTGACAGACAAAGAAAGAGGTTGCCGAATAGTTCTGCCCTGGCGGGGCCTCCTCCTAAGGTGCAGGTTGTTTCTAGATCTATCTCCCCTCGGCTCTGATCACCTCGTTTTCTCCGGAGCCGGAGGAGCCTAGGTCATCTTCCAGGGCTTCGGTACACTGACCAGCTAGGTCGAAGTCCTTGGCTTTGTCACGCTCCACCTGTAGCCTTTCGGAATCTGACATGGATAAAATGAGGAGATTTATTAGGATGCAGATCCAGATGGGAGTCTTACCAGCACCCTATTCCTCTGGTGGGTGTAGCTCGCTCTGCTTCTTTTCACCTATTTCTCCTTCTCCGATCTGACTGTCTGCTTCGGAGTACTTCGATTTGAGGAGGTTCGGAGTCACGGGGTCAGCGCCAGTGGTACTTGCTACCTCAATGCTGGCAGTTACCTTTAATGCGTTGGATCTGAGCGGCTCTTGGAGCCATAGCCTGGGCATTGGATCCGAGGGGGTGGAGTTTTTCCCGTCGGCCCCGACCTTGGGTCGAGGCCATCTCCCCGGCGCTCCATCTCCTTTGGAACTGGCTCCAATCCCTTCGATGGACCAGGGGAGAGCAGTTGCCATGCTAGGGTCCCAGGAAGTTCGCTCTCCCTCAGTGTTCAATGTAGTGGAAAGGGTTCTCTTTGTTGGATCGAGACCCCTGACTATTTCTTTGGATTCCGCCCGAACTCCCCCTGGTCTGGGTGCGACTCCCATCATTTTACTGCATGGACAGCCCGTGCTCAAAGAGCTCCAGACGGTTCCCCCTGAGGAACATCAGGCGACTTATGAGCCCTCTCCTGAGAGCCCCACTGGAGAGATCCCTCGCAGGTGTACATGCAAGAGGAGGCACTTGGACTCCTCCCCGGAGTCCCTCACTGAGGACACCAACTTGAAGGAAGCGGAAGGTTCCCCCAGATCACCTCCCGAGGATGTCTCCTTTGGAGATATTATGGAACTTTTATGCCAGCGGGGAGGCTGGTCCACCCTAAAACCTTCCTCAGACCAGTCTGTGTTCCTGGAGGCCTTTGGCACGGGCCCGTCTACTTCCTGGGTGCCCTCCCATGGATCCTTTGGTGGACTAAATCACTTCATGGGCTTGGAAGGAACCGGACACCATGGAGCCTATTTCGAGGTACCCTGATAAAATTTTAAGCCCTCCTTCGGACAGACCTGCCTGGAATAAAGGGTCCCCTGTAGACGCTATGGTGGTAGCAGTGGCCACCAAGAAGGAACTAGCTCAGGAGCGTTCCATGGTCCATCCCCCCGACCGACAGTCCAGGATGATGGACCACTTAGGGAAACATGTGTATGCATCAGCAACCTTTTCTGTAAGGGAGCTGAACTACTTGGCCCACGTTATTCGACTGCAGCGCGACCTTGTTAAGGAACTTGCTGAGTCGCCCCTTGGATCCACATCGCAAGAGGACAAAAATACATTCTGTGCGAGGATGGCTACCCTGAAAGCGGTCTCAAATATGTCCATGCACCTACTCTCGCACGCCACCGAGGGAGTGGCTAGGGTGGTTGGGTCTGGTGTTGCCATGAGGCGTCATGCCTGGCTTAGATTGTGTCAGTTCTCTGAGCCCTTTAAGGCGTCCTTTGCAAATGCCCCTTATGACGGCTCTTCCCTTTTTGGTAAGATTGTCCTTGACACTTTAGTCCAGAGCGAGTGGACGGGAAGACACTATCTGCAGTTGGGATCCACTTCTCGAACCCTCAAAGATCCTTTTTCCGGAATCAGCGAGGGCAAAAGAAGATGTGGTTCTGGATGTCTCAGTATTCCCGGGACGCTCAGGACTCATCTTCCTCTAGAGACAGAGTGGGTCAAGACAGATGCCGGCAGAGGGGGGGGGGGGTTTTCGAGAAATTTTGGGTCTCGAGAATCATTCTTGGACAGGCCCACGCAACAACCCTGAGGGGTTACCTGACTGCTCTGGAGGCAGTCGGGGGTCGTCTGAAGTTGCACCTGATGGCATGGGAGTCTGTGTCATCAGACCATTGGGTGCTACAGATCATATCCAGAGGTTATACAATCCCTTTTGTGGCTCTCCTCATGCCACCCAAACACCTCCCGGCATACCACCTGTGCAAAGGGAGGCAGGGGCACTAGAAGTAATCAAGCTGCTAAAGAAGCAAGCCATCGAACCCATCCTCCGAGATCAGTCTGGATCGGGCATCTATTCCAGGTACTTTTTGGTGCCAAAAAAGACGAGGGACTTAAGGCCCATTCTGGACCTGTCAACCCTGAACCTGTCCGTTGCCAAAGAGAAGTTTTGGATGGTCATGTTACAGTCCATCCTGCCTTACTTGTAAGAGAGGGACTGGATGTGCTCGATAGACCTCCAGGATGCTTACTATCACATAAAGATGCACAGAAGCTCCAGGAGGTTCCTTCGCTTCTGGCTACCCAGTCATTATCAGTTTTGAGCTCTACCCTTTGGTCTCACCACAGCCCCCACGGTGTTCACCAAGGTTATGGCAGTGGTAGTGGCTCACCTGAGGCTTCAGGGGATTCAGGTCTTTCAGTACGTGGACGATTGGCTCCTTGCTGCTTCCACCAAGCGTGTACTTTTTCAGGCCAGGGACTATTTCCTGCGTCTAGCAGATTATCTAGGGATTACAGTCAACATTGCCAAATCTCTTCTACACCCAGTCCAGGTCATAGAGTTCACCAGAGTACAGATAGACACCTTACAGACAAAAGTCTTCCTAACTTCAGAGAGAATTTGAAATCTACGAATGCACATCGCTGTCATTTTTCACTCATATCTACCACCAGCAGAGGCAGTGTTGTGAGCTCCCAGCTCTATGGTGGCCACGATTACACTTCTTCCATGTACTAGTTTGCATATGCGAGTACTACAGTGGACTCTTGCGGTACAATGGTCTATGCTGGATCTTCCACTGACACATCCGATACACATAAGCAAAGCTTGCAGGGCGTCCCTCCTTTGGTGGATGCATTCTGTGGACATACTCGAGGGACGTCCATTTGTTGCAGCCCCGGCCCAAGCCACAGTGACCACGGACGCCTCCCAGCTAGGGTGGGGGGGGGGCATTGCTCAGGAAGGACAGTCCAAGGCATGTGGTCCCCAATCGAGACCAGTTTGCATATCAGTATTCTAGAGGTGAGAGTGGTCCTTTTAGCGTTGCAGGCCCTTCAAGCCTTTCTTTCTCTGGGAACAATTACAATTCAGTCAGACAACATGTCGGTGGTTTGGAACATCAACAAACAGGGAGGGACCAGATCCTACCCCCTTTGTCGCGAGGCCATGAGAGTTTGGGAATGGGCAATTTCCACCAGTCGCTTTCTGGTAGCAACACACATTCCGAGATGGTCCAACATTCTGGCGGACAAGCTAAGCCATTCTTTTCTGATGCCTTACGCGTGGTCTCTGAATCCTTCAGTAGCAGAGCAGCTTTTCTAAAGTGGGGTCAGCCTTTCTGCGATCTCTTTGCATCTCCTTCCAATGCAAAGTGCAGCAAGTTCTTCGCTCTGAACCTCTCGTCGGGGAATACCCCAGAGAAGCTCTCATCCATGCTTGGCCTCCCAGTGTTCTTTATGTTTACCCTCCATTACTTTTTGTCCCAAAGTTTTTACAGAAAGTGCATTGACTGGGGAGCAAAGTCATCCTCATTGCCCCGTTTTGGCCTTGCCAGGTTTGGTTTCCCTTCCTCTGGTCTCATCTTCTAGTTCCTCCTTGGATTTTGGATCCCTGTCCGGATCTCATATCTCACTCTTCAGGTGTCCCTCATCCGAACCTGGACAATCTAAAGTTCACAGCTTGGCTGCTCCAGTTCCCCTAATTGCCAGGACTACCAGTTTGTCTTCTTCTGTCAAGTCTGTTCTGGTGGCAGCTCTTAAATTCTCCACCAGAAATATCTACTGTAGCAAATGGAAGCATTTTTCCATCTGGGCCTCTCAGAGAAACTTGGATCCCTTCTCGGTGCCAATTCCAGCTATTCTTGAATTTTTGGCAAACATTTTTCAGCAAGGGACTAGCACTTCTATAGTGAAGGTACAACTTGCTGCCATTTCCAATTTCCACGTTGGTGAAAATATTACTTCTTTGGCTTCTTCCAGATTGTGCAAAGCCTTTATCAAAGGTACTTTTCACTTGCGTCCTCTGGTCAAAGATCCCACTCCTCCATGGGACCTTACCTTGGTGTTGCAAGCACTGGTTGCTCCTCCTTTTGAACTGGCTGCAACAGTAAACCTTACATTTCTGTCCTGGAAGACGGCCTTTCTAGTGGCTATTACCTCAGCTGGGAGGGTCTCGGAACTCCAGGCATTGTCTGTCAAGGTTCTGTACATGGTTTTCCACAAGGACAAGGTTTCTCTTTGTACCAGTCCCTCTTTTCTTCCCAAAGTGGCCTCTGAGACGAGCATCAGTCAGACTATCAATCTACCTGTTTTTTTTTCCAAATTTCAAAAATAAAGGTGAATACAAGTTGCATTTGTTAGATGTTAATATACTACTACGTTTTTACATACACAGTCAAGTCTTTCCGAAAGTCTGACCAGTTTTTTGTGTCTTTCTCTAAACCGTTTTTGGGTAAACTCATTTCCAAGGTGACCAATGCTAAATGGATTTCTCTCTCTATTTTTCAAGTGTACAAAGACAAGGGCTTGTCTCCTCCGGGTCAGGTTAGAGCGTATTCCACCAGATCCATGGCTACTTCAGCTGCATTCTGGTCCAGGGTGCCCTTGGATGATATCTGTTCTGCAGCTACTTGGTCCTCATTTCATACTTTTATTTCCCACTATAAGTTGGATTTGGTATCTAGAGGCTGGGCATCCTTTGGCTCCGCGGTGCTTCGGAACATCCTTCCATGAGGTCCACCCAAGGGTATAGGTAGCTGGGGACTCTGTCCGACAGGTTGAAGACCAAATAAAGTAAACTACTTCAGATGAAGAAGTTATGTACTCAGCATAATGTTCCATCTGAGTAGTTATACTTCATTTGTCTTCAACCAACCACCTCTCCTTCCCTCGAACCTACTGGCTTAGTTTGTAGAAGAGTATGCTTTTGCTGCTCTAGGTGGGAAAAGTTGGTGAGATAAGGTTTTGTTGGATCGGGTTCTTTGTTTCATGGGGTAGCAAACTCATTCTGAGGGAAGGAAGGTGGTGGTGTGCTATGGGTAGGGGGAGGAGCTTGGAGCTCAGAGTAGATGCTTGTGAAATTGCCAGCTTGGATCCGAGTTGGATCTGTAACCCACAGTTTGAAAACAAATGAAGTATAACTACTCAGATCAAACGTTATGGTGAGTACATAACTTCTTTTTATGTGTGTGGGGAGAGTATGTTAGTTGGAGATTAATTATTTACTGTTGATCTCAGTCTATTAGAGACTTGGGGACCAGACTGCGGAGGTGGATTTGTTCTGTCCCTAATCAACTTCAACTGACTGCCTGGAAGATAGGGTCTCAATTACCTTTATGCACCTGTTTACTCAGAACAAGCAGCTGGTACTACTCTTTCGATGTATTTTCATGTCAAAATGTTTTTGAAAGGGGTTTTGCATAAGAGGCCTCCAATGCAATGTTAGGAAACATAACACTTGCTACATTTGAACTAGCTAATCTGGCTGACCTGAGGTTCTTACATGTAAAAAGGTTTTACTGATTGCTGTGACCTCTGCAAGAAGGTTGCCTGAGTTACAAGCTCTTATGGTGAGCCAACCCTATCTCAATTTCCACTACAACAGGGTTTCTTTGAGAACTAATCCTTCTTTTATACCTAAAGTGGTATCCAAGTTTACTTTAAGACAAACAATCCATCTCCCCATTTTCTTTTCTGAATCTAGAAAGGAAGGAGAAATGATACTCCATACCTTGGATGTCCATAAGCAACTAGGGTACTGTTTTGGAAGGACTAAATCTTTCAGAACTTCATATCAGTTGTTCATTTCTTATGAAGGTAAGAAGAGGCATGTGTGAAAACAGACTATTTCCAAATGTTTGTCTCAAGATATTATTTGTTATGCTCACACAACAAAACTTTTCCAGGCAGGGTCTTGGCTTCATCTATGGCTTTTTGGAAAGAGTTGAATTCTAGAAGTATTCTAGAAGAAGAAACTTGGTCCTCTATATGAGGCATTACAAGCTCACTTCCTTCTCTAGGTCTAGATCAAGCTTTGCTAGGACCATTCTTCAGGAACTCCTTAACCCTTCCTCTTCCACATTCCAAATCTAGCAAGCTAAGGCAATCTACCCATATAGCCAAGTGTACTGCAGCAGTTGTCAATATGATGAACATAGCACAGGTATGTAATTAAACTTACCAAAACAGCAGATTTCTGAATGATCACTGCTGCAGTAGCTGCTCCCTCCCTCCTTCCCCCTTGTTTTTTAGTGTGTTGTTTGTGCCAGGATTTACTGAGAATGCGCAACGGATACTTATTTTTTGTTGCCCTAACATTCTCTATTTAGGGCTCAAACTCCCCTCGCTATGGTGGCATGAAAGCTGTGAAGGACTTGGTGTGCAAACATGTGATGTGTTGTTGTCCTATCGCTCCTTTATTCTTACTAGGTTGGGTTTGGATCTGATCCTCTGATTTGACTCGGCCTTGTACGCAAGTTCGATGTCTTCCACTAGCTCGTGGCTAAACCCTATCTTGTTATGCACTAGGAGAGCTCCCTAGATCTCGTTTGCTGCTAAACAAGATCAGGTGCTCTTCTTACTGGCTCTGGCTAAGTAGACTTTTCTTCTTTATATTTGAAAGAAATTGTTTGTTTTGATATTGGATTTTTCTGCGTAATAACTTCTTAAGTGAATTGTTTATGTTTCAGCTATTTCTATGGTTAAACTGCTGTTGGCCATCGTTTTTCACTGTTAGGCCTTTTCTCCCTATCCCGGCTTTGACTTTTAAATACCATTTTAGTTAGAGGCCTTTCTTTACCCTTTTATTGTTTTTTTTTTTCATGTTCGTTCATTTAAGTTAGAGGACTGCCTTAGCCCATTTAAGTTAGAGGGCTTTCCCCCCTCCCTTTTTTTTTAAATCCTCTGGGCATAGCCCATTTAAGTTAGAGGGCTGTGCCATCCTTTCCCTTTCTACTAGACTTGTTTTAGGTTAGAAATTATTGTTGTTTAAAAATAATAATAATATATATATATATATATATATATATATATATATATATATATAAAAAATACTATATATTTTGATTAACCCTTTTTTCGTGTTGTTGATTGGTGGTTACAATGTCTTCCAAGGATTCTAAACCCTTTGGGTTTAAAAAATATGAGCAATGCAGACAAACAATGTCCCTACTGATAGGCATGCCATTTGTGTATACTGTTTAGGAGCTGTCCATCTCCAAGAGCCCTGTTCAGTATGTCATTCTTTTAGTCACATGGCTCTGTTGGAGAGAAAGAACAATTTAATTTTAAGAGGCCTATTGACAACCCCCTTCTCCAAAGCAATACAAGAAGGTCCTGGTTCTTCTAAGTCTGGGCAGTCTCCATTTTTTAAGTCAGATAAGTCTGGGAAGAGATCTTCATCTTCCAGTGCTCATTTGGAACCATCTAAAAAGGTGTCCAAAGTTTCCTCTCTGGATCCTAAGACTGTCTGATCCGAGAGGCCTACTACTTCGACTCCATCAGTTTCGGTGCCAGTGGAGTTTCAATTGCAGAGCCAGTCCCTTGAATTGGAACCAGTATCCCCCACTTTCAGGTCACCATTGCTCCAGCCCTCCAAATTTCCTGCCCCCTTGATTTGGTCTTCCAGGAGCCTGTCCGATGATGATGTGGATCGTGTGTTGCAGAGGCTGTTAAGGAAACCGGCGCTCACCAAGCTGTTATTGGATCCAACCTCGAGGGCTTCGGATCTGCATGAATCCTCCCCTTCTGCATCGATTCCTCCTCCGTTCTGACCTCTGAGATCAGAGCCGGAATGTCTGGAGCTGATCTTGGTGGAACCGTCAGAACCGAGACCTATCACAGGATCTTTGCATCCGAATATTGCTCCGATGTCCTCGGTTCCATTGGAACTCGAGGAGTCTAGGAGCCAATGCTTTCCAGTTGGGTCTGGGGAGGGGAGTCGAATCAGACAGTTGTCATATCCGAACTTGCCTCTCAGGACATCGGCTCGTGTGAGCTTATCTCCTATCTCAGCCTCGGAGCCATCCACCTTGGCTCTGGGCATTCCCTCCAGTTCTTTGAAGCCGGGGGTTTCCTCGGATCAAGGGTAGGGGGCTTTTGAGGTGATGAGGAGAGTGCTGACTTCACAGGCAGCTCCACTCACATGTCTGGACGTTCTTCCCCAAAAGCATCGGTGTCTGCCTCTATACCCTTGCATCCACAGGGACACAGAGACCCTAGGACACAGGATGCCCCACTGGGTGCACCCCTCTCTTCTGAAACCTCTCCAGAATACCCCTCTGAAGAGGTCCCTCAGAAGAGGTTTTGCAAGAGGAAGCATTTAGACTTCCCAGAGGAGTCCATCACTTTGAATACAGACCTCAATGAAGCTGAAGGGTCCCCACTGTTGCCTCCTGATGATATATCCTTTGGAGACATCTTAGAAATGCTGGAAGTCCACCAGCCCTTCAGCAGAGGAGTCTGTGTACCTGAAGGGTTTTGGATCCCTTACCCTTCCTTCACTTGGGTGTCTCTGCCTTTTGACAAACTTATGGACTTAGTTTCTCGAAGGGCGTGGGAGTCTCCAGATTCTGTGGAGGCGTGGATGTCTCCAGATTCTGTGTAATCTGTTCCTTGGAGGCCAGATAAGTTCATTACCTGTCCTTCGGACAAAAATTTTCTAAACTAAGGGAGTCCCAGTAGATGCTATGGTAGTGGCGGCAGACACCAAAAAGGAACTCTCAGAGACATCTTCTCTGTCCATCCACCAAACAAGGAGTGTCGCATGATGGACAGATATGGAAAGCGCATTTTTTCTTCAGTGACATTTGCTCATAGGTCGCTGAATTACCTGAATCACTTTGCCAGATTACAGAGAGATCTCCTGAAAGAGCTAGGAGATGGTCTCCAAGGTTCAGTAGCTGAAGGGGTGTCAGAGAAAGTTTCCTGTCAGCTCTCTACCTTAAATTCAGTCATCAATTCCTCCATGAGACTGATTTCTTATGCAGCGGATTGAGCGAGCAGAGCAGTGGGTGCAGGGATTTCCCTAAGGAGACATTCCTGGATGACCTTGTGTGACTTTCTGGAGCCCTTTAAATCTTCCTTTGTGAATGCCCCATTCGATGGCTTGTCCCTGTTCGGGCCTAAAGTCAAGAACACTCTAACCAGGTGTGAACAAGAAGGAAATACTCTCTCTGCCATAGGAGTCTGTTTTTTCCTACCTACTAGACCTTACCGCAAAGGTCAGAAAGGTAGTGAGAAAATGTGGTTTTGAAAATCCCAGAGGGCTATCCAGGACACACGTGGTGATTCTTCCCCCAGGGGCAGAGGGGGGAAGTGGTAATGGAAGACGCCGACCACGTGGCAGAGGGGATCTGCAGAATCAGGGTGACAGAGAATCCTTCTTTGCTAAGCCCTTTCAGCGCTCTTGAAGGTTGGCCCGGCCTGTCCCTCTCTGGAGGCAGTCTGGGGGCCACTTATCTTTGTACCCAAAAGCCTGGCTGGCAATAGCAAAAGGCAAGTGGGGTACAAAGCATCATATCCAGAGGTTACTCCATACCCTTTTCCTTCTCCCTCCCAAAAATAAAAAAAGATCCCGGATGTTCCACCCAGTCAAAGGGAACAGGCAACTCTAGAAATTCAAAAGTTGGTAGACAAAAGAGTCATCCAAACAGTCCCCACAGACCAAATAGGATCCGGAACTTACTCGAGGTTCTTTTCAGTTCCAAAGAAAATAGGGGACTGGAGACCAATTCTGGTTCTCAGCAACCTAAACAAATTCATAAGAAAGTCAAAGTTCCAGATGGTGACACTGCAGTCAGTACTCCCATTTCTGGGACAAGATAATTGGATGTGCTTGTTAGACCTCCAGGAAGCGTACTACCACATTAAAATGGACAGGCAATCCAGGCGACACCTGCACTTTCTGCTTGGAGTCAGCCACTACTAGTTTCAGCCTCTGCCTTTTGGCCTCACTACAGCCCCCAAAGTGTTCAGCAAGTGTATGGCAGTAGTCGTGGCTCACTTGAGACACCTAGGATTCCTAGTGTTTCCGCACTTAGATGACTGGCTCCTAACCACCACCACCGAGCATCTACTATAAAAGCGAGAGACACCACCTTGCAGCTCTGCTCTCACCTAGGGATTACAATAAACTACAAAAAAAATCTACCTTGCTGCCATCTCAGCATATAGTTTTTATAGGAGCAGAACTAGATACAACAAAAATGATGGTCAAACTTCTTCCAGAAAGGGAGAACTAGATACAGCAAAAATGATGGTCAAACTTCTTCCAGAAAGGATACAAGTTCTTCAATGTCAGGTCTTGAATCTCCTTTCCAAGAAAAAAGTGCAAGCAAAGACAGTCCTAAAAGTCTTGTGGGCCATGGCAGCAGCGGTAACCTTGATTCCCTTAGCATGTCTGCACATGAGAATTCTACAGTAGCTACTGTCCATTCAGTGGTCGATGGAAGAACTGCCCATGTCCCACAAGATATTGCTAATGGAATCTTGCAAAAAAAAATCTTCATTGGTGGCTTTACTCCACTTGTGACGTTAGGTCAACCGTTTGCATTTCCCCAACCATTAGCCTACAGTGACCACAGATTGTTCCCAGATTGGGGTGGGGGGGCATTACTGGTAAAGACAGTCCAAGGCACTTGGCAGGATCTCGAGGCCCATTTGCACATCAGTGTCCTAGTGATGAGAGCAGTGCTTTTAGTGTTGCAGGCATTCCAGGACTGTCTTCTGCTGGGGACTATTGCGATACAGACAGACAACATAGCAGTTGTATGGTACATAAACAAACAAGGAGGAACCAGATCTTACCCCCTTTGTCGGGAGGCCCTGAGAGTATGGCACTGGGCAACCTCCTTCCAACACTTTCTGATAGCAATGCACATCCCGGGAAAATCCAACGTGATTGCAGACTGACTCAGCATGCAGCAGCTATTTTGCCCTAATCCCCCCTCTGGGGGGTCACCAAGGGATGCACTTTTCCATGATTGGCCCTCTGGTGTCCTCTATGCTTTTCCTCCCTTTCCATTGATACCCAAAGTTCTTCAGAAAGCCAGTTACTCGGGAAGGAACTTGATACTCATTGCCCCATACTGGCCTCGTCAAATCTGGTTCCCTTTCCTGTGGCCTCATCTCCAGGAGGAGCCTTGGATTCTGGACCCAGTTCCAGACCTTCTGACCCATGCATCAGGGGTGCTCCATCCCTCCATTCAAACCCTCAAGTTGACAGCTTGGCTGCTCCGATTCCAACCATAGCCAGACTCCCTAACCTTTCTTCTTCAGTAAAACATATCCTAATTTCTTCTCATAAAGCTTCAACGAGAAAGATATATAGAAGCAAATGGAAAAAAAATTATTTATGGGCTTCCAATAATCACATTGATCCTTTTTCTGCCACAGTAGCTTTCATTCTAGAATTCTTGGCAAACCTATTCAATGAAGGTGCAGCAGCAGCTACTACTGGAGTTCAGTTAGCAGCAATATCCAATTTCCAGTCAGGTGAATCAGGCCTCAATATTATGTCCCACAATCTATGCTAATCCTATCTTAAAGGTACTTTTTTATTAAGACCACCTGTTAAAGACCCTCCTGCACCATGGGACTTGAATTTTGTTTTATCTCGTTTGATTTTCCCCCATTTGAGCCAGCATCAACCTGCGATCTCAAATTTTTGACTTGGAAAACTATTCTTTTGATAGCTATTAGTTCTGCTAGAAGGGTGTCAGAGCTGCAAGACTCGTCAATAAAGTCCACCACATGCTTTTGCACAGGCGCAGAGTATCTTTACGAACAAACCCTTTTTATCCAAAGTATGTGAGCTACCAGTATTTTTTCCTAACTATGAGAAGAAGGTGGAATACATGTTGCACCAACTGGATATACGTAGACAATTACACTTCTCCTTACATAGGGCAAAGGACTTCAGAAAATCTAACCAACTATTTGTATCCTTTTCAGATTCAAAGAATGGTGCTCCAATTTCTAAAGTGACACTTTCAAAATGGCTCTAAGATTGTATAACCTTCGTTTACAAATCTCAAAACAAAGATCTTTCCCATAAAATAGAAGGTCATTCTACAAGAAGCATTGCAACCTTTTCCACCTTTCGGGCTAGACTACCTATTAATACCATCTGTGCTGCAGCAACATGGGCAAGACTACATACCTTTATCACTCATTGCACATTCGATTTGGCCCCCAGGAACAGGGCCTCCTTTGGCTCCACAGTTCTGAAAAATATTCTTCCTTGAGTCACCCAAGAAAGATGGTGCTAGGGACGCTGTCCCAACCTAGTACAAATAAATAATAACCACTTGTTATTGTGCTACTGGTTTCTTGTTCCTAGTACAAATAAAGGCGAGATAGGACAACAGCACATAAAGAAGTTATATACTCATCGTAACATTCCATGTGTTTTGTCCATCTCGCTTTCATTCTTACATCCCACCCTCCTTCCCCCAGCCTTTTGCTCCTGGAACACCGAGTTGATACAGTTGGCTGTTAGCGATCTCTGACCTTCATGATTGCTCTATAAGGTATTAAGCGACTCTTATTTAGTGTTCTGTTTATATCTGCAAACAAGATCTGGGGAGCTCTCCTAGTGCATGACAGGATAGGGTTTAGCCATGAGCTCGTGGAAGACCTTGAGCTTCTGTACAAGGCCGAGTCAGCTCCGAGGATCGGATCTGAACCGAACCTAGTAATAATAAAGGCTAGATGGACAACACACATGGAACATTATGGTGAGTACATTACTTCTTTTTTTTACTCAGCAGAGCTCAAGTTGACTGACTGTTTGGGTGCAGGGAAGGTGCCTTAAAGCTTTGGAAGCTGGCTGGCTTGTTATATCCTTGCCAAGATATAACCTATATAACTAAAGCTACCTCAGCTGTGATCATTCTAACATCTACTGTTATGGTAAGGTTACTTAAACAACTGCACTTCACTATACTCAGATTTCTGTACTCCATTAGCTCAAGAATAGGGTGAACTAATATAGAGCAAAACAGACCAGGAGGTGATCATACCATGAGACTGGTTCCACCTCAGAAGCTGGCAAATCCAACTAGAATATCAAGTCTGGATAATCCCAGTGGTAGTAAGTTGCATAGTTAATAACCTGAACAAATCCATTCAGAATTCATAGAAATTCTTTACACAGAACCACTGTTTCCTTGTCGGCCTTGATTTTGAAGTCTTTCAGGGTCCAGATAGTACTGTTGACCTGATATTGAGCTTATAGAGGAAGCTTTACCAAGCTGGTTTATCTGTAGGTGAGAAGAAACATACATTTTGTTCCATTACATACTTGACAGAGTTATTAGAACTGTGACCACTTAATGTTCAGTTTTAAAACAAATAGAATCCCCCACCCCAAGTCCTGTTCTCAGTAGGACATTGAGTAACAACAGACGTAAAGGGTGCTCATGAGTCTGTGTTATAATTGTGATGTCAACATCACACAATTCTGAGATAATCCCAAGTTTATTACATGTGGACCTCACATTTGTACATAGTGCCCTGTATTGGATGATTGAAGAGCATATTCCCTGAACTTGGTTGTAATAGTGTGCTAGGGCCCCTGGGTACAGCAAGTACTATTCTGTTTAATCTCAATGTGTACGAATTGACCACAACTCCTAGATCAATGCAGCACCTGGACACAGTCACAAGGGCTCACTTATGGCATTGTCCCCTGTATTTACAGAATATTTGAAATCTGTGACATGTCTGAAAGACTTAAACAGGAAAACATGATGGCAAAAGGAGCCAAGCACTAAAATGAAGTCCCTATCACAATAACATCCCCTAGATCTAACCAGTAAAAGCTGCATAAAATAATATCAAGATGCTCAAAGATGTGTCATAAAATTTTTACTTGGCTTCTAAGCCTTATTGTAAACTAGGGCCCATGATGAACATTTTAAGTGAGACTTCAGTGCATTTGCTAGTAGGCCACAAGTCTACACAGTGTCAACAGTCATATATTTCTTATTCAGCGTTGGATGTTGTGAATTCCAGGAGAGATGATCCAGAAAGGTATTGTAACAACTTAATGTATAAATGTGTCACTGGTATCTGATAGACTTTGGTTTACACAACATATAATACATATCTACTCTTAATGAAAGTATGAAGAGATAGGTCTTGTGCACATCACAGCTAATTGCATGAATGTGAGTGATGGAATTGTACATGCCTTCTGTATTGAGAAATACATTTCAGAGCCAAGCTTCTTTCTGATTGTCTCATTTTATAGAGTGTAAATGGGAAATTTGCAATCAGACACTATTTATGGGTATATTAATCACTTTATAGTAACTGTCATGAGGGATTAACACATACTTTTTTAAGATGTCTAAATTGAACTCCAATGAAGCAGTATTTAGCATCATCATCATTAAGAAGCATGCCACATGCTATAAATTAGATAAACTATTGATCTGATATTGTTAATCCTCGTTCATTCCTTATGCATGGGCATTGGTCCCGACCTCAGAACCGAGCCGGCCATTTTCCAAACTCGTGTCAGCTTCAAACTCTCGAGCTAAACTCTTACCCATAACTCCCCTCTCCCTGTTACCTCAGATTTCGTTTACCACGTTGCCATTCAGTCGTGTCAGGCTGTTTCTTTTGAGCGAAGTACAATTATTTGTGTATAATAGTCATTTATATTACTTTTCTGTCAGAAAAGTTTCTATCTCGTTGTCTCTTACCCTATCGCATCTAGTGACCATAATTTCTTAAGGTTTTCTTCTCTTTTCTCTACGTTTTTACCGTGAGGTATTCTCCCCTTACCATCGTTGGTAATCTTTCCCTTTTTTCATACCTTCGGGTATTCTTTTGTACCATTGCTGGTACCCTTTTCTTCTGTCTATTTTTGCTATCATGGCAGATAAGAAAGGTAGTCCGGGGTTTAAACGGTGTTCTGATTGTGGACACAAACTACTTACTTCTGATGCACACTCTGTGTGTTTATTGTTTGGGGTGTCCCACTTATCTGTGCACCCGCCCTGTACTATCTGTGAAAACATTTCAAATAGAACTTTGTTGGAAAGGAAAAACAAGTTGTTGCTGAAGGGACTTCTTAAATATCCCTTTACAGAGGCTCTTTCTGGGTCAGAGGCCTCAACCCCTCCTAGAGCCCATAAGAAAATCTTGGATGTTACTACCAAGGCTAAATCTTTGCCTTCGTCCCCAGCTGGGGACTCCCGCCAACCAAAACCTAAAAAGGCTAAAGTTTCGGCTCCGGAGCTCACTCAGTCAGCTCCAGTGCTTTCGGTGCCTAGACCTTTGGCACTGAGGCCTTCGGCTCCATTAGTGATCTCGGCTCCGTCTTCTCCTGCAGCCTTCACTATATCGGCACCGAGGGGCTCCTCTGTTCAGACTATTGCCACTGTATTGGCACCGGCCATTTAATCGGCGCAGACCTTGACCACATCAGCTCTGACATCTTACTCTGAACCAACGCCTTTATTGTTGACTACAGTTTTGTCGGTTCCAGCTTCGGTACTGACAACCACTTCGGCACCGATCCCTGTGTCGGTGCAGACCATGACCTCGGCACCGATGAGTTCTTCGGTGCAGACACCCATAGTCTAGTCTCTCTCTGCACCGTTTTTCTCGGTGCACACTGGTGAGATGGGCACCGAGTTTGCCTCTTCTGTGGACAGGCCTGTTTCTCCCTCAGTTTCTGTGAGGTCCACTAGAAGCCTTTCCGAATATGATGTATTGCGTCTTGTGGATCAGGTGCTCTTGGCCAGAGGTATCCCACCCCCCAGGAACTATCCTTCCTTGGGAGGTGATCACCTGTCTCCAAAGACCCCTTCTTATTCTCCTCCTGCATTGCCTTTGAAGTCCATGGATATAGCACAGTCTTCCCCTTCTGCGGTTCCCTTTATGGATCTCACTAAGGAACCGCAGTTGCCTTCGTGGCAGGAAAGTTTTGCTACGACCCAGGATGTCAGTTGTGACACGCATAGTTTGCTGCTCCCCAGCCATCCAGGGACTCCAGGTCAGCAGGCTGAGCCACTTAAGGGACGGTTGACCCCTGTCCTAGACATTCACTCCTCTTCAGGTGGACCAGCCTTCCAACTGATGGAGAAGGCTTTCGCTGCTGCTGGTGATACTGGACTGTCTATCACTCAGCCCTCCTCTGGTACACTGGTTTCACAAGTCGCACCGAGCTGACACCGGGTGCAAGGGCCTCAGGACATATTCCCACAGGAAACCCCTTTTCCACTGTCTTACCCAGCTTCTCCCACTGAGAAAGTCCACCGGAAAAGTTCATGGAAGAGGAGGCACATGGACTCCACAGAGGAGTCCCTCACTGAAGACACAGATTTTGATGAGGAGGAAGGGTGCCCTCAGTCACCCTCTGAGGTATCCTTTGGTGATATCCTCGAAATCCTGAAACAGAGAGGTGACTGGCAGTCCTCTAATCCGACCTATGAGGAATGTGTGTTCCTGCAGGCTTTTCGCGCCTGGCCCCCTACCTCCTGGGTTACTCCACCTGCTGATGAACTTGTCCGGCTTATCGTGCAGCATGCTTGGAAGGCTCCTGACACCATCGAAGCTATTCCCCGGAGGCCAGATAAGATTTTGTCTCCTCCTGCTACGGATCCCCATTGGTCAAAAGGTCTTCTTGTGGATGCTTTGGTGGTGGCAGCCGCAACAAAAAAGGATCTGGCAGAAGAAGAAAGCCAGACTGTCCATCCGCCTAACAGAGTCCCGGGTCCTGGACAGGATAGGGAAGTGCATCTTTGCATCAGTGACCTTTACTATCAGGTCCCTGAATTATAATGCACACTTTACCAGGCTTCAAAAGGATCTGATTTCTGAGCTCTCTGAAACCTTGGCTGGTGTCATGTCTGATGAGGTCTGTGACAAAGTAGCCTCTCAGCTGGCCACCATTGAATCAATATCTAATTCCTCTATGCGACTGATATCTCACGCATCAGAAGGAGCAGCTAGAGCAGCGGGTTCAGCTGCGGTCTTGAGCTGACACGCCTGGATACGCTTGTGCAATTTCACGGAACCCTTTAAGGCTTCCTTTCTTAACGCTCCCATTGAGGCCTCCTCGTTGTTTGGACCCAAAGTTAAAAACACACTGGCCAGATGTGAACAGGATGATAAGACCCTTTCTGCCATAGGTGTCCGTTATTCTTCCCCTCAACGTGCTTTCTCCCGAAACCAAAAGAGTGGGAAGATATGGTTCAAGAAATCTCAGGGTCCTTTCCGTGACACACAGGCCGAGTTCTCCCCTAGAGGCAGAGGGGGAAACTCACAGGGAAGATGCTCCTTTTGGGGCAGAGGGGGTCCACCTAACCAGGGTTCCAGGGATTCTTTCCCTGGCCGCTCCTTCCAGCGCTCCTGAAGAGCGGCCCAACTCCTTTCCTCTGGAGGTAGCTGGGGGACGTTTCTCCTTGTACCCTTCTGCCTGGCTAACCATCACCACCGATTCTTGGGTACAAAGGATTATAACCAGAGGTTATCATATCCCCTTCGATCTTTGTCCTGTCCCTTCAAAAAACCTTCCTGATGTTCCACCCAGTCAAAGGGAAGAATCAGCACTAGAGATAGAAAAGCTGCTAAGAGAGAGAGTCATCCAAATAGTCCCTCCAGACCAGATAGAATCCGGATTCTACTCAAGACTATTTTTGGTGCCAAAGAAAACCGGGGACTGGATACCAATTTTGGAGCTCAGTGTATTGAACAAGTTTGTGAGAGTACAAAAATTCTGGATGGTCACAATACAGTCTATCCTCCCGCTTTTGGAAAAAGATGATTGGATGTACTCGATAGATTTTCAAGATGCGTACTACCACATAAAAGTGGACAGGCCATCAAGAAGATTTCTGCGCTTCATACGGGAGCCAGTCACTACCAGTTCAGAGTAATGCCCTTCGGACTCTCTACAGCCCCCAGAGTATTCACAAAGTGCATGGCAGTCGTCACAGCTCACTTGCCACTTCAAGGATTCCAGATGTTTCCATACCTAGATGACTGGCTCATTTCCGCCCCCACCAGACATCTACTGGAAGAAACCCTGGCATACTCTCTCCTCACTGCACAAAGGCTAGGCATAACCCTAAACTGGCAAAAATCCAATCTCACCCCATCTCAGTCGACAGAATTCATAGGGGTTATCGTGGACACAAAGAACTGCAGAGCTGCCATTCCAGAGCACAGAATTTTAAGGATAAAGCAACAACTGATTCAATCCTTTCAAGGGAGAAATCCACAGCTCACTCTGTTCTACAGCTGTTGGGTTCCATGGCAGCCTTCATCACCATTGTCCCCCTGGCCAGGTTTCATATGAGGCTTCTACAATGGCTTCTGCTCACCCAATGGTATCCTTTTCAACATCCTCTTTCAGCCAAGATTCGAGTAACCCACAGGTGCAAACAGGATTTAAATTGGTGGATGACACACGATCTGTCACAATTGTCTCGCCGTCACAATGGTCTCGCCCCTTCTCCCGCCAGCAACCCAAAGCCACAGTGACCACAGACGGCTCCCTGATGGGGTGGGTGGGGGCTATGTCAGGGACAGACAGTCCAAGGCACTTGGTCTGAACTGGAGGCCCATCTGCATATAAATGTTCTAGAGCTGAGGGCGGTGCTTCTGGCGTTGCAAGCATTCCATCCCCTGCTGCCGTCTGGGAGGATTCAATCAGACAATATGGCGGTGGTCTGGTACATCAACAAGCAAGTTGGAACCAAATCTTACCCCCTTTGTCGAGAAGCCATGAGGATATGGCAATGGACGATGGCTACCAACCGTTTTCTTCTAGCAGTGCACTTTCCCAGGAGTTCCAACGTCATAGCAGACAGACTGAGCAGGCGCATTCTACAACCTCATAAGTGGTCCCTGAATCCCTTGATAATGGCAGAGATCTTCCACCGCTGGGGCCGTCCTTGCTGCGACCTCTTTGCATCCCCAACAAACTACAAATGCAGCAACTACTTCACCCTGATTCTCCCTCTGGGACAGTCACCCAGGGACGCTCTAGTCCACGATTGGCCCTCGGGTCTTCTTTATGCATTCCCACCCTTTCCCCTCATTCTCCAGTTTCTGAAGAAAGCCAGTTGGTTGAAGAGCAAGGTGATCCTCATAGCACCATATTGGCCTCGTCAGATTTGGTTCCCCTTCCTTTGGCCTCACCTACTAGATCGACCATGGATTCTCCATCCAACCCCGGAGTTGATCTCACATCCACAGAACCTGATTCATTCCAACTTGAACAGCCTGAAGCTCACAGCTTGGCTACTCCAATTCCTTTGATTGCCAGGCAGAATGATCTTTCTTTACTAGTAAGTGACATTCTCATTGCATCTCATAAATCTTCCACTAGAATTACTTATCTGAGCAAGTAGAAAAGATTTACCTGTTGGCTGAAAGGTAAACAAGTAGATCCCTTCTCAGCACCAGTGTCGATAATACTAGACTATCTGGCCGACCTTTTCCAATCGGGTCTGTTGGCCTCTACTATTAGAGTTCATTTGGCTACAATTTCTAGTTTTCATGAGGGTGTCCAAGATTCCTCTCTTATGTCCCACAAATTGTGCAAGAACTTCATAAAAGGTGTGAATCATCTGAAGCCACCTTTCAGAGAACCTATTCAACCATGGGATTTATCATTAGTTCTACAAGCTCTGACAATGCCACCTTTGGAACCAGTCTCTTCTTGCGACCTCAAATATTTGTCATGGAAAACCTTGTTTTTGGTCGCAATTACTTCTGCCAGATGTATTTCTGAGCTTCAAGCTTTATGTATCGAGTCCATACTTGATTTTTCATAGAGGTAGAGTGTCTCTGAGAACTAATCCATCATTTCTGCCAAAAGTGATCTCTAAAATGTCCATTAATCAAACCATTGATTTGCCAGTTTTCTTTCCCAATCATTCAAACAGAGGAGAGTATTCCCAACATACCCTAGATATCCACAGGCAAATCAGTTTTTACTTAAACAGGACTAGGTCCTTTCGTAAATCTGATCAGTTATTTTTGGCCTTTTCTGGACCTAGATTAGGATCTGCTGTTGCTAAGGTCACATTAGCTAGATGCTTGAAGGACTCTGTGACCTTCATTTATACACATCGTAATATCTCGTTGCCTACTACCATGAAAGCTCATTCAACAAGGTCAGTGGCAATTTCTGCTGCCTTCCATGCCAGAGCTTCTTTACATGACATCTGTGCAGCTGCAACTTGGGCTACGCTTCATACCTTCATCAATCATTACAAATTGGATTTGGCCTCCAGGGGAAGAGCATCCTTCGGTTCTATGGTGCTCAGGAATGTCCTTCCATGAGAGCCTCCCAGGAATAGAGGTAGCTGGGGACTCTGTCCCATGCGTAAGGAATGAATGAGGATTAACGATATCAGATAAAGAAGTTATGTCTTACCATAATGTTCCATCTGTATTGTTGATCCTCGTTCAGTCATTATGAACTCCGTCCTGTGGTTTCTAGTGGATCTCGCCATCTGGTTCTCTTAGGTTATTTGACCAGAAGTAGCCTCTACCTTCTTTGACTTGCAAACTCAATCTGAGGTAACAGGGAGAGGGGGATTGTGGGTAAGAGTTTAGCTCTAGAGTTTGAAGCTGACACGAGCTTGGAAAATGGCCGGCTTGGTTCTGAGGTCGGAACCGATACCCATGCGTAATGACTGAACAAGAATCAATAATATAGATGGAACGTTATGGTAAGACATAACTTCTTTTTTCACAGCAACTATTAGCCAGTGTTATATGCAAGTGCAAAATGCAAGTTTCAGAAGGTTCAGAGGATGCCCAGGGCCCAATTACAGACTGCTTTCTGATCGATTGTAGTGTGTTAATGTGTGTGTGTGTGTGTGTGGTTTGGCGAGATTTATTTTCCCTTATGTTGGCAACATTAGTTAAGCACATGCTTAAATCCTTTCACAAATCATTTGAAAGTTGCAGTTATCAGCAAGTGCTGGTTTGACAAATGTATTTGCCTTCTTCGTTGTTCTAGTTTTCCTTAGCTGTATCAGAAACAGATTTGTTCTTCAATAATACATTCCTTTCTTTAGTTCTTGCTTCTTCTTTTGACTGTGACATTGATAAATATATCCACTCACATATACATATATATATATTTTCTAATACAAGGGAGAAGGAAGGCTTACAACTTGGTTAAAAGGGAAAATACAGTATCTAAATTTAATTTTAACACTATAGTCTAATCAACTAGTTTTATTAATTGGGAGATGTGCCAGTATAGCTACTTTGTGGTCTGAAGGGTTCTGAAAGTAAAATTGGAATAAAAGAGTATCAGATCATTTCTGTTAGACACAGCAGACATTTATTGTTAAGTTAGGTGCAAGTTCTACTTTAGCTTCTGTGTTACAAGGGTTCCGTTACTACCTGGCAGTTTTTTATTTGGTTAACTAGGTAAATATATTAGGCACAACTGCATCTTTTGGGGTGATATGGCAACACTTTCTGGTTAAGTGACTTACTCAGTCACCACAGTAGAAGTGGAGACTGAGGGGAAACTCAGTGGCATTATCCCCCTGTAATAAATTACCAGACCTTTTTTGGGGGGAGGGGGGATTAAGTTTCCTGTTCATTGCCATAGAGTACAAAGATATACTTTGAAGGGCCAGGTGAGCTACCCCAATGTTTAAAATGTTAGGGTTGCAGTGTTCAACAGATAAAGCAGTTTATAACATTTGTTTTTATTAGGATTCCTGTTAATATTCACTGAGATTGTTTTTGTAATGATAAATTGCAAGTAAGTAAATGTATGAGATGTAGTTTTACACTGAAGCCGTCTAGAACTTTTATAAGAGCAGTCCAATTTTAATTGAGCAGACATTGCAAGTGTGGATGGTATTCTGCTGAGCCTGAAAAGAGATGTAATACAGTATAGAACTACAGTGGACTTTTGGGGTATGGATGTTGGGGTTCATGTCAAGTTATCATATAACTTTAAATTAAAATCCATTTAGTCAAGATGCAATAGCCAAAAATAACTTTTAGCATTCTACGAGGGTACACTTTCCCCACTGTTGTGTGAAGTTGGGGGTTTGTGGGGGTGGGGGGCTCCACTTACATGAGGGTGCAAAGGGGCTAGCCCCCCAAACCCCAAAAGTCTTATTTGGTGATTGTAGAAAGTGTTTTGGTGATTTTTTTTTTTTTGACCGAACAGCTTTCAGTTTAAAGCCATTTGGTGACGTGACATGAATTCTGGATGGAGGACCAAAATTATGCTCTGAAATCATGAAAAGATAAACTTGTTAAACATATTCCTATCTTAACAATGCTTAGGACTACTTAACAAAAGCTTATTATGGCCACCTAAGTACTACTGAGATTGAATTGTGTTTAGGGGTTAACAGTGGACAGTACCGGTTGGCAAAGAATAAGAAGCAGAAGATAAAACAGCTTTTAAAAGCTGTTAGAACCTCATTCTGCCATAAAAGTACAGCAGAACAAGGTGTTTAACAGATTTTAAAGCCATTAGTTCTACAGAGAAGCACTTGGTTTCTGCCTGCTGTCTGACAGTGCTGAAATATATTACTACTGGCTTTCAAATTTCCTACACTTTTTTTCTGTAACTGGTAGTACATGCAATAGTAAAGCTCCATATAGTACAAAGAATTATGATCGGGCCTCAGTAATCATAATCCTTTATTATGTGCTTTAACAGGGATGGCAAGAATTACTTCTTAAGCTTCGTTCTCGAGGTGAATTACTTGGCATACATGTCTCAAACGTAACATTCAGGTTATGATTGAAAACCAAATCATAATCCTCTATGTTGTAAGAACAGAGAGAGAGAGAGAGAGAGAGAGAGAGAGAGAGAGACAGAGAGACAGAGAGATAGAGAATGTAATAACTTCCAAAGAAGTACACAATAGCACCCCTTTGTCAGATTCACACACTAGGTAATACAAGCCTTCATAGAAGGACTATTGCAGAAACATGGGGTATCTACATTACCTGTAGATTAAAAGGAAAAAAAGATCCCTTCCTTTTAAATAACAGGATAAATGTACTTAAGAAAATGGGGGTTAATATCTCTCTGAAGTTTAACTTTGTTTAAGAACTGCAGAAATATTAAATGTGCTTGCAAGAATTTTGAGAAATGCTCCAACCAGTACTCTCTTAGGAAAATGTTTTCAGAATTAGCAGGTTGTAAACCAACACTTATCTTTTTAATTATGAACTGATTGTTCATAATGGTTTGAGTTAAGTGGGAGCTTCTGATATGAATGTTCAGAGTTTAGAAGATAAATCAGTCATAGTTCACACTTTCCCAAATGCTTTGCATATCATCAGTGACCTCACATTTGAGAGTACATTGTTGCAAAATTCAAGTTATCAAACATGTTGCTTTTGACTATTAAATTAATATGGGCTGAATATGGCACATGGCAGATGCAGCAGTTAATAATTAAAGCAATAGAAATTGTCTTGTCTTAAAAATGGGAAAAAAAATGTGTCTGTTACTGAGGAAATGTGTGTCCCTGTAAGGGGAATTTCTTATATTTGTAGTTATGCATGGTTTCAGATTGAAAGAATTTTGATTTCCTTTCTACTTGCTTGGTAAGGAAAAACTTTAATTAATTGTCAGAACAGATAATGTAATAGCAGAAGATGAGTTGGATACTACCAGTCATTTAGCATTCCTTGGCTTCATGGCCTGACACATTTTCTGGACACAAGTGCTTCATGCTGCTTACTCACAGTTACAGACAATCAGAACATGTAGAAGTTCAAGGACAATGGGGACTAGGCAGTTGTGTACTGACTGAAAGTGTTGAAGAGGAACATTTGCTTTAATTCAGTGCCAGTAGCGGAGTGCAGTTTGTATAGTGACCTGGTACTTCTAAACCTTCACACATTCTCAGAAAATGTGTTCCCAATTTCCTTTCTCATTGCATTCTCATCTCCAGAATCTTGTGGGAAATCCTCTGAGGTTTTCTTGGAGTATGAAAGTACCTATGTAAACATTTCCATGCAGATATCCAAAATCTTCCTGATTTCGTGGCATACCCAGTGGCCTTAAAATGTCCTCCCATTGTTCTTTTGTAATTTGTTCTAATCTTCCCTCCTAGTCTTTTCTAATCTACTCTGATTTGTTTTTATAGCTGTCATATAGCATTTAGTATATCTTACTAATTATCTTCTGTTCTTAATTCCACTAAAAATACCAGCAGAGCTGGTCTTTCATTTAATACCCTCCTTCTCTGTCTGTATTCCACCAGCAGTCCTTGATTATAGAAGGTATTCTCTGACTTCAGACACCTTTCTTAGTTTCCTCCAATTACTTCCTGGCACGTCTTGGCTGTTTTCTGCCCACTTAGTTTTATGAGTTCCTATTAGTAAACTCTCCTTACTCCATTCTATCACTGCTTTAGTCTTTATAATGTTGTCTGCTACATATATTATATTTTGCATAGTTATTTCTATTCTTCCTAAGGGCTTGCTTCAAAAACCCTAATCCCCTGCATCCATCATATTTCCACCATCATCTTTTTCCACTTTGATTTAGAGCCTTATGCTTGTGCTAATCAATTTAAATCAGGTAGTCCAAAAGGATCTATATCAGAAGAGCAAAGTTTCAAAACTTCGAATATGATATGGTCGACACCATATGATCGAACTCTTGAAACTTCGAATGTTTTAATGGCGATCTCCCTACAGAGCGGAAAGGGAAGATTTCCCTTTTCTGCACTGTAGTGCAATCTTGGAGTTGGTATATTTAAGTAGCGGGGGTGTGGGGGGGGGGGTGCATAGGAGCTTGCCCCTCCCCCCTGCTTAGAGCTTTTAAATGGTTTGATTTTGTAGGTTGTTGTGTTTTAATACATTTTTGATGTTTCAAAACTTTGATTATATGGTGTCGACCATATCAGATTCAAAGTTTTGAAACTTTGATCATGTAATATAGACCCGTCTTAAACCACCCTATTCAACAGGATAATCAACTTTCCCCACTTTTGATGTCTTCCCTTCCCAAATAAATTCCTTCAACTCTCTATTAATTATTGTTCATGACTTTTCCTGTGGCTGATAAAAGTATGCTTGATCTCTGTACAGGATCAAATGAACTAAAAATATTTTCCCTGCTTGTACCTTACTGTCTGTATCCATGACCATTAGTTTCTAGTATCTTATTTTTAATAATCTTCTGCTTGGTCTCTTCCCACAAATCTTTAGGTGCCACAACAGGCACTTTTTTAATCCATGCATCTAAATATTCATCTTTTCATGTTCTCATACATTTGGGTATTGTTGAACTCGTTCATATGAAGGCACATAACTTACTGCTGTAGCCTTTGTTTTATCTTCACTTATTTTATAGCCTGAAAATACTTGAAACTGTCTTAAAATATTCTACAATACCCTGTTGTCAAGTACAAGATAATATAATTTACAAATGAAGCTAGTTTTTCTCCTTGGCTACCTCTCAAATTATATCCCTGAATTTATGGGTCTGTTATCTTTTTCGATAAAGGCTTCAAGTATATAGCAAATAAGAAAAGAGAAAAATGAGTGACATCCTTGCTTTGACACTCTATTAAAACTCAAGGAAAATACCTCACCGCCTTTATTTTTGCCAGAGCTCCATCATATATTCTTCTTCTTAACTTAGTTATATTGCTTGGGAATACAATTGCTAACATTGCCCTGCTCGTAAATTCTCAGCAAACAATGTCAAACACTTTCTCCACATCCAACAGTAACAACTTTAGATATTCTGATTCCCTCTAAATCATCATTGTTTTATAATTGCATCAAATGTTTGACTTACTTTAACAAAACCATACTGATCAATATCTATCAACTTTGGTAACATTTTTGCCATTTTCTTAGCTAATAAAGACATAAGCACTGTGTAACTGTGATTTTAAAATTGGTCTGCATAAGGCAGGAGTCTTACCCTCCTTTCGTAGTAGTAACATCACTGCTTCATTCCACAGTGCAGGTATTTCCCCCTTTCAAAACATTATTAAACAGTGCCTTCCAGCCTTCTTTCTTGTAACTTTCAAATTTCTATTGTATTTCCTCTGTTCTTCGAGAGTTGCCTGTTGCTTAGTTATTCATCACATTTTTATTTGTCCATTATCTAGTGTGATTATTAATTGCTGTGCTTCCACATCAAGCTTTGGAATGTATAATGGGCCCAATTGCAAAAGACTTGCTTTCAGTATAAATGACTCACTCCAATATAAACCTGCTTTATAGATAGGACACAGGAGTAAGAAACTTACACCAACCACAAGTCTTTCGGAATCTGGCCCAAGGTTTCTGAAAATGTTTCCGAATGTGTCTCATTCCAGTTTCCCTACTGTTGTGCTCTTTGTAAATTTTCATAAAATTGCTAAAATATCTCCATTATCTCTTCTAGATTCCTAGTTAAACTTCTTGTCATAGGATTCCTGAATTTTGCCATAGCTGTTTTCACTTTCTGTTGCCCAAGTATTTGCACACAAAAAAAATCTGTGCTCTGGAATTATTTTCAAAAACAACTGTTTAACTGCCAGGTTACTAAACGTGGGCATGTTGTTCAGATGTTCACTTATTTTGCTGTTAGTACTCTGCGACTGTTCTTTGTCTTGATCTGTAAGCCTCTCCCACTTCTGTAGCATATTAACATTTGCCAATCCTTCTTAATGTGTTTCCCCATATCACTTTTTCCCTTAATCCCATTATACTTTTAAAATCCAGCTTTATTTTATCCGAAACCATAATCGGTCCCCTGGAACGTTTTCTGTCAGTCCTAATAACTTTCAATTTTTTATTATTACCAATTCCATAAATTCATATATTTTTCATAAATATGTAGGGAAATGCCAGTGCTACTTATTTTGTTTTAGTTCCTTGCATTTTTATGTCAGCTCCTATAGGAGCATGGTCAGATACTGCTATTGGTTTGGTCTCAATACTTTCAACCAATTGTACTTGGTCCTGTGATATGTAGTTTCTGTCTAGCCTTGCCCGGCTTTTGTACCTTACAGAATATATATAAACTCTCTCCGCACAGCTATTGCTGAAATGACATCTTTTACAACAAATGCTTTCATATACTTCTTATAAGAATCTACTTTCTGTAATTATAATTTCTCTTGTAGGTCCTCCTGATACACCTTCTCTGCCAGACATTACATTTCATTCACCACTTAGAAATGAATTCCCTGCTGAAAACTTTGTATATCTCCCAAAATACTTTAAACTCCAGTTTTAGGGAGAGTATAGATATACGCAATGGTAAACATCCCTTTACCGCCACATATCTCTCTATTGTTGTCTTTTTCTTCCTCAATGTCACAGATGGAGCACCTCTTCCTTTGTGTATAGTAGCATCCAATACCTGTACTGAAATCCCCTTTTTATCAATGTCATTTGTTCATTTCTATCCATATGTCTCTCCTGCAACATGACACATTGCACCCTACATTTCTTAACGTAGAACATTGCTCTTTTTTTTCCTTTGTATTCTGTAAGGTCATTTACACTTCATACTAAAACTGACCAAGCAGCTATTTTATTTTAAAGTTACTATCACTTATAATACGTGTAATTTCTGTCATATATATTCTGTCTACTAGCAGCTTATGCATACCTTGTAACACTTAACATACAAGACTTTTACAGTGTTGTAATTTCACCCATTTGTTTAAGCTTATGTCATATTTTTTCAGAAGTTCACTACATCCTTCCCTTCATCCCTTAAAAAAAAAGAATTAAAAAAATGATGAGTTGACAAAATAAAATAAATAAATAAATAAATCCCCACCCTCCAAACAAAAGCCTCATCTTCGCAGTAGTGGCTGCTTTGCACTGGCAATACTCTTGTTGAGACATTTTTCCAGGTCTTGCATGTAAATGCATTACTGTTTCTTTAACTTTAATGTTTTTTTCCTCCCCAGACTACAGAAAGCAATCTGCATATATTCAGTCAAACTTTTAGTTAAAAATGAGTTTTTTAAGAAAATTCACTGACTAACCTTGAAAAAGGAAAATATTTTGTGACTTTTTGCTTGTTGCGTTTTACAGTCAAAACTGGTATGTAGATAAATATTTAGCTTCAGTGCTGTTAATTTTCAATGCCCTTCGAAGAGTTAATTGCTGTCCCTCTAACAGATTCACAGAAGATGTCAGAAAGTGCAGTTTTAGAACGTATCTTAAGTGACACCTTCACCATCTCAAATGCATTAGTTCAGCTCTTGTCATTTTTGACATACTAATTCCTTTGCCTTTGTCACCTTTTTATTCTGTGGTTTTGATGTTAGTTGGGATCATTTCCAGACACCTTAATGATTATGGACATCAGCTGGGTTTAATGATCCTGTACTTTTTAAGTATAGCGAAACATTCCACGTATGCCTTTGAGCTTTATTGACCTGAATGTATCAGTAAAAACTTCAGAAAAAGTAAAAAGTCATGGACATTCAGTAGCAGTACAGCTGAAACACTTGATGTCCTTATGGAGTCATTTGCATATATCCCATTGGCCCCTGTTAAAGGAGTTTTAAGGTATCACACAGTGAAAAATCTAGCTTGGCTAGGTTTTTCTTATAGTTTTTACTACTGTGTTAGAGAGAGTACTGTGTTAGAGAGAAAGAGAGAGAAACAAAACAGTGTAAGAAACTTCTCTGTGTGGAAGATTTTCACTCCATATATTTCTAGTTAATCACTGTATATTAATCAGATCAGACAATAGTGGTAGAAGTAGTGAACTTACACTCGTCAAGTCAAAAAGTAATAATAGAAAATATATAATTCTACAGCATTACTAAGTGTTTGAAAGTAATCCAAGCAAGGCAGGCAGTCTGTTTCCAGTCGAAAATCCTTTATTAAGTACACAGACAAGCGATCCAAGTAAAACAAAAATAGAGTAATAATTTCCTCACAAGCTTTATATATATATATATATATATATATATATATATATATATATATATATATATACTTTTTATCAGGCATGTGAGTGGTTTATTGTGCTGTAAAACAAAGTGTTATTGGTACACATGTTAAATTCACATCCCTTCCCCCATCAGTGTGACATTCGAGCTGGACCTGCCATACCTAGTAGCTGTCATAGTAATATATAGCCCTAATGTACTTTCATGATACATCTTATTTAACCAAATTATTAAGTAGATTATTAAGTCTGTGATTTTATACAAGTCAATATACTACATGGCTGGAAATATATCAACCTTAGTTCATTTTGCGATCAAAAATTATACATAAATATATATACATATACATTTTGCATGTAGCAATCAGTTTCTATTTTCATAACCTATTGTTAACAAAGATCGCTTTCGTCCTTCTAGACTTCTTCAGGTCTGTGTACAAGAACCATAAAAACCTATATAATTGTATAATTAGTTAGTATTGTTATTACCATCATTTTGAATAAAGTGGAAAAAAGGGAACCAGAAAAAAATAAAAATAAAAAAATATGTATGTATGATGATGGAAACAAAATATACACTTAAATTTCAAATGATTTAAAATGGTATTTAAAACCAATTTGTAGAAAAAAAAAATACAATTAGTCATGTAAACAATGTGGCAATTTTCTAAGTTCCAGTGCACTTTCAATTGAACAGTAGTAGTTTAGTCCAGGCTTTCTAAAAGAGTTCAGCTTTAATTGCCACATGAGTTCATGTTTCTCCAGAATATTCGGGATGTCTCCTTCAAGATCACCCATGTCTATGCGATCCAGGATCTGGAACTTAAAACCTGTGTGTCTTTTATGAAGAGAAAGGTGTTTGGCTAGTACATTATTTTTACATCCAGAGCGGATTTCTGACAGATGACATGAAATCCTTCGCTTGAGTTTATTTACAGTCTTGCCCACATAGAATGCATCACATTCATTGCACTGTGCCCTGTAAATTACTTTTTTAGTGTTACAGTCACTCCCTGCACTGGTTTTAATGATCTTCTTTAAATAAGGGCAATAAAAACTATTATCTTGCTGTATAAATATACAAAATGTACATTTAGTTTCACATCTTTTAGTGCTTTTCTCACGTGGTCTAGGTTTAAATTCAACAAAACTTCTAATATTCCTGGCCTTCCTATAAACAAATAATGGGACTTAACCTAAGATGTTAATCAGAAAAGGGTTTCCTGTGACAATGTCCCAGTTTTCTTCAATAATATTTTTGATACTGTGATAATCTAAAGTGTATGTCAGGATGCAGTTATTTTTGCATTTGTTATTCTCTGTGGGATTACTTAACATTTTCCTACTGGGGAGGTTGAGTGAAGGTGCTTCAGTCCTTTTCATTTCTATAATGGGTTCCAGGATGTTTTTTAACATCTGAATTTCATAGCCTCCCACTAGAAAATCATTCTCTAAGTTGTTCAGGTTTCTCAAAAATGGTTCCATCTCTGTGGTAATTCGAGCTAATCTATAGCCTTGGGATTTCACTACATTATACTTGGTTTTTGTAGGATGTAGACTTTTACTGTGGAGTAATAAGTTAACCCTCGTTGGTTTTCTGAATAGATCAGTGGTGATTCTGTTATTGTTGGTGTCCTTGGAAATCTGCATATCTAAGAAAGTGGTTGAAGTACAGCTATGGGAAGAGGTAAACTTCAGGAAGAGGGTTGTTTGATTGAGGTAAGTGATAAAATCTCCAAGCTGCAAGGTGTCTCCTTCCCACACAATAAAGACATTGTCAATAAAACATAAATAGTATGTGATATGCTGCATGTAGTCTGTGTTGTTTAACACAAAGCCCTCCTCCCATTTATCCAGGGCTATGTTAGCTATGCTGGGAGCCATGGCAGCCCCCATTGCTATACCATTTTTTTGTTTGCCATTGAAAGTAAAGAAAGTGAAGTCCAGTACAAGATTAATGAGCTTGCTTAACTTTTGCAGTTGTGCCTGTGTACCCTGATTATGTTTCTTAAAAGACTCCATAGCTGCTGTTATACAGTAATTGTGAGGGAGCACTGTGTACAAGGATTCCACATCAATAGTTACCAAATTACTGTCAGCTTCCACTGTAATGTTTTTTATTTTCTTCAAAAAATCCATTGAATCTCTTATGTATGACTTATTCTTTTCTGCTAGAGGTTTCAGCAAGTAATCAAGGTAAATGGCTGTGGCTTCAGTAAGGGAACCTCCACTTGTTACCACCGGTCTATAAGGTGGGTCTTCTCTGTTCTTGTGTGGCTTTGGTATTCCAAAAAAGTAACGTAAACGTGGGCATTGGCTCCATAAATAATTATAAAGATTTTCAGTGATAAGTTTTTCTTCCCATAATGTGGTGAGATTAGTGTTCCATAAATCATATGCTCTTTTTATGCCATCCATGGCAAATAACTCATAAAATCTGTTATCCTCCAGCATGTTCTCTATCTTTTGGTTGTAGCTAGTGGTATCAGTCACAAGTATACCTCCTCCCTTGTCTGCCTTCATTACACGCCTGGATTTATCATTGCCTAGCTCAAGCAATGCTTTTCTTTCTCCCTGTGTTAAGTTATAAAGTTTTTTCTTTGGAGGTTTTTAAGCAGTTTCCTGATATCCATCTCATATTTCATTCGAAAGCAGCTAGTGTTTGATGTAGTGGTGGACAATAGCTGCTAGGCCTTTTTATAGTTTCATCAATAGGCTTATTTTCAGTGTCATTACTTTTGCCATGAAACTGTACCCTTAAGTTGAGCTTCTTCACAAACATTTTAAGGTCTATCAGTACTTGAACAACCTCACTCCTGCAGCTTGGTACAAAAGTAAGTCCTTTGGACAACACACTTTTTTCCTCTTCAGTCAGTGCTTTAACAGAGTGGTTCCAGATAAGTGGAGCACCTGTTATTGTGGTACCTGTTGTTGTTGTTATTGTACCTGTTATTGTGGCTGTTTTCTCTGTCTGAGCCTGGGACCTGGGTTGTAGTCGGGGTTCCAGTCGGGATTGCCCAGGTATTGTATTTCCCTCACCCCTGTCCACTGTTTGGTTCTCCTATCTCCCTGGGAGTTTGTGGATAGAGTATAAGACCTCTGGAATTCCTCCTCTGCTTTCTGGAATCTCGGTGGGTTGTAGTAGTATTCCTCGCTGTGGCTGTGGTATGGGGGGACCTGGTAAGAGGGACAAGCTCTGGGACTTAATAATCTACTTAATAATTTGGTTAAATAAGATGTACCATTAAAGTACATTAGGGCTATATATTATTATGACAGCTACTAGGTAGGGCAGGACCAGCTCGAATGTCACACTGATGGGGGAAGGGATGTAAATTTAACGTGTACCAATAACACTTTGTTTTACAGCACAATAAACCACTCCCATGCCTGATAAAAAGTATATATATATATATATATATATATATATATATATATATTTAGAAAGCTTGTGAGGAAATTATTACTCTATTTTTGTTTTACTTGGATCGCTTGTCTGTGTACTTAATAAAGGATTTTTGACTGGAAACAGACTGCCTGCCTTGCTTGGATTACTTAGGTTCATAGGTTCATACTAGGCTATCTGCCCTAGGGCATTTATAAGCCTAGCCAGAATGTGTTTGGCTTTCGCCACCCATTTTAAATTTATTTTGCTATGCCCTTTTACGAGGTTAGTATACTGTGCCTCTGTCTAACAGTGACACAGAAGTGATACCCGGGGTAAACCTACGATCTCCCATCCACTCATCAAGATTCCTCTTGAAGAGAGTCAATGAGGGACTCTGCCTAACCTGGACTGGGATTTTATTCCAGAGTGAAGGGAGCCTCTGGATTATGAATCTGTCCCTCCAGCATGTCCTATTTATTTCAGTGCTGATGTTCAAGTCTCTCGAGCGCGTAGCTCGATGGGATTTGGATTTTCTGAGGTGCAGCGTGTCCATTAATTCCGGGTTGGACATGTCTTTATACGTCAGGCACAGATCGCCTCTGAACAGGCGGTATGCCACTGAGTAGAGCTGGAGTTTCTTTAACCGGGCAGCATATGGCATCTGTTTGAGCCCTTTGATCCTCTTGGTGAGGTACTTTTGGGGTCTTTCCAGTTGCTGCAGGTGTCTGGTAAGGTACATCCCAAAAGGGGCATTGCACTCAATTATGGGCCTGATGAGGGATGAGTAAAGAGGCACGATGACCTCCCCTGATCTAGATGTGAATCCCTTCATGATTAGGTGGGCTTTATAAAATGTTTTTCTAACCACTTTGGCCACGTGGTTGTCAAATGAGAGATTGCTATCAACTTGGGTCCCCAGGTCCCTAATTACTTCTTCTGTACTTAATGGATTACCACCTATGTGGTAATTTGTGGGCACTTTGTTTTTGCCAAAGGGGATGACTATACACTTTTTGGCATTTAGCTTGAGTCCATGGCTCTGGCACCAGTTGTCTGTTTCTATGAGGCCCTTTTGGAGGATGCTTGTGTCGGCTGGAGAGTCTATTATGGCGCCCAGTTTGCAGACATCTGCGAACTTGGTCAGCCACAGTCCTTCCCTGTTGGCCTGTACCTCCAAGAAATATATACCGAACAAGAGAGGTCCCAGGACTGAGCCTTGTGGGACACCACTTGTAACTGGTTTGGATTCTGACATGGCACCAGCAATTCTAACCATGTGGGATCTGTCCTTGAGCCAGTTTGCAATCCATCTAGTGACATAGGGGTTTATATTTAAGCTGGTGAGCTTATCTATAATGCCCGAGTGGGGTATTGTATCGAAGGCTTTTGCGAGGTCCAGGTAGGCTGTGTGGACCACCTTCCCCTCGTCAATTGCCTTGGTGACTGTTTCAAAGAAATCAACCAGGTTTAAGAGGCAGGATCTGCCCTTAACAAAGCCGAACTGGGTAGGATCCAGTGTCTGTAGGTCCCCAATATCTTTATTTATGAGGTCCATGATGATCCTTTCCATAGCTTTGCAGACCAAGCTAGTCAGGCTTATGGGGCAATAGTTTCCAGGATCCGTTGAGGCACCACCTTTATGGAGAGAGACCACTGTTGCTGTACGCCACTCTTTGGGCACATATCCTGTAGTAAGGCTGAGATTGAACAGTAGTTTTATGTTTGGGTTTAGCTCTTCTTGGAGTTCATGTAGGACGCAGCCTGGGACACCGTCTGGTCCCATTGATGCTGTGTTTTTTGCTTTGGAGAGGGCGGCTCTTACCTGAGCATCTGAGATTTCAGGGGGGCAGCACTCTGCTGGGATAGATATTTGCCCTTTTGGTGGGGAGGGGGGGGGGGTTTGCGCTGAACCTGTCAGCTAGGATGTTGGCAATGTCTGTGGGTTCAGTGTATTTTTTGTCATTTTGGACTAATTCTGAGCATATCTGGGAATTACCACCCAGGTTCCTCACATAACTAAAGAAAGCCTTTTGATTATCCTTAGTGTCCTGTGCAATTTTTCTCTCGAAGCTGGCCTTAGACAGTTTTATGAGTGCCCGTAGTTTTTTGCTAATACTGATCAGTGATGCCTTCCCTTTTTGGGGTTTTGCTCTATCATTTAGTAGCTTCCTCCTTCTATTGTATAGTTTGTTTATGGCTGGGGTCCACCAGACAGGATGTCTGCCTTTGGAGGATTGGGTCTTGGTTTTATTTGGGATCGCATGATCCATACATTCCTGAAGGTGTTCATAGAATGCGTTTATAAAGGATTCTGCAGTCTGGGCCGTATTTTCCACAGGCCCGGGGGCTTTGAAGGATTCCACCTCGGTTTTGAGGAATGTGAAATTTGCTTCAGAGAAGTTTTTCACTGTGGTTTTCTGGGCAGGGGGTGGGGTCGGGATGTGAATATCCAGTGAGATTAGTTTATGGTCTGATCTTACCAGTGAGGGATACACTTCTGGTCTGGAGCATAGAGTCCCCATGTTGGTGATGATCAGGTCCAGTATGCTTTCCCCTCTTGTGGGAGTGGTAACAAGTTGTTCCATAGCATTTGAGTTTATAAATTCTAGGAACCTTTGTGCTAGGGTGTTGGAGCTAGAGTAATGCTCCCAGTCTATGTTTGGGTAGTTGAAGTCGCCCAATATAATGGTGTTTGGAGAGACCTTCATATTTTCCAGTGTTCTCAGGAAGGCCGAGTGGGGTTCCTGGGTTTGGGAGGGTGGTCTGTAGCAGGCTATAAACTGGAAGGCAGTTTTACCCACTGTTAGTTGCACATGGATAGTCTCTGATGCTTCGTGCTTTGCCACCAACCTGGAGGTGTGGGTATCTTTGATGAATATCAATACTCCCCCTCCTTTTGTGGTTCGGTCCAAGTTTTGGGGCCGAAAAGCATGGTATGAGGTATAACCTCGTAGTGCTGGGGTGCTCTCGGGAGCCCTGAACCAGGTTTCTGTTACTGCACAGATATCGGAACCAGGTTTCTGTTACTGCACAGATATCGATGTTCTCCATGCTAAGGAGAGTTTCGAATGCATGCATCTTGAGGTTTAGACTTCTGGCGTTGAGTAGCATTACTCTTAGTTTCTTATCCCTTGTGATACCTATGGAGGTGGGTTTGTCTTTTGAGCCTTGCCTAAAAAAGGCACTATGGGGGTAGCAAGAGCCTTTGCCAATATCTGAAAGCCCAGGGGTGACAGGTGCAAGCTGTCCCTAGCAAAGCATCGTGGCTTGTCGAGCATATCATCCCAAGCTGACAGGCATTGGTTCCCCTTTGAATGACACCAGCACTTAAGCCAATTGTTGAAATTGATCATCTTGTCTTCATATTGTGGCATCATTCTTGGTGAGGGTAAGATGCTACTCAAGGTCAGGGTCATACCGGCCTGGGCTACATGCTCAGAAAGCTCCTTTGTCTCTTTTCATGTAGTCCAGGGAGATACGTCTCAGGTCATTCACAACAGCGTGGACAATGACTGAGTCATATTTGTACTTGCCTTGGAGTGACCTGAGTGCTTGTGTTATGTGGCGGATCCTAGCGCCCGACAGGCTGCTCACCGTGACCCTCTCCTTGTTCAGCCTGGTGTCAGTGTGCCTGACGATAGAGTCACCTATTACAAGTGTATCAGGTGTGTTGTTTAGTCTTAAGGGCTGTGTCTGTTCGGCACACTGGCTTTGTGAGATATGTGTTGCATGTGTTTTGTTTTGGGGTAGCGGTTGCTTGGGTGTCTGCTTTGGAGGTCTCTGCTGCTTAGGCAGATCTTTATTTAGAGCCTCCGAGTATGTTTTTGAGTGATTATGTGTTTGGTTTGCTGTCGTGGTAGGTCTATGTGAGACTGGAATTGTAGTGAGTGTGGTTTCCTTCTCCTCCTGACTTGTTATGCCAGTACTGAGTTGAGAGAGCTTAGCCTCCAGTTTGGCTATATGGTTGCATCTCTCATGTGTTGGAATTTGTTGCGAGGAGGAGAGGGTTGTCTGTGTACATGAGGCAGTTGTAACATTGCCTCAAGATTCCCAGATTCACCAGCTGGACCGGAGAGGAGATTGACAACTGACCTTTGGACATGCTAGAATAATATTGAGAATTCCTTAATAATTGAAAACAAGGGCCAGTGGGGAGTGAGGGTGTAGTGCTTTTAATTTTTAGTGCTGACTTATATAATTGCTTTAGTGAGCAAGTGCCAGGTAACTTAAGTGCAATGTGTTACAGGTAACTTAAATGTAAAAACGACAAACAGTAACTTTCTTTCAAGTGAAACAAGGAAATAAGTACAGTAAGCAATGCAGATATCACTAGTGATCCACAGAAGCACTGAGAAGCCGCGTATACTTTATTTATTTATTTTACATTTGTTAACTGGGGTTGTCTGACTGAGCCGAAAAGGCCCTTTTTCAGCAGAGGCCCGGGGAGAAAAGCTCCACAAAGAAAAATTACAGACACATTTAGTTATTTAGACATGATCAGTATACACACAAATTACAAGAGACATGTTTTTACAGTGGTATGCGGCACAAACAGTTACAGTGGAGAGAACAATCAAAAAAATATTAATTTTAAAAACAAAGGTAAGTAATAGATTTGTGGTGTACGGCTGAACTTTGGAACGTAGGTAGAATACATACATAGTACACAGGTACAGTACATACATTGTAGATTAGCCAGTGTTTGTGAGTAAGATTGAAAAACTATTACCAGTTGCTCTAGATTTAGTATGTATATGTTATCCGCTTTCACTAGCCTGGGGAGCAATCATGGCACTGCCAACTTTGCTTGAGATGTTGCCTGATGAGGTCTTTAAAGGAGGCTTTGGATGATGTGTTTTGAATGCTAGTAGGGACAGAGTTCCATTTTTTAGCCACCGAACTACTATATAGTCCTCCAAAGCTATTGTAGCTGTTGGTGACTTCTAGTAAAAGTTTGCTTGATGATCTAAGAGGCCTTTTGGCTGAGTGATGTTGTACTAGGTTTTTGAGGGCAGGACACTTATTGGGGAGGTAATAGATAGAATGACAGAGGCAGAGCTGATTGTAGGTTAGGAGGTTGGGCAGTTCAAGCCAGTGGAGCTGTCTCAAAGCAGTACAGTGATGAGTTCTATATGAGCAATTTGCAGCAAAGCGGGCAATTCTGTTATAGCAAGCTTCCATTTTGTTTACTTCAGTTTTGTTGAGATTAGTCATAATGGGAGATGCATAGAGTAGGGTGGATAGAAGTTGGGAGCGAGCAATGGCTGATCTTGTGTTGTTGGTAAGAAATGGTTTGATACGGTAGAGTGACCCCAGTTTGGCATGTACTTTTTTAATAGTTAAGTTCAGATGACTATCAAATTTTAGGTGGGAGTCTATGTTTATTCCCAATAGCTTAGCCTGTGCCACTGGAGCAATTGGAGTAGTATTTGTGGAGTAGATAGTGAATTGACTGTTAGTGTTTTTGTTAGCACTGGTTATAATCATAAGCTGAGTTTTCTTTGGATGTAGGATAATTTGGGCTTTGGTAAGGTAGTTTTCAACGTCAGAGAATGCTAGTTGAGTTGTTTGCAGGAGGGTGGGAATGTTTTGTGCAGCACAGATTAAGGTAGTGTCATCTGCATACTGAATTATAGATGCATGCTGTGTGGAGGTCATTTGTGAAGACTGTGAATAGTAGTCCTAAGATAGAACCCTGTGGGACTCCTATAGTTATGGGCAGCTGAGGAGAGAGAGAATTTTCCCATTTCACAGCTTGGTACCTGTCAGTTAAGTAGCTTTGGAACCAGGTAAGAGTGGAATTAGATAGATGATATTGGTTTAGTTTGTTTAGCAGGATTTGGTGTGAGACTGTGTCAAATGCTTTGGACATATCCAAAAAAAGAGTTGACACTTGCAGGCCTTCATTTTTGAGACAGTTTACTGCGTCTGTGAAGCAGAGGAGAGCTGTAGTGGTACTATGGGCAGGTCTGAAACCATGCTGAGTAGGTGACAGGATGTTGCAGTCTCGGAGATAGTTTAGCATCTGGGTATGGATGCATTTTTCTAGGATTTTGGCCAGGGGGGAGAGTAAAGCAATGGGTCTGTAGTTATTAAGTTCAGTGGAGGTCCCGCCTTTATGTATGGGTGTAACATAGGATATTTTCCAGAGTTTGGGCACATAGTTTTCAACAATTGATCTGTTTATGAGAGTGGAGACTGGGATAACAATAGCATCTGCTGTGAGTTTCAAGAAATAGCTGGGGAGTAGGTCGGCTGCTGTTGATGAGGTTTTTAGTTTGGAGAGCATGCTTTGGATTGAAGTGGTAGAAACTGTTTTGAGGGTAAAGCTTGTATTAGTGTTATTTGTGTTGGGGGGATAGTGAGGAAGGAACTGTCCTGTGATACTAAGGATAGAATTGAGTTCACAAAGTGGGAGTTGAATTGTGTTTCGATGGGAACTTTAGTGTCAGGGGTGGTTGGTTTGGGGGTAGCCTTTTGGGTGGATTTTAGTAGCTGGTTTACATTTTTCCAAAATTTTTGGGTTGTGTTGGTATTTAGTTTGTAATGTTGTGTAGTAGGATTTTTTGTCCAGCCTAATGCATTTTTTTGCACGGTTGCGCAGTTCTTGGTACTTAGTTAGGCTTTGTGTTTCTTTGTTTTTTCGATAGTAACGCCAGGCAGTGTCTCTGGACTTGAGGATTTGTTTGGTTTCTTTTCTGAGCCAGGGGTTTGTAGAGGTTCTAACCTTGATTTTGCACAATGGAGCGACAGTGTCTAGGTGTTGTAGAAATGTTTTGTTGAAATATGCTACAGCCTGGTCAAGTGGGAGGGTTTTTAGGGGGGGTCCAGTCACAGTTACACAGTAAAGTGTTGAGGACCTCAGGAGAGAATTTTTTTATGTTTCTAGTGGATATATAGTTAGTGGTTTTGCATATGCTTGTTCTACTACATATAAAGTATATTATGTTGTGGTCACTTAAGGTGTCTGGGAGACTGCCTGTGTGAGGGTACAATGTGGGGTTGCTAGTTAGGACCCAGTCAAGGATGGATTCCCTTTTAGATTTTTTATCACACCTAGTTGGAATTTGGACTAGCTGCTGGTAGCCATGGAGATTTATTAGATTACTTGGTGGTTCTGATATACAGGCGAACTAATCTAGGTTGAAGTCCCCCAGAATAAGGGTTTCTTGTGAGTATGTGGAAGAACACCAGGATAAGAAGTATTCAAGGCTAGCAGGTGTATTACCAGGTGGAATATAGATCACAATTGTGGTGATGACCTTTTTAGGGTGAAGTTAAAGTTGTGAGATAAGTATGTCCCAATTATTGGGGGAGGGGTAGGAGTTTGGTAATTGATGGACAGTTAAGTTGGACTTGTAGAGTAAGGCAGTTCCACCCCCTTTACGAAGTGGTCTGTCTTGTCTAATGATATTGTAGCCGGTAGGGAAAACTTCTGAGTTAGCTATGTTTTTATTTAGCCAGGTTTCTGTTAAAGCAACTATGTCTGGGGAGTAGTGTGCTATTGTGGCCTGGAGTTCAGGTATTTTATTTTTGATACTTCTAATATTAATATTTAGCATTAAAAGATGGTTGGTTTTGCTGCTGTTGTTGATTTGCCCAGGGATGAAGAAAGTGGGGGTGTTATGTTCTGACATTTGTGTTGGAGCAGTTTGTGTTGGACAGGATGGATTTAGGCCTGGGTTGGGGTGGATATCCCCACTTATGGTGAGCCTGGAGTTAAAATGGTTATACAGATGTTGGAGTTTGGTGAGGAGTGTCAGAAAGTATTGTGTTTTTTGGAGTAGGAATGAGAGCATATGTGTTTAGTTCTGAATTGGTTCGTTATGTAGTTCTTGAATAAGTGTGGGCAGATATTATTATAATGTGTTGTGTCTGTGTATGAGAGTGCATAATGCAGCGTTGTGCTACTAAGTTTAGGGATATTGCTAGAGTGATAACTTGTGGTGTTGTAAAGAATTATGAGAAGATAGACTAGATTTAGTTGTGCGATAGTCATGGTTATAAAGTTTATGTTGTTTCTAGGTGGGGGGGTCCGAATAGGAATTATAGGGTTGCACTATATGTGGATTGGGAAGTAGTGTGGGTGATGCAAAAAATGCGTAGTGGGAATGAGAGTGATTGGGAGTATTTTGTGTGGAGCAAGTTGGTGTGGTTTAATGTGATATGACTTGAGGAGCTGTGATTGGTGGAGGTGATGTGAGGGTGAGCTGTGTGTGTGGCTATGATTACTATAAATGTAGAGGTAGTGGGGGTGGGAGGGAATAGGGGGAAGGGCAGGGGAGCGGAGAGAGCACGAGCATTAGCGAGGGCGAACGGAGTGGGGCAGAGCCAGAGCCAACCAAGGCAAGAGGAAAAAGTAAGTATTACTTTACAAATCTGAACACGTTTAAAACAAATTCCTGAGGTCTAATGGCTTACCGGCTAGCAGAATGTAATTGCTGAAGAGCACTTGCTGTAGAATTATATATTTTCTATTATTACTTTTTGACTTGACGAGTTTCCGTTCGCTACTTCTACGACTATTTTCTGTTCTGATTAATATACAGTGATTAACTAGAAATATATGGACTGAAAATCTTCCACACAAAGAAGTTTCTTAGACTGTTTTGTTTTTAGACCCACTACACTTTAGTGGGTTGTTCTTCGGGGATACCACGGACATTACTTGTTTTTAGAGAAAGAGAGAGAGAGACCTTTACACCCTCTATGCTCACTCTTAGTGCACACACTATATATATATATATATATATATATATATATATATATATATATATATGTATGTGTAAGAACCGTTCAGGGAAACTGAAGCGCTGAGGTACACTACAGTGGGGAATAGGGAATTTAACTGTTCTCCACTGTAGTGCGATCTCGGAGTTGGTATATTTAAGTGGGGGCGGGCGGATCCCTCCACTCTGTGTAATGTTATAAAGTGTTTTCTGTTTTTTTCTTCATCTTTTTACCTGTTCGTTGTAATGAGTTTCGTGAAAGTGCACTTTCGAATAAGTGCACTTTTGCGTAACTCTACAGTCTGCTGCTCTTTTTCGAATAAGTGGTATTCAATTAAAAGCAGTAGAATCATATATATATATATATATATATATATATATATATATATATCTGTATGGCAACACTTTATATGCTCGAAATTCTAAATTATCGAATTTTAGAATCTCGAGCCTATAAAGTCGAATGGACGGAAATCGCAAACCTGGAAATGTCGAATGCAGAAAGTTGAACCCGCTGTACAGATAGCACATTAGGTAGTGTACTTTTTTAGGGTTTTGGGGTGGGTTTGTGTGTGTTTGAGTGTGTTGGGATGTTTGAAGTGTGGGTTAGGGTTGGTGTTGTGCAGTGTGAATGTGTTAATGTTGGGATTGCTGGTGTTTGTGTGTATGTGATGTGTGTGTTTGTGTGGGGGTGTGTGGAATGTGCAGTGCTGGGTTGTGTGTGTTAGAGTGTTGTGTGACATCGGAGTTAGTATATATTGGTAGGGAGGTGTGGGGGGCGCCAGAGGGCTTGCATATACTAAGGGTAGGTGTGTGTATGTATTTGGTTGTGTGTGTGTGTTATGTTTGTTGTAGGGAAGTGTTGGGAGGTATGTACGTTCATGTATGTATGTGTTTTCTAGTGTGTGATGTGTGTTTTTCGGGATTTTGTGGATTCGCGATTTTGGGTGTTGGGTTTATGTATGTTCGGTGTTTCGGGTATTTGACTTCATAGTTTCGAGACACTGAAATTCGATATTTCAGTATTTCGAGATTATGAAGTGATCTATATATATATATATATATATATATACATATATATTTATATATATATATATATATATATATATACATATATATTTATATATATATATATATATATATATATAGATATGTGGGTCTACTATACATGATCAACATTTCAAAAAACTGAAGACCATATGGCTGAGACCATATGATCGACTTTTGAAAAATTGATCTTGTTAAAAAAAAAAAAGAAAAAAAAAAACAATCACTAACCTTCACATTATTAGCAGGGGGGTAAGCCACCCTGCACCCCCCCACACACCCCAAAACTTAAATATACCAACTCTGAGATTGCACTACAGTGCGGAAGATGGAAATCTTTCCATTCCGCACTGTACTGAGATGTCCGTTCCGCATGATCAATATTTCAAAAGTCAATCATATGGTCTCGGCCATGTGGTCTTTGGCTTTGTGAAATTTTGACCATGTGTAGGGGACCTATATATATATATATATATATATATATATATATATATACACATATATATATAAATATACATGGGTCTACCTGATAACACCAACACGCCAAAACACCGATAATGAAATAACCCTCAAGAAAAAAACGGAAAAAAAAGTTCAAAAACACGAAACTTCACATGTCAGACAGACTAAAATCCCGACAATCAACAAAACAAATACCTTTCCCGAAAAACACACACACCACACAAGCACACCAAAAACCTTACAAACCTACACTAAACCTTACATACACAACTATCTATGCACTAACCTTAACCCAAACCCTAACCCTAAAGTCAGTCACTATCGCACACTTACCTTACCTGCGCCCTAACTCACTTAACCCGCCCCTAAACCCCGTCACTATAACACCCTTACCTGACCTGCACCCTACCCAAACGTCTGTCACTATCACACACTTACCTCACCCACACCCTGACCCTAACGTCCGTCCCTCTCGCACAATTACCTTAACATGTCGGTGTTCTCAGCATTGGGATTCTCAACTGTCGGTCTTCTCCATTGTCGATCTTCCGGTGTCGGTGTTCTCGTTGTCAGCGTTCTGCGATTTTGGTGTTTTCAGGTAGACACACACATATATATATATATATATATACATATATATAGATATATATATATATATATATATATATATATATATATATATATATATATATATATACATACATACATACATACATATACAATTTTATTTTTGAAGTGGCTACATGACTTTTGGAAGTCAGAACAGTTCATTTCATTTGCTTCTGGGATAAAATTGCTGGCAATCACAAATAAACTCTTTCTAAGTAAATTGCCATGTACATTACCTTCTACAATCAGATAGATCACCACCCATTGGAAAATACTGCTGTCAAAGTCCACTCCACTAGAGGAGAAGCTATTTCCAGTAATTGCTTCAGGAATATCTCCTGTGTTGGCTTCTATGCTTCAGCTTTTTGTCATCAGTGAATGATTTCACCAAGCATTATTATCTCTGTCGCAAATAAGTTGGGCCTTATTTGGTATCTCTTAACTTCAGGACCAGTCGTTCTGAACTTAGTTACTGGCTTGTCTTCAAGCTTCTTCCTCTGTAGTGGAATAATTGCTTAAGATTCAGACCAGTGGTTCATATGTTGAGGAGTGTCCTTGATCTTAATTATAACAGGTTCTTACAGCATCAGTTGATATGCAAAGAGGGCCCTTTATGAGTGATCCCAGCTTCCACCCTTTGTTTTATTTGCTTGGACAGTCTCTTCACCCAGTTTCAGCTTTTGGAGCTCCCTGTGAAATTCAGACAAGTGTATATTTATATATTGCTTGGTTGTGTGTATGTGTTATTTTTTGATTTGCTGGAAGTGTGCTTGCACAGTAGTTTAGTGTGAAGTGTCATGCTCAGGTGGCATGTGCTGGCACCAGATATGCAGTCATCTAAATGACAGAACTTTGGAGCAAGAGTGCTAAATTTTGACCATCGAAGTGACAAACCACATATTTGATTCATTTTGATAGATTCATTTAAAATACATTAGTTAGTTATATACATATGAATGAATATATATCTGTATCTATATATCTATACAGGTTTACCTTTAAAATGTCATGACTGACTTGTGTGACGCACATATGTGCCAAAGTATCTTTTCAAAAATAAGTTTTAGCAAAAAAAAATGCCGAACTCACAACAGCGGATGCTAGTGTGCATTCGCTGTTATGAATTCGGCATTTTGAGTGGAGATTGCACTATAATGGGGATTGGTAAATGCAAACCACCAACGACCAGCAAAAAACGATAGTGAACACGCAGTAATGAAGAAATACTGATTATTTATTTATAATTCCTTCAAATCCAGACCGGTTTCGGCTATTCAGCCTTTATCAATGAAAACAATAAAGTTCCTTGGATTGGTAAATGCACTCTTTCCCTGACTGTAGTGCAATCTCGGAATTAGTATATATAAGTAGCAGGGGGTGTGAGGGGTGCAGGTGGGAATTGCCCCCCTTCAAAACATTTGTAGCAGAAACCTTGAAATGAGGTAATTTCACTGAGTGTCAACTTTCTTTAAGTACAAGGCTCGCAATAATGAGCATTCAATGTTTTAGTTTCTGACATTTCAAGTCAGGTAAATAAACAGTCACATGAGTGTGTTGCAACATTTTAAAGGTAAACCATATATATAATCATAGTTATGCGTGAATCAGCCATTGAAGATGGGGCTTTGACGTTCTGCATTTATTATAGTTTGACCTTGATAGCATTTCCTTTCCTCACTGCTTTGAATCATCCCTTGAGCACATGCTGTGCATGCTTACGTGTGTTAGCAGTATGTCTTGTCCTTTCTGGGTTTCACTTTTGCTTTCTCTTGTAGTAAGTTAAGTGGCAGTACTGATGAATGCTTTATATGCAGATTTGCATTTTTTTTTTTTTGATTCTGTACCAAGCAGGCTAGCCTAAGCCATCAGTCAAATTCCAGGTCTGTGACCCTCTTTTGTTTATGAAATGCTTCTTTTTTATCCATTGGGCTTATGTTATGTGTCTTATACTTCACCCTTCTGCCATGCAACTAGGAATGAGTTATCGTTGACCAGTCATGAGTAGAATTCACCCTAATTACTTTTTCATCCTTTGTTTTACATAGCTGTAAATGATGCTGAATGGGCAAAACTATTGTCAGTGAAGTAACACCACATTGCACAAGGCTGATCACTAATTAATCTGCGTTTTCTGCTTGCTTATATTTTCAGAAGCATTAAGTGGTTCATTAAATATTAAAACAAACAGCTGAAGTTGTATTAAAAGAATATATACTATTTATGTAAATTGTTTCCTTTTCACTTCATGTTTTTGCTAGTAGTTTTTATCTTTGCCATTGCTTTGTAATGTCTAGTTGGGGTACCACAAAGGAATGCTTCTGTGCTAGGATCATGAGCAGAAACTTTCTCAGGACTTTCCAGCATGGAATATGTGGAGCTGCATCATTTATTTATCCTCATTGTTTGTCTTCCTTACTAGCATCACAAAAATTGGTGAATACATTTGCATGGATGCATGTATATTATATGATCTGAAGTAGTTTACTTCCTTTGGTTTTCAACCTGTGGGATCCCGGATCCATATTGGATCCGAGCTGGCAACTTTACTAGCATCTGCTCCGAGCTCCTCCCCTTACCCTTAATACACCTCCACTACCTTCCAACCCCCAGATCTCATTTGCCGTGAATAGCTTATGCATCGTGATCTCTAGAGCTCCAGGTTTTCAGTGGGTAAAAATTTTAAAATATCTCTCTCTTTTTTTTTTTTTCCTTAAAAATTTTTAGATAGTGATAGAGTAGGTTCCCCTTTCTCCTCCCCTCACTTGGTGCATCGAGTTTCATAGTTTTAAAGTAGTTAGCTTAGTTAGAGTAGTTGTGTGTATTTTTACTCCCCCCCACCCCCCGGAGTGTGTTCTGTGTGTGAGTTTGTGTTCTCAGCAAGAAAGAAATAACATTTCCTTTTTTAGTCATTCTTTCTTCTGACATTATGGCTGACAAGCTTATTTTTGAAAGATGCACTGACTGTGACCATAAGTTATCCCCTGTGGATGGCCACACTCTGTGTGTTATGTGCTTAGGCATGACCCATCTGAGCACAGAATGCACTATATGCGCCAGGTTCAACCCACGTGCCATTAAAGACAGGAAGTCCAAATTGGCCCTGAAAGGCCTTTTTCCCCCTTCTGAGACTGTTGTCTCGTCTTCGCCTTCGGTCACAGTGGCTGCTGTGGCTGCCTCTGCTTCTTCTCTTCCCCTGGCTTCTCCTCCCTCCCAGGCTGGGACTCAACCTCCTGTGCAAAAGCCTGTGGAAGTGGAACAGAAAAGGGGAAGAGGGAAGAAGGAGAGTCAGAGTCGAGGGAAAAGCGTAAGAGGTCTCCGGACCTCCCTCCACCCGGTCTTTGCCTCAGGTCGATATGGATAAAATGATAAGGATGTTCATCTGTACTTACATCCAGAGAGATCAGGAGAGGGGAGCTCGCTTCCTTTTTTCCAGCCAATATCTCCTTCTCCGATCCGTCCATTGGGTTCAGAGTATTCGGATCAGAGGATGGCTTTAGTCAGGGGGTCAGCGCCGACAGTACCTGCTTTCTCTATGTCGACACCTGCCTGGAGCATGTCTGATCCAGGCCACTCTCGGAGCTGGAGCTTGGGTGTCGGATCCAAGGGAGTGAAACTTTTTTCATCGGCTCCGCCTTTGTTGGGCCAAGTTCCCTTTCTCGGAGCACCATCTACTTCGGGCCCGGCTCTGATTCTCTTCTCAGACTCTGGGAGACCGGCCTCCTTATTGGTTTCTCAGGAGGTTCATTCTCCTTTGGCATTCGAAGTGGTAGAAAGGGTTCTCTCCACTGGATCAAGACCCCTGACTGCCCCTTTGTACTCCACCCAGACCCCCTCGGGTCTTTCTATGGTCCCCATCATTTTACCAGAGGGACAACCAATGCTCAAGGAGCCCCAGACAGTTCCACCTGAGGAACACATGGCTTGCGAGTTCCCCCCGGAGAGCCCCACCTGAGAGGTGCCTTGCAAGCATACGTGCAAGAGGAGGCACTTGGACTCCCCCAAGTCCCTTACCGAGGATACAAACTTGGATGATGGCGAAGGTTCCCCTAGGTCACCTCTGACAAGTCCGTGTTCCTGGAGGCTTTCGGCACAGGCCCATCTACTTCTTAGGTGTCCCATCCCACGAATCCTTTGGTGGACCTAGTAACCTCACGGGCATGGAATGAGCTGGACACCATGGAATCATTTCCAAAAAACCTGCCAAAATTTTGTGTCCCCCCACAGACAGGCTAACATGGAACAAGGGCTTCCCCATAGCCGCTATGGTGGTAGCAGCAGCCACAAAAAAGGAACTTGCCCAGGAGAGTTCCTCGGTTCATCCTCCTGACCGAGAGTCGTGGATGATGGACCACCTAGGGAAGCAGGTTTACACTTCAGCTACCTTTTCAATTAGGACGCTGAACTACCTGGCCCATGTCAAGAGACTCCAACGCAGCCTGATAAAGGAGCTGGAGGAGTCTCCTCCTAAGTCCATGTCGCAGGAGGACAGGGTCTCGTTCTCCACGAGGATGGCACTTTGAAAGCAGTCTCCCAACACGTCCATGTGACTCCTTTCACATGCTACTGTAGGAGCGGCTGTGGTGGCTGGGGCTGGCATGTTCATGAAGCGAAACACCTTGTTCAGACTATGTCAATTTTCGGAACCTTTCAAGGCATCCTTTGCCAATGCCCCTTATGATGACTCTACTCTCTTTGGTAAGACCGTCAAAGAGACATTAGTCCAGAGTGAGAAGGACGGGAAGACACTGTCTGCCATCGGGATCCACTTTTCAAATCCTCAAAGGTCCTTTTCCTGGAACCAGAGGACAAAAAAAATGTGATTCCGGAAGTCACAGTATTCCCGGGACACTCAGGGCTCTTCTTCCCTCGGAGGCAGAAGGGGCAGAATGGATGCCGGCCCAGAGGCAGAGGGGTCTGAGGAATTTTGGGTCTCAAGAACCTTTCTCTGACAGACCCCGGCAGCAACCCTGAGGAGTGGCCCAACTGCTCTACTCTGGAGGCAGTCAGGGGATGATTGTCCTTGCACCCAGTGGTATAGGAGTCCATAACATCAGGCCGCTTGGTGCTCCAGATCATATCTAGAGGATACTCTATCCCCTTTGTGGTTCCCCCCAAATATCCCAAACACCTTCCAGATGTACCACCCACTCAACGGGAGGCAGCAGCACAGGAAATTTCCAAGCTGCTAGAAAAACGAGCCAGCAAAATCGTCCCTCCAGATCAGTCTGTATCGGGCTTCTACTCCTGGTTCTTTTTGGTGCCAAAGAAAATGGGGGACTTAAGGCCCATTCTGGACCTTTCTACCCTGAACCTGTCAGTTGCCAAAGAGAAGTTTCAGATTGTCACACTACAGTCCATCATGCCGTACCTGCAAGAGAGCGACTGGATGTGCTCGTTAGACCTCCAGAATGCTTACTATCACATAAAGATGCACAGAAGCTCCAGGAGGTTCCTCTGCTTCCGGTTAGGAGTCAATCATTACCAATTTCGAGCCCTACCCTTCGGTCTCACCACATCCCCCAAGGTTTTCATCAAAGTGATGGCAGTGGTAGTGGCTCACCTGTGGATTCAGGGGATTCAAGTCTATCCGTACCTGGACGATTGGCTCCTCACTACTCCCACCAGGCGTCTACTCTCCCAAACCAGGGATTATTTCCTGATTATTGCCCTGCATTTGGGGATCATAATCAACGCATCCAAATCACTCCTAGATCCTGTACAGGTGATAGACTACATTGGCGCCAGGAGAGATACTCTACAGTGCAAGATCTTCCTGACCTTGGAGAGAATACAACACCTGAGGATGCATGTCTCCCTGATCTACCACTCTCATCTCCCAACAGCAGAATCAGTGTTGAGGGCTTTAGGCTCGATGGCGGCTATCATAACTCTTCTCCTGTGTGCCTTGTTACACATGAGAATTTTACAGTGGACTCTGCTGTACAATGGTCCCTGTTGGAACTGCCATTGGCATTTCCAGTTTAACTCAGTCGAGTCTGTCAGTCATCCCTCATATGGTGGATGTGTTCTCAGGACATTTTGGAGGGACGACCCTTTGTTCCAGCCCCGGCTCAGGCCAGAGTGACCACGGACACCTCCCAACTCGGGTGGGGGGGGCACTGTTTGGGCAGGACAGTCCAAGGCCTGTGGTCCCCTTTAGAGACCAGCTTGTACATAAATGTACTAGAGATAAGGGCGGTCCTTCTAGCGTTGCAGGCCCTTCATGCCTTTCTTCCTCTGGGAACGATTGCAATTATTTATTTATTTATTTATTTAAATTTGTTGACCGGGAGTGTCTGACTGGACTTAGGTCCATTTTCAGTGGAGGCCCGGGGAGAAAAGCTCCAATTCAGTCAAACAACATGTCAGTGGTCTGGTATATCAACAAACAGGGAGGGACCAGATCTTATCCCCTTTGTCGCGAGGCCATGAGAGTATGGGAATGGGCGATCTCCACTGGCCGCTTTCTCATCGCAACGCACATTCCAGGATGGTCCAACATCCTAGCGGACAGGCTAAGTCAGACTATTCTGATGCCTTATGAGTGGTCTCTGAATCTTTCAGTAGCGGAACAGATCTTTCGCGAGTGGGGTCAACCTTGCTGCGATCTCTTTGCATCTCCTTTCAGTGCGAAGTGCAGCAAGTTTTTTGCTCTGAACCCCCTGCCGGGGGAGTTCCCCAGAGATGCTCAAGTTCATGCTTGGCCTCCTGGTCTTCTGTATGCTTACCCACCAGTACCTCTTATTCCGAGGTTTCTACAGAAAGCTCGTCAACTGGGGAGCAAAATGATCCTCATTGCCCCATTTTGGCCCTGCCAGGTATGGTTTCCCTTCCTTTGGTCTCACCTTCTGGCTCCGCCTTGGATCCTGGATCCCATTCAGGATCTGATTTCACACCCTTTGAGGGTGCCTCATCCAAATCTGGACAGTTTGAAGCTTACAGCTTGGCTGCTCCAGTTCCCATGATTGCTAGGACTCCTGGACTGTCCTCAGTTAGATCTGTTCTCGTGGCTGCTCATAAGTCTTCGACCAGGAAGGTTTATCGCAGCAAGTGGAAACTTTTTCCTTTTGGGCCTCTCAAAGGAGTTTAGACCCCTTCACAGCTTTTATTTCCGCCATTCTTGATTTTCTAGCTGATATATTTCAACACAAAGCTAGTTCTTCTATGGTCAAGGTTCAGTTGGCTGCCGTTTCTCATTTTCATGTGGGCGAGAATTCTGCCTCTTTAGCATCCTCCAGACTGTGCAAAGCCTTTATTAAAGGCACCTTTTTGTTAGCCACCCCAGTCAAGGATCCTGTTCCCCCTTGGGACCTTACTATGGTTCTTCAAGCTTTGGTCGCTCTGCCTTTCGAGCCTGCTGCGATAGTAGTGCACAGCTTTTCTGTTGGCTATTACCTCTGCCAAAAGGGTTTCAGAACGGCAGGCCTTGTCCATCAAAGTTCCTTATATGATTTTTCATAATGACAGGGTTTCCCTTCAGACCAATCCAGCCTTTCTTCCTAAGGTGGAATCACCAGTCAATATCAATCAGACCATCACTTTGCCTGTGTTCTTTCCTAATTTTGCTAACTAGATGGAATACAAACTCCACTTGTTGGATGTTCATAGACAGTTATGATTCTATTTACACTGGACAAAAAAATTCCGTAAATCTGATCAGTTGTTTGTATATTTCTATAAACCCTTTTTGGGGAAACCCATCTCCAAGATCACTGTTGCTATTTCTTCATGTATCCTTCAGGTCTGTAAAGACAGAGGCATGTCTTCTCCGGGTCAGGTGATAGCTGATTACACTAGATCGATGGCTACGTCTTCGGCTTTTTGGTCTAGTGTCTCTGGATGATATTTGTTCTGCAGCTACTTGGTCCTCATCTCATACATTTATTTCTCATTACAAATTGGATTTGACTTCCAGAAGGAGAGCATCCTTTGGTTCCGCGGTGCTCCAGAATATCCTTCTATGAGGGATCTGTATGACTTATGTCTCAGTTATTCAGTGGTCAAGGTGCATATGTCATCTTTTCTGCCTAACAGAACTTTGTGGAGGAAAGGGTTGTGGCATACACTAGTCAAGAGGCCCTGAATTGTATTTCCCTTGGGATTTGAAATTAATGATTGACAGTCTTGTCTGTAACCCATTTGAACTTGCCAGTTCAGTAAAGTTGAAGTTTGTATCCTGGAAAATGCGAGAGCGCCTCAATGAGGACCAGCGACCCGGCGACTGGCCTAGAAGAGGCTTCGTCGTCGGTTTTGGACCTCGGAAGCCTGTCCTTTTCTTTATCCTTAAGCTTTTTATGAACTCTGGTCGTCGGCTGTTCCGACGGCATTATATAGTTAAACCTACAGCCAAAGTAATGAAATGCAAAATCATAGCGACGCTTAATAGTGCGTTGGTTAAATCTAGCACAGAACCCACAACTAGCAACGTCGTGATCAGGGCCTAGGCAAGGAATACAGTAAGAATGAAAATCCTTATGAGGTATTTGCTTCCCACAAGAAATACAATTGTTAACTTTTTCTGACATCGGTCTGGAGCAAGAAAAAAGTTTCCCCAACAGGGTACTTAGCTTTATTGAAGACTTCGGATCTGAAATTCAATTTCGAAAATCTCAGGAGTCTGTCGACTGGCACTTGCGAACTGCTTTTGCTTCGGGCACCACACGGCAAGAAAGACTGAAGAAAATGGCGTCGGCTGCATCTTTTATACCCCTGGTGCACTGACGTCAGGGAAGAGGCGACAGCAACCGACGCTGGACCAGGACTTTGGAATTCAGGCCGACTGCAGGTAGCCTGCCAGCAGGATAACCCAAGTGTGCAACAGTGAATACACTCTAACATCTACATTTATGGTAGGTACACAACTGTACTGTACCTCACTACCTTAGATTTCTAAACCTTTGGCACTGTAGCTGTTGTCTGGCTCCTTCCAATGGTCAATTTGCTGATTGGGATTCCGTTTTGTCACAGACCCACCAAAGAAGGATTCCCAGTGTTAGATAATAAAGAGAATGTTAATGTATCAGATTATGTATTAGTTTGTCTATAAAGTGACCTTCCTTAATTGGCTCCAAATTTCCATGAAAGTCAGATGAGTGTTTACTTGTATATTATTTAGCTGTCAAATATTCATTTTTGTTTGTATTTCCATGATGTTTGCTCACTCATTGGTCGTGAGCAAACTGGAAGACGCACAAAGGCTAGGTGTGCTCTTATAATGCAGTGCATGGTATGCAGTACATAGCAAATGCATTGCCTTATGTCGAGCATAGGAGCTTTCCTGAAAATAAAAAAAAAAATTAAAATAGAATGAAAAAGAGGATGAACCCAGTCAGAGATCCACTGATAAAAAAGCCATCATTGATTAATTGATACAGAAAGACCACTTGTATTCTTATCATAGGTTCCTATAGAACTCTACACTCTGTTTTCGCTGTTTATTAATAGCTTTCCCCAGTGCTGTAAACTTTTAACTATCTTTGCTAAAGAAGTTGTAAAAATCAAATTAAAAGACAGATTTTATGTTTAAGGAGCATTCTACAGGACTTCTTACAGATGTAAATATGCAAAACTGATTGACAGTCTTTTTAAGTTTCAGAAAGCTTTTATTTTATTTATCTTTCATTAATTGGGCAAGCACTGTGGTCCATGTTCTATGCTGTCTTCCACAGTGGTAGAACATCACTGACAACAGGTATTTTCTATGTAGCTCATTAATTTAACTATCAAGGAATAATTGCTTGTTCTATTGGAACTGTTCGGTATCCTTCTAACACATTGCTCTCTTTTCTGCCTCCAAATCTCTGTTCATAAGACACAGTAATCACTGTGTGTAGCAACTTCAGTGATCAGTGCTACTTTTGTCTTCTTTTTATGGACTACCGTATCTGGTTTTCAACGTCTGTTTTTTGAACTGTTGGTAATGGGTGATCCCATGTGATATAAACTTTATCATTCTGTAAAATGCTTTGTGGCTCATGTTTCCAGTGCTTCTCAGATACTTTAATATTGTAATGTTTGCACAAGCCCCAATGCAACAGTCTTGCCACATTACTATGCCTTTCAGTATACAAGCCCTCTGCCATTAGTGTATCACACCCAGCAGCAAGATGTGTGACTGTTTCTACTTCACTTTTACAGAACCTGCATTTGTCTGTTTTTTTCCACATGTCCAGTGGTCTTTGTAAACCAACATGTACATAAACCATGATCCTGATTCGCTAATATTAACCTTTCATCTTTTGGTTTAAATTCACCTCTCCTTAACCATTCCTGCATCAGATCCTGATCGACATGAGGTTGCTCCAGGAGTTTTCTGCAACTATATTTATGCCTTTTCCACATTTCTTGCCTTCTGAACTGATCCTTCTCCTTATATTCTGTCTTTTTTTTTTTGGCAGATTCAGTTGCTGCCTGCTTTTTATCTATTTCTGGTTTGATTTCCATTCCTGCTTGACACCAGTATACTTCTAAAACTGAGCAGGGAGATCATCTTAGACTTGTTCTCCTCATGTTTTAAAACTTTCACTGTGTTTGGATCTGGTGAGGTCAGCCAATATGTATGCAGTCCTACGATTGCAGTTCTGTACATGTAATCAATCTCGAGGAGGACCATACCTCCTTCATAATGAGGAATATATAATCCTGTTATACACTGATTTTTTTATATCATTTGATAAGAGTGAAGCATTTTTCTTGTTTTCCTATCCAGTTGATCCAATACCTTTTGGGCCAGTCGGTCACTCCAAAATTGTAAGTTAGAACAGGAAGATCAAATTGTTTTATAGCCTGGACTTTGTTCCTAGATGTAAGGGACATTTTCAGTATTAATTTTAGTCTTCTAAAATGTTCCTTACTGATGTTTGCTTGTATTTGTTCATATTTTATTGTTGGTCCTTCATAAATTCCCAAATATTTATACACTCCATCCTGCTCAAGTTCCTTTATATCACAGTCCTGTCCCAGACTGATATTTTCTTGGTTCTTTAGCTTTCCTACTTTAAATATGCTTTTGCACATTTATCAAGGCCAGATGTCATTCCTATATAATTTGAGAAAGTTTAGCTTTCTCTTTTTTTAATTTCTCCAAGTCTTTTGTTTTCTCCAGTATGATTATTAAGACAAATGGGATACATCCTGCCCAGGATACCATACATCTGGGCATAAGGGATATATGGAGAAGAAGATTTTTAGAACTTTCTTTCCACTGTCTCTCTGGTAGTGTAGAGGGATAAAGCCCCTGATTACAGGCCACCGGGGTTTGACTGATGGAACAGCAGGGGATGGATCGATGGTCCCAAAGGCTTTACCCACATGTTCCCTGGTGTAGGCCATGGATGTCTGAAAAAGGGGTTGTAGTCCTAAGAGGGAATTGGATAGGGTCTTTGATTGTGCTACTTTGGAGGCAGGGAGATATATCAGCATATCCCTACTGTGGCTGCCCTGTAGATGCAACCAAAACATGAACAGAGGAGGGGCAATAGGCAAAGACATGAATGAAAAATTCCCCAACAGATGGTTAGTTTGCCAGACCGCCCAGAATACCCTTAGGCTCTATGCTGGCCTTAGCCCATATGGAAGAAAGTTTGTAGACCTGAGAATGGACTTGGGGACACTGAGGTAGGGTACCATAGAATGAAGAAAGGAGAGCTTAAAAAAAAAAAAACTTTCTGCCAGTCCATTAAGTAGGACCACATCTCTTGTCATGGTCTTTCAGCTGTATGGCTTGGGCCAGTTGCATTCCTTCATTGAGTGTTTGTGAAAAGTTACTATATATTCCTTGTCATTTAGGAGAGGGAAGTGAGACTGTGGTCGGCAGATCCTTTTTAAAGAACGTAATTTGACATGTTTGCTTTGTATAGAATCTGAACATAATTCTAAGGAGTGTAGTATCTACTAATTTTTTATTCCTAAAACTATCAAAAGTTGTTTATTTTCTTTTAAAATGTATGTTGAAAATAAACATTTAAAGGACCTAGTGCAGAGAAAAAAGGCCACCAGATTGATGCTTTCAGACATCTCTCAGTAGCTGAGTAAGAAGCTGAAGAAACTGAATGAAATTCTTTCACTCAGTTGGAATCCGACCTCTTTGGCAATGCGCATGATAAACCTGGAGACTACCAGACTTCTTCACCCACTGATGAGACTGCTTGGGAGGCTGTCAGGGCCATAAACGGAGAACCCCAGCTGGTTATATCTGAGGAACAGGGAGTTATTTCACAGATTCTTGTATGAGAAGATGTACCAGTAGACATTGTGAAGGTATGGCAGCAGTCAGTGTCTCCTTGCATAATATTTCTGAATATGTCAAAGCCGAGAAAATGCAAAAGACAAATATGTTTCTCCTCCTTTCACTCCATTTCCTAGGGATCCTGAACAGGAGTGGATCAATTTTTTTCTCAAGGGTTTTTAAAGCCTTAATGTCTCTTCAGCCGCCTCCGTTTTTTCCTTCTTCTTCTACCCTTCAGAAATGAGAGAGAGAGAAATCTTCTGAACATGATTCTTCTTCACATTTTGATCCTGAGTAATTTGCCTGTTCCTTTCACATTCATTCTCCCACAGTATATGAGTCACAATCAGTAGTCACTTTGTCTCCTAGATCTCTTCAAGAAGAGCTGTCCTTTTGGTGGTACTATTCATAAACAGATACAGTATTTCAACTAGGAAGGAAAGCATGTCTCTGACATAGAAAAAATGTATCATGATTTATTGCACACACACGTCTGTCAGCCATCTACAATCCCACCTTGTTTGGAGTCTTTGGAAGATTCTTTTCTGTCTGCATCCATGGCACTTAAATCAGCCTACTGTACCTAAGAAATCTGATAGGTTTTATAATGTGCCAGACTCACTTAAATATTTATATAAAAATCCCTCCTCTGATCCAGCTGTTGCAACAGTGGAGTCTGATAAGACCTCTAAACTACTACTTTCTTTTAATGTATTACTTCCATCCTTACTAACCTCCAAGCATCACAAAAATCAAAACTTGAACAATTCTATAACAGTTGTTAAATTTGCAGCAAATGCCTCTTTTAGAACCCTTCACTGTATAGCACTAAAAAGCCTAAACTGGTTAGAACTACACCATCAACTAACATATACACAGCCTCTTACCACCTATAGAATTATCCAGAATTTGTCTGCTTGTCCGACACTAAATACCATTCTACACAACTATGTTCCTAGTCAGACATTACGATCCAATGACCTCTTAAATCTTCTGGACTTTGTCTGTACTCATAACATGTTGCTAAGGCCTGGAACATCTTATCTGTATCCAACAGGTCAACACCCTCCCTCCCATCCTTCAAAACCATCCGGAAAGACTTCCTAGCTAAAATTTTGTTCTGTTCTTGCACATCACCAGGATGAACTAGATCCCTAAATATAAAAAAAATACCTATTCATACCTTAAACCTCCTCACTCTCCCTTCTTCACTCACTTCCTTACCTTAATCAGTTTCTCTCCCATGGCTTCATCTCTAAATATATCATGAGACTGCTTTTCCTCTCTCTTCATATTGCAATTCCTGTTTGTGTTGTACTGAATTATCAATTTTTGTATACACTGGCAAAAATGTCTCTAAATATTAACTTGTATTTGTGGTTGACCAATGATCTGAAGTGGTTAACTTCATTTGGTCTGCAACCTGTGGGTATCCGATCCGACCTAGAATCCGAGCCGGCAGCTTTACCTAGCTAAAGATCCGAGCTCCTAGCTCCTCCCCCTACCCATAATCCCCTGCAACATATCCCCCATCCTCAGATCTAGTTTGCCGCGGCTTACAGCAGCTTCTAGAGATGAGCTCTTGGCGTGGGTGAGAGATTTCAAGTTTATAAAAAACTTTAAAATCGCTTTTCTCTTAGGATTTTCTGTGTTGTGTGTACTTGGTTTAGCCCCCTTTACCGTCTAGTATACTTATTTTAACTTTTTTGTGGTAAATTCTCTTCAAATTTATTTTTCACCCTCCCCCTAGTGTGTGAGGGTGTAGCGTGATGGCTGAAGGGCTAAAGCCATTTTTTCTAAATGCACTGAGTGTGGTCATAAGCTGTCCCCAGCCGATGGCCACCACACTCAGTGCGTTATTTGTCTGGGGGTGGCCCATTTATCCACCAGCTGCCAGGTCTGTGCAGCTTCCAACCCCCAGGCCATCAGGGATAGGAGGAACAAGCTAATCCTGGCGGGATTGTTACCCCCGGATTCTTCTTCCTCCTCTCCCTCTAAGGCACCGGTCATGGCTACGGCTTCCGTGCCTTCTGATCCCACTGCCTTGTTGGGGACTCAAACTTCCTCTGTTTCTCAAGGTGAGGGGGACTCTTCTTCCTCTTCTAAGGAGAAGAGGAGAGACAAGGACCGGCATAGGCACAAAAGGCGGGCTGAGTCTCATCCCTCGGCCCCGCCAGCTAAGGTAGCTTGTCCCACTAAGAGGGTCTCTGGTTCTCCTCATTCTCGGCTCTGCTCTCCTTGCTTTTCCCCGGAGCCGGAAGAGGAGTACCGGTCTCCCTCGAGGTCCTCGAGGTGGCCCTCCAGGCCCACCTCGGCAACCTCCTCCAGATCCACCAGAAGCTTGACCGACGCTGATTTGGACCGGATGATGCATCGTTTCTTGCAGGCTCAAATGCAGATGGGGGTGCTCCAAGCCCCCCCCCCGGGGGGGGAGCTTAGCCCCTTTCTTTACCCCGATCGCTCCTTCTCCGACCCGGTATCAGGTTTCGGAGTCTTTGGATCCATGCCGTTTCGGACCCAGGGATCCGTTGGCGCTGACAGTCTTGGTTATTTCAACGCCAACTATGCTCTCGAGCGTGTTGGATCCTAGCTCTTGGGGCCGAGAGCCGAGCGTCGGATCCGTGGGGGGAATGGTGTCTTCGGTGCCATTTAGGTCTGAGCACACTTCCCTCTTGGGTCCGACTGCTTCGGCTCCGATGCCGATCCCTGCATCGGTGCCGAGGGGGCTGCTCTCGGAGCCAGGGGAGAGCGGTTCACCCTCAGCGTTTGATGTAGTTGAGAGGGTGCTGTCGAGGATTTCCAGATCCTCGGTCCGGGCTACGAATCCATCCGTCACCCTTGCGCATTTGGGCCTGTCCTCCATCATCCGGCCACAGGGACAGCCTGCATCGGCGCTCCAGTTGGTTCCCTTCGAGGAACAGGACCCCATGGGTGAGCCCTCCTCGGATAGCCCCACCGAGGAGGTTCCTTACAAACGGAAGTGCAAAAGGAGGCACCTGGACTCCCCTGAGTCCCTGACAGAGGACACAGATTTGGAGGAAGGGGAAGGTTCCCCAAGGTCACCCCCTGAGGATGTCTCCTTTGGAGACATCATGGAAATGTTGCGAATCAGAGGAGGATGGTCTACCCAAAAACCTTCCTCGGGTGAGTCTGTGTTTCTGGATGCGTTCGATGCAGGCCTATACTTCTTGGGTGTCCCCCCCGGCTGACCCCCTCGTGGACTTAATTACCACCAGGGCTTGGAAGGAGCCGGACACCGTGGAGCCGATTCCCAGAAGGCCAGACAAGGTACTTAGTCACCCTTCTGATAGGATGGTTTGGTCTAAAGGTTCTCCAGTGGATGCCATGGTGGTGGCAGATGCCACCAAGAAGGAACTAGCACAGGAGAGTTCCTTGGTCCACCCTCCAGATAAGGAATCTCGGACGTTGGACCGCATTGGAAAGCGGATGTTTGCTTCAGCTACCTTCTCTGTGAGGGTGCTGAACTATATGGCGCACGTTATCAGACTCCAGTGAGACTTGATTAAGGAATACGCTGGAGCCCCCCCCCGGAGTCCATGGTGGCCGAGGACAAACGCATCTTCTCGACTTGCATGGCCACTCTGAAATCTATTACTAATATATCTATGCGGCTACTCTCCCATGCCACGGAGGGAGCGGCTAGAGCCAGTAGAGCAGGCATCGCTCTGCGGCGCCATGCCTGGCTCTGCCTTTGCAATTTTGCGGAAACCTTCAAGGCGTCTTTTGCTAACGCGCCCTTTGACGGTTCTACGCTCTTTGACAAGACCATCTGCGACACCCTGGTTCAAAGTGAAAAGGACGGGAAGACGTTGTCTGCCGTCAGGATCCGCTTCTCTAATCCCCAACTATCCTTCTCCAGGAACCAGAGGGGACAAAAGAAGATGTGGTTCCGGAAATAGCAGCAGTCCCGTCCCGCTTCGGACCCCTCGTCCTTCAGAGGCATAGGAGGACAAGGTGGACGCTGGCCCAGAGGCAGAGGGGGGCCAAGGAATCTCGGGTCCCGAGAACCTTTCTCAGAGAGGCCCGCGCAACAGCCCTGAGGGCTTACCCGGCTGTCCCTCTATGGAGGCAGTCGGGGGCATCTGTCGGAGCACTTCCAAAATTGGGAGTCCATTACTATGGACCGGTGGGTGCTCTGAGTTATATCCAGAGGTTATTCCATTCCCTTTCTGAGTCTACCCCCTCCTGTGAAACGCCTCCCCGATGTCCCACCCGATCAAAGGGAGGCAGCAGCTTCGGAAATTTCGAAGCTGTTAGAAAAAAGGGCCATCCAGCCCGTTCCCCCAGGCCAGTCCAGATTGGGAAATTACTCCAGGTTCTTTTTAGTGCCAAAAAAGACGGGAGAACTGAGGCCTATACTAGACCTCTCATCTCTAAACCTGTTCATTCCCAAGGAGAAATTCTGGATGGTCACCCTGCAATCTATTCTCCCCTTCCTCCGGGAGAACAACTGGATGTGCTCCATAGACCTCAAAGGATACGTACTACCACATTCTAATGGACAGACAATCCAGGAGGTTCCTCCGCTTTCGGCTGGGAGCCAGTCATTTTCAGTTCAGGGCTCTTCCATTCGGCCTCACCTCAGCCCCCAGGGTGTTCACCAAAGTCATGGCGGTGGTCGCAAACCACCTGAGACTTCAGGGCATTCGGGTCTTTCCGTACCTGGACGACTGGCTCCTCACCGCCTCCACCAGGCATCAGCTCTGCTGGGCCAGGGATTATACCCTGGCTTTTACTCAGTGTCTAGGTATCACTGTGAACCTTCAAAAATCATTCCTTCATCCTGTGCAGGTTCTGGAATTTATAGGGGCCAAAACAGATGCATGTCACTCCAAGGCCTTTCTATCAACAGACAGGTTGCGCAGTTTGTCTCTTCATGTTTTGGCAATTCTCCAGCCCTCAGCCCCACCTGCGGAATTAGTCCTGAGAGCTTTGGGCTCCATGGCAGCAGCCATCGGTCTGTCACGCTTTGTGCGTCTGCGTATGAGAATCCTACAATGGACTCTTCAGGTCCAATGGTCACTGTTGCTGCACCCCTTGAGCACCCCGATTCCCCTGAGCAAGGTTTGCAAGGACTCCCTTTACTGGTGGCTGCACTCTCAGGAGCTACGAGAGGTGAGACCGTTCGTCATGCCTCAGCCCCAAGCCACATTGACCATGGACGCTTCTCTCCTCGGGTGGGGGGGGGGCATGCTATGGGCAGAACCGTCCAAGGCACGTGGGCTCCCACAGAAACCATTCTGCATATCAATGTCCTGGAGATGAGGGGGATGCTTTTGACGTTGCAAGCCCTACAAGACCTTCTTCCTCCGGGAACTATTGCAGTTCAGTCAGACAACATGGCTGTAGTCTGGTACATCAACAAACGGGGGAACCAGATCTTATCCCCTTTGCCGAGAGGCCATGAGAGTTTGGGAATGGGTGATCTCCACCAACTGCTTTCTGGTAGCAATGCACATTCTGGGCCGGACCAACATCCTAGTGGACAGGCTAAGTCACCTGATCCTCACACTGTACGAGTGGTCTCTAAACCCTTTGGTAGCGAAACAGATCTTCCTCAAATGGGGTCTACCTTGCTGCAATCTTTTTGCTTCCCTGGCAAACACGAAGTGCAGCGAATATTTCGCTCTAATTCCCCCAATAGGGGAGAGCCCCAGAGATGCTCTGGTTCATGCTTGGCCCCCCGGTCTCCTTTATGCTTATCCCCCGCTTCTGCTCATGACAAAGTTCCTGCAGAAAGCCCATCAGTTGGGGAGCAAGATAATCCTCATAGCCCCATTCTGGCCTCGCCAGATCTGGTTCCCTTACCTGTGGTCTCACAGTGTAGTTCCTCCTTGGATCTTAGATCCCATCCCAGATCTAATTTCTCACCCTGTGGGATTACAACCCTCAAATCTCGGCGACCTCAAGCTCATGGCTTGGTTGATCCAGTTCCGCTGATAGCAAGGACTCCCGGTATCTCGTCACCAGTGAAAGCCATTCTGGTAGCAGCACACAAACTTTCTACTAGAAGGATCTATGGTAGTAAATGGAAATGCTTTTCCATTTGGGCCAAAGACAGGGGCTTGGATCCCTTTACTGTCCCTATTCCGACGATTCTTGAATGTCTGTCCCATATCTTTCATCAGGGAGCCAGTGCATCTACGGTTAAAGTACAGTTGGCAGCCATCTCTCACTTTCATGTGGGAGATGAGGTAGGATCACTGGCTTCCACCAGAATTTGCAAAACCTTTCTAAAAGGCGCTTTCCTGTTAAAACCGCCAGTTAAGTCTGCGGTTCCACCATGAGACTTAACACTGGTCCTGCAGGCTTTGATGGGCCCTCCTTTTGAACTGGCCGCGTCAGCTCAGTTGAAATTTTTATCTTGGAAAACAGCCTTCCTGGTTGCAATAACTTCAGCCAGGAGAGTGTCTGAGCTTCAAGCCCTCTGTATGAAACCCCCTTATCTAATTTTTCATAAGGACAGAGTTTCTCTCAGGACTAATCCTTCTTTCCTCCCTAAAGTAGCTTCTGAGTCGAATATTAATCAGTCTATTAATCTGCCAGTGTTCTTTCTCAGTTTCCAGAACAAAGGGGAATACACACTGCACAAATTGGATGTGCATAGACAACTGCGTTTTTATCTGCACAGGACAGCAACTAACCGCAAGTCTGATCAATTGTTTGTGTCCTTTGCCAAGTCTTCTTTAGGCAAACCTTTTACCAAAGTGACATTAGCTAACTGAATTTCACAATGCATCATTCAAGCCTATTTAGCTTCGAACAAACCGGTTCCTTTGGGAATCCATGCGCATTCAACCCGATCCATAGCTACCTCTGCTGCGTTCTGGTCTAGAGTCCCTATAGATGACATATGTTCAGCAGCTACTTGGTCCTCCTCTCATACATTCATTTCCCATTATAAATTGGATTTGATTTCCAGGAGTAGGGCTTCCTTTGGCTCCACGGTGCTCCAGAATATTCTTCCTTGAGGGCCGCCCAAGGTTTTCTAGGTAGCTGGGGACTCTGTCCCACAGGTTGCAAACCAAATGAAGTTAACCACTTCAGATAAAGAAATTATGTACTCACCATAACGTTCCATCTGAGTGGGTAACTTCATTTGTCTGCAACCGACTCCCCCCCCCCTCCTCCATTCCCCCTAATCAGTTTCGTGCTTCTTAACCAGGAGAGGATTGTCCATTCTGTTAGGCAGTAGGTTACTGGCCTCTTTCGAGGGTCTTGTGGAGCCCCTATAGGCAAACTCGATATGATGATGGGGGATGTGTTGCAGGGGATTATGGGTAGGGGGAGGAGCTAGGAGCTCAGATCTTTAGTTAGGTAAAGCTGCCGGCTCTGATCCGAGATCTGATCTGATACCCACAGATTGCAGACAAATGAAGTTAACCACTCAGATGGAACATTATGGTGAGTACATAACTTCTTTTTTTCATATTATGTCTAATATGGTATAATTTTAACTATAGATGTTTTTATATTATTTTTAAAGATTGTAAAATTATTGTTCTTAAATTGTTTTGTAATAGTTTGAAGCTTTTCTCCTTCGGCCTTCTAGAAAAATGGGCTGCTATCCAGTTGGACTTTCTTGGTAATCAAATGTCAATAAATAAATGTATATTACAAACAATAAGTAGAGTAGAGCTATGGATAGGTACAGAAAGAAGGTGTGCACTGCTACCACTTTGTCTTTCCATGCCATTAATTACCAGACATTCATAACAAGACATTTCAGGATATTTATTTTTAACAGTATGAATAAGGTAATTTCAGAAAATCCTGATTCTTACAACAAAACATGACTTGCTTCCTATATGGCCGAGTTGAGCAAGTGTGACTGTGATGCAGCTGCTTGCTCTGTTCTGAGGAGGTATTCCTGGCTTCCAGGCTTTGTTTCCATTCTTTACTTGATGATGTTAAAATCAAAACTTGTGGGTCCTCCTTTAGACAAAGATGCTGCCTTTTCCCCAAGCTCTGCTTACATTTTCCAAAACTGCAGGAGAAAGGGGAGATAATGCAGGATTTTAAACAGCATTTTTTTCTTCACCATTCCAAAACTCCAGAGGAACTATCACTCCAAGCCTTGTCCTTTCTATCACAAAGGTCAAAAATCCCAGCAAAAAGGGATGAAATTATCCAAGAAAAAGAATCAGGGCAAACCTAAATCAGACTTTAAGGGATCCAAAACATCTTTTGCAGACAAAAGCTCCAACTATTTTGTTCCCTTGTGCCCCACCTCATCCTTGACCAACCTCCTCTTAGCCTTTCAGGAAGACTCCCTCATTGTTTTCGTCTTTGAGGAATAATAACATCAGACACTGTGGTACTTAACATCAGTCAAAATGGGTACAGACTGCTTTTGAATTCCCCTCCAACTCAGGCATCCATCAGATACACTCAAGCCAACAGTACCCTGTCCTTCAAGTCTTGCACAAAGTATTCCATCAGGGAATCACATAACCTGTCCCTGTCCATCAAAAAGGAGTAGAGTTTTATTTCAGACTTTTCATTATCCCTAGAAAAGAAAAGGCATGGAGACCCATTCTGGACTTCTCCACCTAAATACAATTCTGAAAATATCAAAATTCAGGATATTAACTCATTTTCCTGTGATTTTTCCTCAGGCTTTTTTGGTTGTCTTCTAATGGATGCTAACTTTTCACATTTCTGTTCATTGAAATCATACAAAATGTTTAGTTTTGTGCTTTGTAGTATTACTTTCAACATTCTGCTTTGCCCTTTGATCTTTTCACAGTACCAAGAGTTTTTCAAAGTGCCTGGTTCTTATGGTAGCATTCTGCAGACTCCAGTGTATCCACATTTAGCATTATTTTGACAATTGTTTATCCTGTTAAAAAAATAATAAACTTTATAGGATTTACAGTTTACAGTCAATCTTCTCCTGCATCTAGGTTTCATTCTAAATATGAAGAAATCCACCTTCAACCTTTACAAAGCCTAGTATTAGAGCGTTGGCGTACATGGCATGAAAAATACAGATGATTCCCTTTGTAAGACTCCATATGAGGAAGATTCAGTGCTATCTCAAATCAGTTTGGGCATAACATTGCCATCCTCCCAATCCCTCTGTTGCCTTTTGTGAAGAAAGAACTGCAGTGGTGAGTAAACCAGATAACGCTCAATCCAGGTGTTCCCCTTTTTTGTTCCCTCTACTCTCTAGAATGCCTCAATAGATGCTTTGGATTTGGCTTTGGCTTTGGGAGCTTTTTTGATGGAAATGAAAGTCCAAGGAGCCTGGATCAGTCAAGGCAGGTGCAAACATTTCGCCCAACAAACTCTTTCCCAGCTCTGATTTTTAAGACTGTTACAAGCCTTAACAGACAATATCACATTCATGTAGTGCATCATCAGAAAAGAAAGAACAAAATCCTACTATATCTGTAGGCTGTCCGTGATAGCTTGGGATATTGCTATTCACCCCAACCTTTTTTTCCACTTCCATCCCATCAGAACTGAATTCAGCGGCAGATTATCTGAGCATATCTAAGACAATCACAAATGGATTCTGAATAGAGACATCTTCCTCCAAATTGTCCGTCTGTGGGGAACTTCCCAAGTAGACCTTTTTACTTCCACTTTGAATAGATGGCTCAGATTGTTGTTCTTCAGAATTCCATGCAGAGAAGTATGGAAAATGAACACCTTTTCTGAAGTTTCTATATGTCTTCCCCCCCCCCTTTTCTCTCATTCCAAAGGTCCTTCTGAAGATTCAGAAGTCTCCAAGAATGTTGCTGGTGATTCCCTTTTGGCCCAGACAACATTAGTTCTTCCTTCTTTTTTTATCTAGCCAAATGAAATCACCACAAGTTATCCCACAAGATAGACCCTGCTTACACATCAAAAGGGCCCTGTCCTTCATGCAAACCTAGAAACCATGAATTTGACAATTTGAATGATAGGCTTCTAATTCCCTTCAGGTACCTTTACCCTGAGAACATGCTACAAACAATAAACTAGGCAAGGAGACCTGTGATAAGACAATCTTAAATTTTCCAATGAAAAAAGATTTTCTATCTGGTGCCAAAACAGAGGATGGAACCTTTATCAACTGGTTATCACCATCATCCCCAAATATTAATCTTGGCTCATTAAATTGAAGTTAGCATATATCTCTGTCAAGAGGCAGATGTCAGTCAAATCTGCCTGTTTGCCTATGGAAACCTCTCTTTCTTCTTTTTATGAGGTTAGGCAATTCCTAGAAATCATTTTTCAGATTAGGTCTCCAAGAAAATCCATTCCTCCTCCTCATTCATGGGACCTTTATTATGCCCTGTAAAAAATAACCATCCCACCTTTTGAAGCAACCTCATCTGGATCTTTAAAGTTCTGTACCTGTAAGACAATCCTTTTGGAAGGATTAACATTTGGGTGTCAGAGATACAAGCTGCTATTTGCTCACCATTGCCTTCATCTGCACAAAATAGATATAAATATAACTTTTTAATTTCTAAAGATAAGTTTATTTCCAGTTACAATAGGAGTTAGCAGTTTCTTATCACCAAATAACTACTTAATAAGAGGTAAAATGCTCTTAATTAGTTTCGCTTGTCACTTTTCTGTTAATTTGAAAAACACTAATGTTATCTAACAATTAATTTATGTTTGCTTAAGTCAGTCCTGGACTTCATTCCAATCACATCCCCTGTGTTAATAAACATTTTTAAGTGAAGTACTTCTTCTCCCAGCCCTTGATTCATCAATGTCTTACTCTCGAGCACTGGCACTGGGATTGTGACTGCCATTTTTTGACTGTTTCCCAGCCCTTACTGTGCATATTTCTATTGTTGCTGCTACTTGAGGTATGCAAAGTACCCCGGTTGACATAGCAGTGGTGGTCTGCTTTTCATAAAAAATGCTCTTCTCTTATGCTTATTCCATTAACTGCACAGATTTAAAATGGGTTATAGAGCAGCTGGTTTCCCCTTCCTTCCTCCTTAGTTTGACAGCAGCTGGAATCCCTGCATTCTACAGCCAGTCTGCATAAGATCAGCACTCCCCCTAAGCAAGTTAGATATTTTCTGATAGTCCCTCATCTTTCCACGTGCAACCAAACAGTTGCCAGCCTATCCCCAACCTGGAAATGATTTCTCTTTAAGACCCCCTCTCCCCACATGTCAGCAGTCAATGGCCCATCCTCTTACCTACCTGGCATGTTAGTCGTTAACCTCTACCATCCCCCTCTAGACACACACTTACATGGTGGGAAAGTGATCAGCCTTTTTGCCTCCCCTGTCAGTGTGACAGTAATCAGTGTCGCTTCTGTTATCATAACTGCCTACTTAGCAGTTGTCAGAAAATGTTATTTGCTCATACTCTTCGCAGTCTACCTGTGTCTTCCAAAAGGGCAGCATTGGTATGCTTCTGTAACATGTCGCTGCTTCTTCTACATGTAATTGTGGTAAATAGTCATTTTTATGAATTGCATCTTGATAGTATTGTGTTGGTTAGATGGTTGCCATAACATCCATGCCTGTCTGAGATAACATGTTTGAACTCTTCCTTCTTATCTTTGTACCCATTGCTTTCTCCTACATCAAGCCGTTTGGTATTAGTATTAGGCTTGGGGCCAACGTTCTCAGTCCAACTAATCCTAATCATATGGTCCTTTTGGTTATAACGTATCAAATTTCAGAATATACTTTACCACTTTGATTTTTTTCAACTCCACCTGTGTGCCATTGTTTTACTTCTTTTTAAATAATAGTTATATTGCTTCAAATCTGATATATTTTACTAGAACAGTGTTCTTCCAAATATTTTTAGACCTGATTTCCTAATTACAGTGAAAGTTCACTGAATTTGATTCTTAAATAGTATTTTGGACATGTTCACCATCAGGTATATAGATGTAATTGTGCTCACTGCAGCAGGGTATTAAGCAATGTATATGGGTTTTCTTTTATTTTTACTTTGGAGACATGTTGCATAAAATAATTGCACTAGTCCCCAAGTATGCATGCCTGAACATACTTTTGGAAACTTTAAAATCCAATATCAAATCTCTTCTTTTTTAGTTGATTTTGAACCATCATGCCAGGAATGCATATTCCTTTGTGATATATTGCTCTTCGTTTAACGCTTAAAAACTGTAGAATTTGAATAAACCTTATTTATATCAGAAATAATTATAATAATCTTAGTTTTAAATGCTAGTTTGTCTCTTTTTGAGACCATGCTGTTTCATAACTTGTGAGAAACTGCTTATTGCCATTGTATGCTTTTGTACCATATATGTTTTGGGATTTTTAAATTATACTTTATATAATTTTGCTTTGTAATCCTTTTGCATTGACCTGAGAAATAACTCATTACACTGTTATAAATGGCTCATTTCTTATGAGCAGTTGCTTTTAAAGTTCGAGCATTCACCGCAAGAACTGATTTAATTAGGTTTTTCAAGTGGCCACTAATGCAGTATAAAACACTTGAAAATTGTGTTTCCTGTAATTACATTGAAATTACATTCGTTCATGAATATCTGCCACTCATAAACTGAGTAAATATATTTAATTTCATTTTTATATTGTGTGTTTATTTTTTCACCTTTACTAAGCTCCTGTTTCCAATGACTTGTATAAACTTGCAACATAGCTTTCCCTCTATCTAGTTGTCTACTTTGCTCTTATATTGCTTTTTGTAATGTGGTTCCCCTGTCTTGAGTGGAGAATTACATGTCTGATATCGCTTTTTTGTGTGTGTGTAAGTTGAGTGTTATGGAAGTTGGAAGTCTAGGAGGGAGGGGGTTTGGTCATGCTGTACAGTGCTAGGACATTTTTGTATAGCCTTAAGCACTGTACCCTAGTGCAGTCAGTGCTGGTGGGTTATGTGCACATATCATGTCATCTTGTGAATGTCTGCACACTGTCCTGTTTTGTCAGTTGGACCTTCAGCAGCTGCTGCTGATGATGGACCTGTAGTGTTAACCCAAAAGTACTTCCTTGGAGAAGCAGAGCAGGATGTAGACAGCTCAGTCATTCTTCTCCTCATGCTGAGTCTCCAACACCCAGGACATTAGTCAAACAGGCATCAGCATCATTGATGAGACATGTTGAAAACCCTCTGCTTGGCACAGTGGGCCAGGTCTACATTGTAGTACTTGATATTGTGAAAGTATAAGCCTTCCTGATTTAAATATTGTACAGATACAGTGGTCTGATAGCCTCTTCCATTGACCATTGTCCATGCCAGAACAGGAAGCATCTTATGTGCTGAAGTAGCATTTCAGAGCAAATATGTTTCCATTACCCATGTATATGTTTGCACAGTGGGAAAAGAGGAAGGTCCCGCTGCCATCCTCTGCATTTTGTTTTGAGGAACACATCCTCTAAAATAGAGTAAGTAATTGGTAAATTTTTGTGTTGACCCAGAATTGTGCCACATGGACTGGAACCTGGTATCTCATCGATGAAACTTTGTCAAGTTAAGAAAATAACAATAAAAATTTGTTATCAGTACTTTAGTGTCCACTGCATAAACATACTAAGTGTGTTTGGTTGGGTACGGAAGTTCTTGCTTTTCTCTTGAAATCAAGTATTCCCAAGTTTGTGCAGTCTTGAAGTTGGTATATTTAAGTTGTGGAGTGCCAGTAAGCTTCACCCCCCCTGCAAAAATGCTTTTGATGAAGTTTAGGTGGTTTTGCTGAGTTTCATGTGTTTCATCAAGGGTTTTTGATGATGTACCTGTCTGTAAGATGCCACATACCTCATAAATGCTTATCCAATACTATGTGGCGTATGTTTGTGATGGATCTCTTTTAGATTTGTCAGCAACGCCTTGTGACTGCCTTTTCACAAGGAATTACTTGTTTATTTTATAGTAAGCAAGTTGTGTGCCTGTTACAGTATTTCAAACTCTTAATATTATGTTGTAAAATTCAGTCTACAAATGTTCTTAGACTTTATCTCCTTTTGTAGATATATTTCAGTGGTGTTATATCAGAAGGGTTGTAAAGCAAACAAAAAAAAAGATCTCTCTTTGAGATGTCCTCTACAGGGAATTCATGCATCCTCATAGCTTTTGCTGTTGTGGAGACATGTTTCTCCTGATACAACATGCCAAGATTTCAGTAGGATTTGACACTGTTGGAGGATGTATCCAGACCCACACTCCTCAATTTTTTTACTGTTGCTTGTAGAATTGTGACCTCAGTCTGAAAATACATAATAGGAGAGATTCCATGTTTAATGTGGAAGAAACATAAATTTTTTAAGTGTCTCTACCATCATCATATCATATTAAAAACCTGTATTGCTGTTTTATGCATTGTCACCAGAAGTAGCAAATGTCAGGTACTTCTGCAGCTGCTAAGATTAAAAATTGTGAGGTGTTAACGTTGTTGCCTCGCAGCAAGAGGTTCTCTGGTTCGGTTTTTCACCTGGGGTGCCTTCTGTGAGGAGTCTGCATGTTCTCCCTACGTTCGCATGGGTTTCCTCCAGGTACTCCGGTTTCCTCCCATATTCAAAGACATGCATCTGGAGCATTTCTTCCTAGGCCTCCATTGAAAATAGGCTCTGTTCTAGTCAGACTTTCCTGGTCAACAAATGTTAAATAAATAAAATAGATAATCTCACTAACTGCAGAAAAAAGCTTGAGATGATTGTGTTTGTGTTTGTCTTACCACAAAAAGGATGGTAATGTTAAAAGTAAAAAAAATATATATATTATTACGAATAACTGGAAGCTTTTCAAGTCAAATTCTGAGGTTACAAAAATAGTAGGTGAAGCACCAGTTTTTGTACAAAGGAAGGGTAAACGTTTTAAAAATCTCTTTCAAGGCAAATTAAACCCCCCTCAAAAAAGTGTGTCATCCCTGGAATGTACAAATGTTTAAGTTGCAGTTTATGTAATTTTTTAATGACTGACGCAAAAGAAATCATGATTGGGGGCTATCATATTCAGTTGAAAGGAAAATATACCTGTAAATCGAGGTTTATTGTTTATTTAGTAGTATGTTTGTCATGTAAAGCCTTCTATGTTGGAGATACTACAAGAGAATTAAGCAGAAGGATGTATGAGCATAAGTATGCAGTTAATATCAAAGATGAGAAAAATGCATTAGGCAAGCATTACAAAAACAATGCATGTGAAGTTGATTTTAAATTTTGTGTTCTAGATTAAGAATTAAATGTAGAATGCAAGTTTAATGCAGAAGAAGAACTTGGGGGAAAGAATATGAATGTCAGGTTAGGCTGAATGCCTGCTCTCCACCTGGGTTGAATGATAGAGCAGATTTTGTTGCCTTCCTAAAAAGGAAAGGCTTGCATCATTAATTATTTGGTCATGTGTCTTGAGTTTTTACTTAAAAGTTTGGAAGGTTTTAGTCACATTATTCAGTCTGAAGTAGTCCATTGTGGATGAAAGCGCTTGCTGTTTGATGTGGAAGTCTTGTCATTAAAAGAGAATTTCGTACCTTGGCTTATTTCTCTTGTTTTGTTGTATTGATTTTTTGCTTTCTGTTGTTGGGTGTGTTTTTTGGACAGTTTTTAGTATTACATTGTGAGCCAAGCGAGTTCTAATTTTTTCACTTTAACACCAGGTGCTGTTTTAACAGACACACCAAGTGGTTCTATTGTTTTGAATCAGGAAGGAAGATCCAAATGCTTTGCAGCATCAGTGTATTCAAATGTTCAAGGTAATGAAGGAGTTTTCCTAAGATTTGATGAGGTGCTGAATGGATGGTTAGGTTCTCCATCTGATCATTTTGAGGGAATGAAAATAGCAAACAGCAACAGGTTTGCAGCTGCTTCTAATTATTATGAAATGTTTGACAAACTTGAAAAGGACCTGTTAAAATTAAAAAGGTTACAATGGGACAATGTTTATTTTGAAAGTTGTCTGAAAACTCAGAGGGTACCCAAAGGTTTAAGGATATCTCTCATGCCTGTGGGTAATGACTTTCCATCAGATTTCTGGAACAAGTGGGTAGCCCTAAATCAAAGAACTGGGTTACAATATGTAGAAATGTTGTGTGATTTCAACAAGAAAAAGATAAATAAGAATATTAGATCTTTTTTCAAATTAAAAGACAACTTGACTGTGGAGAACTTTGATGCCAAATTCTCCTTGATTCAAACTAAGCTCAATAAAGAAAACAAGCTTTTAAGAAAATGGAAAACCAACACTTTTCTCAGAGATAAGGCTGATCATGTAGGAGGAGATGTGAACGACCGATATGAAAAGGAGGGCGTGTCAATGACACAACAGGTGACATCAGGGATGACGACCAGAACCAAAATGGAGGTTGTGCAGGCCAAGGAGAACGCCACAAGGAAATCTAAGTGACTTTCCCAAAGAAATGAAAGCATTAGCTTGCCAAGTGAAGCTAGTGTAGTAAACAATGTCCCAAATGAAACTAATGGAGCTGAAAATGGCATAAGGGTTTTCAGAAAGAAACGAGCAGCCAATTAGTGAGAGTATATTAGCAGAATGGTAAACAGAGCAGAACTTGGGCAAAGGTAGCGTCCATGCCTCACAAAAACAACAGTCAGAAGAAAATGTGAAGAAGAAGTATGTACAATGATAACCAGAACAGGTACTGTTGATGCTGCTTTTGTCATTGTCAATTTGTCACATTTATCGATTAGTGATGAACTATGCCATGTCTTAAAGGTTGGAATTTTGTGCCCTCGAAAAGGGCTAATAAATGTAATACGATAATTGCCTCAAGAGACTTTGTCAGAAAATTGAACTTTAAATTTGTTTCCTAGTAATCCAATGAGTTTGAGTCTTTTGTAAACCACGTATTTATAATCCGCCCTTAAAAAGGAGTTGGAGCTTTTTCTTATGTTGTGTGAACAACAAATAATAGAATTGCTTGAAAAAAGACCTGGATTTAAATATTATAATTTAAGTCTGGCTCAAAGAAAGTTACTTAATGAGTTACTTAACAATGCTGCTGTTTTAGTACCCAAAGCAGATAAGGGGAATGCTCTAGTAATTTTAGATAGAAGTTACTATGTACACAAAATGGAATAGATGTTATTAGATCAAACTTTTTACAAAGTGGTTATGTTCAGTGAAGTCAAAATTTTATACTTTTATTGACAGTCAGATTGAAGAATGGTTTCTAGCTGGGCATATCACTCACCAAATTAGGTGTATTTTGTCTGTTGAGACTCCTAGAAGAAATCTTATGTTTGGGCTGTCCAAAATGCATAAAGATTAAAATGACCTACCAATGCGACCAATAGTTGCAAGCAATGGAAGCAAAAATGAGGCAATGGCTGTTTTGTAGACAATTATCTGCAACAGGTAGTAGAAGAAAGTACTTCATATATAAAATATTCTTTTGATTTTAAAGATAAAATTAAAAATATCAGGGTAGAAGAAAATGACTATCTTGTTACGCTTGATGTAAAATTGTTGCATGCATGGAAGGTATGGAAATGACAAGATTTGAACTAATTAGATCTAGGAATCATCTGGCATGGTGAGTCTATTAATGGAGATGTTAGACCTCATTTTAAGTTACAACTATTTTGAATTTAATGACAGATTATATAGACAGACAAATGGTGTAGCTGTGGGTGTGGCTATGACACCCAGTTATGCCAACATCTACATGCATGGATGGGAAAGATGCAATGTCTTTGAAATTGTTTTTATGAAAAACATTATTTTTTCAAGCATTTTTTTGATGATGCCTTTTTTATTTGGAGAGATGATGTTGAATCTTTATAGAATTTTTTGTGATATTTGAATAAAGTATGCTCTTTTTTAAAATGTACTTCTGTTTATGATGTCAAAGTTGTAAGCTTCTTAGATCTTAGTATTTACAAGGAAGGCAACAAACTACGAACAACCATTTTTAAGAAAAAAGTACAAAATAATGCTCATTTGTATTATGATAGCTTACATACCAACAAAACCAAGATTAATATTATTAAAATTCAGTTAAAAGAGTGGATGAGTTAACAGACAAGGATATTGATTTTGAAAGACAAAGTGTTGCCTTATGTAAGAAACTCATCAGTAGAGGGTTCCCTGAAAATATAGTTAAATTAAAAAGACTTGCAATGAAATATATCAAATAAGAAAGGAAAGGATACAGAGGGAGAAGCATCAGAAACAAGTAGATTTTAGAGCATCTCTGCAGATAGAGAATAGTTTAGATATTCAATCTATCAACAGTATTAATAAGAATAACTGAAAGCTTTTCAAGTCGAATTCTGAGGTTACAAAAATAGTAGATGAAGCACCAGTTTTTGTACAAAGGAAGGGTAAAAGTTTTAAAAATCTCTTTCAAGGCAAATTAAATCCCTCTCAAAAAAAAGTGCGTCAACCCTGGAATGTACAAATGTTTGAGTTGCAATTTATGTAATTTTTTAATGACTTGCACAAAATAAATCATGATTGGGGGCTATCATATTCAGTTGAAAGGAAGATATACCTGTAAATCGAGGCTTATTGTTTATTTAGTAGTATATTTGTCATGTAAAGCCTTCTATGTTGGACGTACTGCAAGAGAATTAAACAGAAGGATATGTGAGCATAAGTATGCAGTTAATATCAAAGATGAGAAAAATGTGTTGGGCAAACATTACAAAAACTATGCATGTGAAGTTGATTGTAAAATTTGTGTTTTAGATGAAGTATTAAATGTAGAATGTAAGTTTAATGCAGAAGAAGAACTTGGGTGAAAAGAATATGAATGTCAGGTTAGGCTGAATGCCTGCTATCCACCTGGGTTGAATGATAGAGCAGATTTTGTTGCATTCCTAAAAAGGAAAGGCTTGCATCATTAATTATTTAGTCATGTGTCTTGAGATTTTACTTAAAAGCTTGGAAGTTTTTTAGTCACATTATTCAGTCTGAAGAAGTCCAGTGTGGGTAAAAGCGCTTACTGTTTGGTGTGGAAATCTTGTCATTAAAAGAGAATTTTGTACCTTGGCTTATTTCTCCGGTTTTGTTGTTTTGATTTTTTGCTTTCTGGTATTGGTTGTGTTTTTTGGACATTATGTGGATCAGCTGGAGGGCCACTGTCATTCCAAGCATATGTTGGAGCAGAGGGAGAATGTAAGAGACACCAGCCATAGACCCAAGATGACTACTCCGTGCTGGTCTTCAACCTTTTACTAGTTGCAATCTTTCCCTTGGCTAGTGAGCGATCAAGCTGATGCCAGTTATCAGTTTATGATGCAGAGGGATGTTGGGGGATGCAGTTCTCCAGCGCTCATTTTGGAAGTGAATCCTGAAGTTTGAGTGCATTTCTCCTTGACTGCTTGTGTTAGGCACTAGAGTCCCAGTGATGACTGATATACCTGCCTTTGAAAGACCACTTCGTCAGTGAGAGCTGAATTGTCACCCACTATCTATTTACCTGTAAGACCCATAACAGCCAGAATGCCTGTGTGTGTCAGATATCCAAGCATTCTTTGAAGCCCAGTGGGATAAGAGTAAGTAGGTGGTGAAGTGCACCAGTAGAAATACAGTTTGATATCTGGTAAAGACCTGCAAACACCTATCATTGTTCATTCCCACCTCTGACATCTCCCCCATGCTAGGGGTCCTACCTGCCATTCATGCAACACTGAAGGTTTGTGAAAGCCTTCTGCTTCTGAATATAGCTTGAAAAGGATGTCTCCCTCCTTCTCTGAATCTGCATGAAAAGGGAGTTTTAGATAGAATTGAGTTCCCTACCCCTGAGATAGACAGGTTCAGTGAGACTTTCCTCTGCTTCATTCTTCTTTTGGAGAGACTCTAAGGCTGAGGAAGTCTTCCATAGACTAGCCTTTTATCCACGGGTCTTCGCCTCATAGAAGACTCTGCCAGCATTTTGAAACGAAGGCTGAGAAACCTTGGATAATTCCCCTTCTGAAACCCATCTTCAAGGCTTCGTGTGGAAAACAAATTCTCCAGGTCTCTTTCCAACTTAGAGAAGGATAACCAGTGATGTTCTTCCATTTTGCTCTTGCAGTATTCATTACAATAGGGATTCTTTGCCAAGAGCGGCCCGACGTCCGGCCAGTATACCAAAGCCTTTAGGTTTCTGTCACACGTATGCTCCTTGCATAGCATAGGACATAAAGGTGGCATCTGGATGTACTTTCCTCGGAACTTCTTTGCTGCCAGTCCGTATGCCATCTCTTGATTGTCAGTCTGAAGGCCTACTCTGTTTGCTGGTTCATCAAGCTGTTTCAGATAAGTGCCCCATTGGGGTTTTTTGGGCTTATCTTTTTTCTTTTTTATTGTTGCCTGTGGGGTTTCATGTTATGCAGGAAGGGTAAATGCCAGTGTGGGAGACATATTCACTGTAATCATCACAAACAGTGCTTATTTTGTCTTAGTGCTTCCCACGACCATACATCCTGTTCCATTTGTCAGGTCTTTGTTCCTAAGACTCTCCGTAGTCGGCTTTCCTCTTTGGCCTTGTATTTGGAGAACCAACATCTTAAGCTTTTAGCAAAAGACTTGATGGAAGGAATTTCCTGCTCTGAGGGTCAGATGTTTGTGAAGGAGGCCAATAAATTTAGGTCTGATTCTTCCACTGTGCTGCCTCTGCTAGACATTGCTCCTGAGGCAAGTGAAAGCCTGGAAGATTGCATGGCTTCACCATTGAAGTCTTCTGCTGTGGCAGTTTTGGAGGCTGGCATGGATCCAACCTTATGCATGTCATTGGAGGCCTTAAAGATTTCCACTTCGGATGTTTAGAGGGAACTGTGGCTGATTTATTTCCTAGTGGCCTAGGGGTGTTCCTCAGATTTTCGTTGGAGAGGAAGTCCCGACTACAATTATTGAATGCCATCCAGGGTCTGAGCCTTCCAAATTTTATAAGGTGGACATCCCTTTGAAGAAAAAGCAAAAGACTAAACATGTTTCTTCAACTCCTAAGGACCTGCAGAGTGAGTGACAGAATTTTGCTTGGGGATTGTTTAGTGACCTAATGGCTTTGAAACCTCCTCATAGAGTTTCTATTCCATCTCTCCGTTGGTTCTCTACTCTTCTCAAAAGACCTAGGGAACAGGATTCCTCTGAAGAGGAGGTGGATTCGGATGAGGAATCCCTTGCTTATTCATCTCAGATTCCCTCTCCTTTAGACTGTGGGTCTGAGGAAGAGGAGTCTACAAGTAATGATACTCCTTTTGAGGAAATTTCTTTTGGGGATGCAATCTCCAGAATGATGGAGTATTTTAAATGGGATTGTGCCCAGGATTCTGAAGAGGTATTATGAGCTGCTGCAAGCGGACTCTCTGAGACTTTCAGCTATTCCTCCTGTTTTGGCTGTATTGTTGGATGCCTTTTCTACAGCATCTAAGGCTTCTGATTCCCAACCCTCTGCCCCCAAGAAACCCGACAGATTTTATAGGGTGCCTGAGGATTGTAAATTACTCTATAGGTGTCCTTCTGCTGACCCTTCTGTGGTGTCTTTGGCATCTGACAAGCCATCTCAGTTGCTGCCTCCTTCTAAGTTACTTCCTTCTGATAAAGACAGCAGAACTATGGAAAGGCTAGGCAAGAAGGTTTATTTCTGCTACCTTAGCATTTAGGGCTGTCAGTTGTCTGACTGAGGGAACTATTCAGGAAGTTCCATTTTCCCAAAGGTGGAAGACGTTTTACTCCGGAAGGTTTTGATGCCCAGGGAAAGAGGGCAATTGGAGACCTATTCTGGACTGTCTCATCTAAACACTTTTCTGAAATTTCCCTCTTTTTGAATACTGTCCCTTCAGACTTTGTTCCCTCTATTGCCTCCTCAGGCTTATCTGGTGGCTCTGGACCTCAAGGATGCTTATCTTTATATCCTGATTTATCCCCCTTTCAGGAAGTTTTTACTTTTCTCTGTTGCTTCCTGGCATTTTCAGTTCTCCGATTTGCCCTGCTGCCTTTCTATTGTCCTAAGAGTATTCACAAAATGCCTCACTTCTCTGATTGCTTTTTGCAGGCTAGGGGGGATCCAAGTCTTTCCCTACTTGCTTGACTTCCTGTTTCAGGTATCCTCTCCAGAGATTTTGTTGCAAAATTTTGATTTTGCCATTTCACTCTGCAGAGCCGTGGGGTTCACTATAAATTTCAAAAAGTCGATTCTGACTCCTTCTCAAGATCATGTTTTTCTGGGGTGCGAGATCCATACTGTCCCTATGCTGGCATCCTTCCCTCCTCCCAAACCCTAACTCTCATTTCCATCTTTCAGTCCTTTCTTCCTCTGGTTTCAGTTAAAGCCATAGAATTTCTGAGGGCAATGGGGGATCATGGCTTCCATCATTCTTATGCTCCCTTTTGCCAAACTCCACATGAGAAAACTTCAGTGGTTCCTAAAGTTAGTTTGGCTTTAGCATTCTCATCCCCTTGAATTCTTAGTTCCTCTTCTTTCATGTCTCAAGCAGGAACTTCAGTGGTAGATTCAGCAGTTGACTTTCACTCCAGGGTGCCCTTTTCATCCACATCTTCCTTCTCAGGAGTTGTTCACAGATGCTTCAAACATGTGATGGGGAGTAGCATTCAGCTCCCTAAAGGTGCAGGGAATCTGGTTGCCTCATCAACAGAAAGACCATATCAGTGTCAAAGAGATGAGAGCGCTTCTGCTGGCACTTCAAGCTTTTCATCCTCTGTTCAACAAAGGTCCTCTCAAGGTATTTACAGGAAATACCAGAGTGATGTGGTATGTCAGCAAATGGGGGGGGGGGGAATCAAGGTCTTATCTTGTTTGCTGCTTAGCACTGCTAGTGTGAGAACTAGCTATCCAGTATCAAGAGGCTCTTTAGGCAGTTTACATTCCCTTAGGTCAAAATATTGTGGCAGACTCTCTGAGCAGGTTCATAACTCAATCTCATGAAAGTATGCTTCACAGGGATGTCCTTCTGGATATTGTCCACCAGTGGTGTCTCCTCAGATGAATCTTTTTGCCTCCCCCCTCTGAACAGACAACTTCCTCTTTTTTGTGTCAGAGTCCCAGGTCCTCTGGTTTGGAAGGTGGACACCCTGTCTTTTTCTTGCAAGGAGATGTTTCTTTATAAACTTTGGTAGCAGTTGGTTACTTGGTTTCTGCGTTGGTTGCTTCATTCTGTGCTGAGGATTTTCTTTGGATTTACTACAGATGTTTCTTTATGCCTGTCCTCCCCTTCTCCTCATTTCAAAAGCCCTATTCAAACTACAACAGGATGTTCCCAGAATTTTGCTAGTGACTCCCTTTTGGCTGAGACAGCATTGGTTCCCTCTTTTTCTGCATTTATCCAAGGGCAGTAATCACTAGTTACCTCACACAGTGAACCTACTCACACAAGACAAGGGATTTCTCATCCATCCCCACCTGTCCACTCTTCAACTGACACTGTCGATGATAGGATTTTGATTCCGCATAAGCACCTTTTTACTGAGGGCGTGCTTAGTGTCATGCAGGAGGTCAAGAACCCACTACTAGGAACTCCTACTTATCCAAATGGAAGAGGTTTTCTGTTTGGTGTCTTTCTCGTAACCTGGATCCACTTTCTGTGGATACTCCTTTGGCTCTATCTTATCTGTGTGAACTGCTCAATGCGGAGTTGGCTTATTCTTCTGTAAAGGCCCACTTATCAGCTATCTCTGCTTGTCTGCCTTTATCACCTCCTTTAGCTTTTAGATTTGAAACTAAACAATTCTTTAAAGGTGTCCTTCATATTAGGCCCCCAAGGAAGCCTGTTCGTCCTCCCTGGGATTTGAATTTTGTTTAGGCTCCTTTTGAGGATACAGGTTCATCTTCCTTGCAGCATTTCTGTTGGAAGGCTATACTTTTGTTAGCTCCTACTTCTGCCAGACGGGTTTCTGTGCTTCATCTCCTTATGGCTTGTTCACCTTTTTTATTGTATCGTAAGGACTGGGTATCCCTTTGTACTAATCCTTCTTTATGCCCGAGGTGGTGAATGAGCTGTCCCTTAATCACTCTATTCATTTGCCCACTTTTTTCCATTCTCCACAGTCAGCCAGTGAGAAGGTGCTGCACACATTGGATGTGCATAGACAACTCAGTTTTTATTAGGATAAGACTAAGACTTTTTGTAAATCTGATCAGTTCATAGTGTCCTTTCATCTTAGGTCCTTAGGTTCTTCTTGGATTTCTAAAGCCATTTCCTTTTGTTATTCCTTTCATGGTAAGAGCTTTCCTTCTTCTTTAAGGCTCATTCTACTAGAGCTGTGGCTTCTTCTGGTGTCTTTTTCAGGGATTTGAAAACTAACTCTATCCTTGAGGCAGCTACCCAGACTTCTGTGCATACATTTACCAAACACCACAAGTTGTATGGAATTTCCAGAGCTAGAGCTAGGGATATCCTTCATAGGTTCCTAGAATGCTCTACTGGTCCATCCTCTTCCCTTTCTTCTTCCTGAGCTTTGGCACTCTCTCAATTATAATGAATACTGCAGCAGTGAAATGGAAGGACATAGTATTACAGTTGTGTAAGATCTTACCATAACGGCAGATGTCCTTCTACTCACTGTTTCAGTATTCACTCCTCCCCTCCTCCCCCTGGTCCTTTTCTTTTCTGGATGTACTGATTACCTTTATACTCCTGGGACTGGTGTTCCTACTATGGCTATCAGTTCTGAGAATAGCACATCCAGATGTCACCTTTATGCCCTACGTTACATGAGGAGCATACGTGTGCTGTACAGCATACCTAAGAGCACCTAAAGGCTCTGGTATATGGCCAGATGTCAGACCAGCCTTGGCAGGGGATCCCCTGTTTTAATGAATACTGCAACAGTGAAGAGAAAGACATCTACCAGTATGGTAAGACCTTATACAACTGTACTTTCAGGACACAGTCCATTTTTTTCACCATAACTAAGTTCGAGTTTCCCCTGACTTCTTGTATAAATTTATAACATTGCTTGCATAAACTCATAGCATTGCTTTTCCTCTCTGTAACTGGCAACCTTGCTCTTACATTGCTTTTTGTACTATGGTTGGTTCCCCTGTCTTGAGTGGAGAATTGCATGTTTGATATCCTTTTGTGTGTAAGGTGAGTGATAAGGAAGTTGGAGGTCAAGCAGAAGGGAGTTGGGCCATGCCATACAGTCCTAGGGAATTTTGTAGAGCCTCATATAGGGCCATGTCTTCAATTTTTTTCTCATTAATAAGTCTGCAGTGACAACAATTAGACTTTATGATATTTCTGGAACAGACTCCTTCTTTACTGGTCAGAAGAGTTGCAGAGCCTGAACCTTATTCAGAAAGAGGATGGGGATTCTCCTCCCACCTCTACCTCATTCACAGGGAGCAGTGGGGTCCATTCTATTTTTAATCTTGGCAGTCTCAGCAAGTACATTTTTTATGTCAGATTCTGGATGATAACAGTATGGAAGACAGAGACATAATACAGAGACAAAATGATCAGCTTTAATAATTGGCTTAATTACTGGTGTCATTCTAAGGGGATCCAATGTCTGTCTGCCTGGGATGACAAGCTTGACAAGCCACGCTGCTTCGCAAGGGACGGCTTGCACCTGTCACCCCTGGGCTTCCGGATATTGGCAAAGGCTCTTGCCACCCCCATAGTGCCTTTTTTAGGCAAGGCTCAAATGATAAACCTACCGCCCTAGAAAACAAAAATGGAGAAAAACTAAGGGTAATACTTCTCAATGCCAGAAGTCTAAACCTCAAGATGCACGCCTCAAGCCCTCCTCAGTATGGAGAACATCGATGTCTGTGCTGTGACTGAAACCTGGTTCAAGGCTCCTGAGAGCACCCCAGCACTCTCAGGTTATACCTCATAACATGCGTTCCGGCCCCAAAATCCGGACCGAACCACAAAAGGAGGGGGAGTATCCATATTCATAAAGGATACCCACACCTCCAGGTTAGTGGCAACGCACGAAGCATCGGAGACCATCCAGGTGCAATTAACCATAGGTAAAACTGCCCTACAGTTTGTAACATGCTACAGACCACCTTCTCAAACTCAGGAAACCCACACAGCCTTCCTGAAGACACTGGAGAGTATGAATGTCTCTCCAAACACCATCATATTGGACTTCAACTACCCAAACATAGACTGGGAACATTACTCAAGCCCCAACACCCTAGCCCAAAGGTTCCTTGAGTTCATAAACTCAAATGCTATGGAACAACTAGTCACCATTCCCACAAGAGGAGAAAATATACTAGACCTGATCATCACAAACATGGGGACAAAATGCTCCACACCGGAAGTATATCCCTCATTGGTGAGATCAGACCATAAATTAATCTCACTGGAGATCCACATCCCGCCCCACCCCAGCAAAATAGACCACAGTGAAGAACTTCTCAAAAGCAAACTTCACACTTCTTAAGACTGGAGTGGTATCCTTCAAGGCCCCCGAGCCAGTGGAAACCACAACCCACGCTGTTGAAACCCTTACAAATGCCTTCTACGAGCACCTCCAGGAATGTATGGATCAAGCAATCCCTAATAAAATCAAGACCCTTTCCACCAAAGGCAGGCGCCCGGTCTGGTGGACTCCAGCCATAAACAAACTCTACAACAAGAGGAGAAAGCTACTACATGACAGAGCAAAATCCCTAAAAGGGGAGGCATCTCTGATCAATACTAGCAAAAAACTACGATCACTCATAAAATCATCCAAGGCCAACTTTGAGAGAAAAATCGCTAATGACACAAAAGACAATCATAAAGCCTTCTTTAGCTATGTTAGAAACCTGTGTGGAAACTCCCAGATATGCTCAGAATTAGTCCAAAATGATAAAAAAATCACTGAACCCACAGACATTGCCAACATACTGGCAGACAGGTTCAGTGCAAATTTCTCTTCCCTCCCCCAAAAGGAGAAATATCTATGCCACCAGAGTCTAGCCTCCCAAACATCTCAGATGCCCAGGTGAGAGCTGCTCTCTCGAAAGCAAAAAACAAAGCATCAATGGGACTGGACGGTGTCCCTGGCTGTGTGCTACACGAACTCAATGAGGAACTAAACCCACACATAAGGCTGCTGTTTAATCTTAGCCTTACTACAGGATACGCACTCCAAAGAATGGCGACGGCAACTGTGGTCCCACTCCACAAAGGCGGTGCTTCTACGGACCCTGGAAATTACCGCCCCATAAGCTTGACGAGCCTTATCTGCAAAGCTATGGAGAGGATCATAATGGAACTCATAAATAAAGACATTGGGGACCTACAGACACTGGATCCTACCCAATTTGGCTTTGTCAAGGGCAGATCCTGCCTCTTGAACTTGGTCGACTTTTTCGAAACAGTCACTAAGGCCATTGATGTGGGTAAGGCAGTTCACACAGCCTACCTTGACCTAGCAAAAGCGTTCGACACAATACCCCACTCGGCCATCATAGAAAAGCTCACCAGCTTAGATGTAAACCCATATGTCACAAGATGGGTTGCAAACTGGCTCAAGGACAGAACACACATGGTTATAGTTGCTGGTGCCATGTCAGACTCTAAGCCGGTCACGAGTGGTGTCCCACAGGGCTCAGTCCTGGGCCCCCTCTTGTTCGGCATTTATTTTTCTGAAGTGCAGGCAAACATAGGGGGATTGTGGCTGACAAAATTTGCAGATGACTGCAAACTGGGCACCATAATTGACACTTCATCAGACACAGACATCCTCCAGAAAGGTCTCATAGAAATGGATAACTGGTGCCAGAGCCATGGCCTTAAGCTAAATGCCAAAAAATGTATAGTCATAGCCTTTGGGAAAAACAAGGTAATCCCTAATTACCACATAGGTGGTAATCCATTAAACACGGAAGAAGTTATCAGGGACCTGGGGACCCAAGTTGACAGTAACCTCTCTTTTGACACTCACATTGCCAAAGTGGTTAGGAAGACCTTCTACATTGCCCACCTGATCATGAAGGGATTCACATCCAGATCAGGAGAGGTCATTGTACCCCTGTACTCTTCACTTATCAGACCAATGATTGAGTACAACGCCCCATTCGGAATGTACCTTACCCGACACCTGCAGCAGTTGGAAAGACCCCAAAAGTTCCTCACCAAAAGGATAAAGGAGCTCAAACATATGTCATACGATGCCCGACTGAAGAAACTCCAGCTCTATTCAGTCGCATACCGTCTGCTCAGAGGTGATCTGTGCCTGACATACAAGGCCATGTCCAACCCAGAATTAATGGACATGCTCCACCTCAAAAAATCCAAATCCACCAGAGCCACGAGAGCAAGAGACTTAAACCTCAACACTGATATAAATAGGATGTGCTGGAGGGACAGATTCATCACCCAGAGACTCCCTACACTATGGAACAGAATCCCAGTCCATGTGAGGCAGAGCCCCTCACTGACTCTGATCAAAGAGAAATCTTGACGAGTGGATGGGAGATCGTAGGTTTACCCCGGGAATCATCTCTGTATCACTGCTGGACAGAGGCACAGCAAACTATTGGGTATAGCATTCTCATCCTAAGGGGTGGTGAAAGCCACACACACTCTGGCTAGGCTTATAAATGCCCTAGGGCAGATAGCCTAGTATGAACCTATGAACCTATGGAATCATACTCTTCCTTCATTTGGAAACCTGGCTGGTATCATCGGACATGATAGATGCTAATTGAGTTCACAAGAGATTACTTCATTTCACTGTGGCTTCTGGTGGTCTCACTTAGGGAATCTGTTGTAATGACCCTTCCTGTATCCCTTCTGAGTTGTCATCCGGTCTCACTTAGGGAATCTGTTGTAATGACCCTTCCTTTATCCCTTCTGAGTTGTCATCCTTGTAGTAACCATAAGTGAAGGAATGTCCTGTTTGATCCCAGTACAAAAAAATATTTTATTAGGGAATAGTTGGAACACTGTTCTTTGTTCACCATTCCTGCATTATAGAGAGCACAGAAAGTCATGAGCTTGACATCCAGGCTAAGGAGTGTCTGTGTGTGTGCCTGTGTGTGTGTCTGTCTGTGTGGTCAAGGCTCAGACCCATTTTTTAACAGTAGCCACTGTCTTTAATCTCTACCTGTGTATAAAGGTGTTTCATATGCACAGATTTCATCCATTCACAAATCTTCTAGTGTACTACTCGTATTACTGTGCTGTAGTGCGATGAACTATTCTCACAAGATATCACTACAGAGTTTCTCTTCCTGCTGCCAAGCTTGTTGCTGATGTCCTTCAAGAATGCAACTGCAGTCATAACATATGGGTTGTCCTGCCTCAGGCAGCCGTCGGTCGGCCGGATTCCAAAGTCTGGGTCCGACGTCGGCTGATGTCGCATTTCTCTCCGACGTCAGAGCGGCTGGAGTATATAAGCATCAGCCGACGCCATTTTCTTCAGTCTTTCTCGCCGCGCGGTGCCCGAAGCAGAAGCAGTTCGCAAGTGCCGGTCGGTCAGCTCCTGTATTCTTCGAATCTGAAGTCATCAAAAAAGCTAAGTACCCCGTTGGGGACCTTTTCTTGCCTCAGCCGATGTCAGAAATTACTGAAAAAGTTAACAATTGTCTGTCTTGTGGTAAACAAATACCTCATAAGGATTTCCACTCTTACTGTCTTCCTTGCCTTGGCCCAGACCACGACGTCTCGGCCTGTGTCGCCTGTGCTCGCTTCAACAAGCACACTCTCAGACGCCAGGCGGAGTTCGCTGAAGACTTTTTCGGCGATAAATTTGCTTATACAATGCCGTCGGAACTTCCGACATCGCAGACTCCTAAGAAACGAAAAGACCGGGACCGACATCCTCGGCCCGCGTCTTCCTCCGACTCCATGCCAAAACCTACCGCGAGTGCTCCAGTTCCCCCTGAGACGGTTATTTCACTGCTCCGAACCGAAGACACCGCATTACCGATACCTCCGACACCGGAGGCCACACCGACGCCAGTTATAGATTTTCCTCTGGATACTGAAACCGAGGAAATGCCCGAGACCATTGCTGTAGATAAGGTCACTCCTGCACGTGGAGCTGCTAGGCCTCCTATGGCCATGTCTATTAAGGCCTACACACGTGATAAGGCAGCCAGCAAGACCAAGCACCTTACTGCTAAAGCCTTACCTCAGCCTACTCCTGAAACACAAATCATGACTATGGCCGCAGACTTAATTTCCATGATTAGAGGTTCACAGGCCCATCCTGAGAGAGGATCCCAGCCTCCTTCTGATAAGAGGCCCCGGGTTGAACCCTCTGACCCTATCCCTTCAGAGGAAGATTCTGAGGACTCTGTTCACTCCGATGGCCAGGAAGAGCTCTTCCAGACCTATGAGGACTCGGATGCAGAGGATTCCATCCCCTCGGCCTCCCCTCCTGAGGATATTTCTTTTGGGGAAGTTCTGCATTCCATGAGGGAACATTTTAAGTGGCAACGCCAGGAATATTCTGATTCCAGAAAGCACCTTCGTACCTTCCTTAAAAAGCCCCAACACAGGCCCCTGGCTATACCTCCTGTGCTTGATGTTTTGGATGACCTATACTCTGACTCCAGTGTTACCCCGGATGCTCTTCCTCCTGCTCCAGCCAAGCCAGACAGATATTATAGGGTCCCAGAAACACATTCTCATTTCTTTAGGGCCCATGCTGTTGATTTAGAAACTATTTCCCAGGGACCTAAAGGGGTTTCAGCATCCACCTCCAAAAATCCTTTGCCTTCCAGCAGGGAAGCTAGGTCATTAGAGAGATGGGGGAAAAAGGTCTACACCTCCACTACTTTATCTATGAGAGCTCTGAATTGCCTATTTCATATGTTTCAATACCAGGATTACCTGTTAGATGATTTACAGAAAACATTGGCCTCTCCTGGACCTTTAGACAGGAAGTCTTTGCAGGAAGCTGTACATAATTCTCAGCAAGTCAGCAATCACTTTCTGCAGTGTGGATATGATGCATTGGAAGCTTCATGTAGGGCAGCTATGACAGGGGCGGTCATTCGTAGACATGCATGGTTAAAAGAACAACCTCTACCAGATCATGTTAAGGCAAAACTTCTTGATGCACCCTTGGAAAAGAACAAGCTTTTTGGTGCTAATGCTAAAGATGTGTTAAAGTCCATCGAGGAAAAAGAAAAATCAGTTCAGACGGTCAAAGATTTCCTCCAGGTTCAGCCACCCAGATTCAGCAGGAATTGGCCTTCTAAAAACTGGTCCTTTCCTAATCCTGAAAGATTTCAAAGGGGTAAAAACCGGCGTGGCCGGGGAAGAGGACAATACAGAGGTTCTTACAGGGGACGACAATGGCAACCAGCAAACCAAAGAAGTGACACAGGGGTCTCCCCTGCCCCACAGGGACAATCTCAATGACTTTCCTCTACTTCCGCTGACCAAGGAGCAAATAGAAGCTCCCTTGGGCGGAAAATTATCTCTGTTTTCAGACAATTGGCACAGATTGACAAAGGACAAATGGATTTTGGACATTATAGACCAAGGTTACAGGTTCCACTTTCATACCTTACCAAGAAAACAAGGCATGCCAAACCTACCACAAAACCAGAGGGCAGAGGCTATCAAGCAAATTTCTCTGCTTGCTCAGATCAAAGCAATAGAAAGAGTTCCACAACAAGAACAAGGCCAGGGTTTTACTCAAGACTGTTCCTTGTTCCAAGAAAAGAAACTCAGTGGAGACCAATACTGGATTTGTCCGCATTAAACACTTTTCTCATAGTACCAAAGTTCAAAATGCTGACTCTACAGCAACTCCTTCCCATGCTGGGCAAGGGGTCTTGGCTGATTACTCTGGACCTCAAGGAGGCATACCTGCATGTCCCTATCAGACACAGCTGCAGAAGATACCTCAGATTTCTTGCAGGGCCAGAGCATTATCAATTCTCAGCATTACCATTTGGCTTATCTACTGCGCCCAGAGTATTCACAAAATGCCTGGCTTCAGTAATTGCTCATTGCAGGCTCCAGGGGATCCAAATTTACCCATACCTGGACGACTGTCTCATACAAGCGGACGACAAATTGATTTTGACAAAAAACTTGAACTATGTCATGCAATTGCTACAGGCTCTGGGATACACAGTCAACTTCCAAAAGTCAAGACTTCAACCATCCCAGCAAATAACCTTCTTAGGAGCCAATCTAGACACAGCCTCTCAAATGGCTTACCTGACAGAAGACAAGCAAGAGAAGTTAACTCATTATTTCAAAGGTTTGGCAAAACTCACCCAGATGACTGTAAGGAGATTCCTACAGGCCCTGGGTTGCATAGCATCCTGCATTCTCCTGGTTCCATTAGCAAGACTACACATGAGAAAGCTTCAATGGTACCTAAAAAGCCTATGGTCTCAGCACAGCAACAACCTAGAGACAACCATACCGCTCATTCCATGTCTACAAAAGGAATTCCTATGGTGGGCCTCGGTAAGCCAGGCAAACACAGGTATGTCATTCAAAAAACCTCAGATAACACAGACCATGACCACAGACGCCTCAGACCTTGGATGGGGGGGCGCACATGGAGGGCAGATGTATACAAGGACAATGGTCTCCAAAGGAAACACATCTGCATATAAACCAAAAGGAAATGCTGGCAGTAATGCATGCCATCGAGGCCTTTCGACAACAACTTCAGCAAGGCCATCTACTGATACGTACAGACAACACCACTGTGATGTGGTACATAAACAAGCAAGGGGGCACCCATTCTTACCCCCTTTGCAGACTGACAATGAATCTTTGGGAAAAATCACTGAGCCTAAACATACAGTTGTAATCCCGGTTTGTTCCAGGCAAAGACAATGTGCTGGCGGACAGCCTAAGCAGGAATTTCATAGATCCACACGAGTGGAGGTTACATCCGAAAATCTTCACACAACTCACCTCGACATGGGGCAGGCAGAAGTAGACCTATTTGCCTCCCACCTCAACCATCACCTACAAAAATTCTGTTCAAGGACATATCATCCACAAGCTTAGAAAATAGATGCACTTTCATTCAACTGGAACTCCCTAAAAATCTATGCATTCCCACCTCTGCCACTGATGATCACAGTATTACTAAAGATCAAAGCAGAGAGGCCCAAGGGGATCCTAATAGCTCCAGACTGGCCAAGACAACACTGGTATCCACTACTACGGAGCATATGTCACAACAAAAAGTGGGCCCTTCCCCAATGGCCCCTACTTTTGACTCAACACAACTTCAAAACAGTGCATCCAAACCTTCAGACGCTGCAGCTAACAGCCTGGGAGATTCCATGAATAACCTCAACCTATCTCTCTCCAAGGAAGTTCAGCGGATATTAACAGAAGCTCGAAGACCATCCACCAGAAAGGTTTACTTAGCAAAATGGAAGAGATTCAGCATTTGGAATACCAGCAAGGGACATGATGCCTCATTATTGAACATCCCACTCATCCTGGAATATTTGGCAGATATGCTACAGAATGGACTCTCATATTCTTCCATAAAGATACATGCTTCAGCTATTTCAGCTAGATATAACACTGATCCGCCTGTGTTTTCACACCCTTTGTTAAGGCAATTCCTCAGGGGAATCAAGAACATTAAGCCACCAAGAAAGGTTCCAGTGCCAGCTTGGGACCTCAACTTTGTTCTAGAAAAACTGACTCTACCTCCCTTTGAGCCAGCAGCTTCAGTGGACTTACAATTTCTCTCATGGAAGACAGCTTTCCTGTTGGCAATTACCTCAGCAAGAAGGGTTTCGGAACTACAGGCCCTAATGGCAATACCACCATTCATAATCTTTCACAGAGACAGGGTCTCCTTAAGAACCAACCCTACTTTTATGCCAAAGGTGGTATCCAGGGTTTCTTTAAATCAAGCTATTCACCTGCCTACTTTCTTCCCCAATCCTGAGAGCAAAGGGGAAAGACTGTTGCATACCTTGGACATTCACAGACAACTTCGCTACTACCTGCACAGAACCAAGACCAGTAGGAAGTCTGATCAGCTTCTTGTAGCTTACGCCCCTGGAGTACAAGGAAAAGCAATTTCCAAACAGACTATTTCAAAATGGATTGGACATTGCATCAGATTTTGTTATTCCTTCCATGGGAAGAATGTTCCAGCCAATGTCAGACCACACTCCACCAGAGCTACAGCCACCTCTACAGCATTCTTAAGAGGGGTGCCTACAAGAGACATTCTAGAAGCTGCTACATGGAGCTCCGTGCATACATTCTCCAAACACTACAATCTCCCTTTATACTCCAGATCCAGAGCAGGCTTTGCTTCGGCAGTCCTGCAGGGTTTGATTGCCACACCATCTCTTTCCTAGAGCATTCCTCCTCCCCCAGCTAAGCTATGGTATTCAACCCATATGTTATGACTGCGGTTGCATTCTTGAAGGACATAGTACAGTTTTGTACCTACCATAAATGTAGATGTCCAATAGATATGCAACTGCAGTCGGATTTTCCCTCCCTCCATACCCCTCTATGCCTTGGGTCCACTCCTATCCCTGTTTCTCTTAGCTGGGGATATTTTTTATGGTGTATCTGTTTATTGCTTACTTATTTGTCTGGAATCCTGTTTTTGTCTTCCAATTTGATTACAGCCTTCCTTGGAGGGCACCTGGCATCTGGGGCAAGAAACACTGAAGAAAATGGCGTCGGCTGATGCTTATATACTCCAGCCGCTCTGACGTCGGAGAGAAATGCGACATCAGCCGACGTCGGACCCAGACTTTGGAATCCGGCCGACCGAGGGCTGCCTGAGGCAGGACAACCCATATGTTATGACTGCAGTTGCATATCTATCGGACATCTACATTTATGGTAGGTACAAAACTGTACTATTCTAATCATGAGTGCTTTGCCAATGGTGGGCAGAACAGTCCAAGGTGAAGGTCATATGGGCTGTTTGAGACAATGGACTTCACACAAATCTGCTTGAGGTGAAAAAAGGTGCTTCTGTCACTCTCCCTTCAGGCTGTGGGAAGAGAGCTGACCCTAGTTCCCTACACCTGCTTTGGCCAAGCAAAGCAGAATGTGGTTAAGTACATGAACAAACTGGATGGCATGCATTTGTACCATCTTTGCAGAGAGGTAATGCATGTCTGACAGTGGCCGTAGACTAAGCATCACTCTGAAAGCAATTCTGATCCTTGGTGAAATGAATTTGCTAGGGGACTTCCTTATCTACAAATTCTCTCCTGTTCTCTGGATCTGAGGATAAGGAAGAGTTGCTTGAATGAGATCTTCCAGCAGTATAACGTCCCAAAAACTAACCTACTCACCTCAGAGGAATACATAATGCACACCCAGATGTTCATCATATTGATCACTGCAGCAGTAGCGGTAATTATATTGGTTATGTCTTGCCAAGGATATAACAGCAGGCCAGTTTCCAGAGATTCATGTTACCATCCACTCACTCAAACCATTTGGCAGCTCAAGCTGAGCTGGCTAAAATACAGATTTTGAGTGCCAAGATCTCCAGAGCTTTCCTACTGTTAAAGAAAGTGCTCCTGTGCAGGCTTTTGAGGATCAGCAGTTGCCTTATGTTGTTCCTTAGGCCGATAAGTTCCCTTTTGGTGAAAAACCTTCCAGGTAAAAAGTAAATAAACTTTTAATGTACTTTCCTCTTAGCAGTTTATGTTTTAATGGACTGTCATAAGACTTTACTGTACTTTTAAACAGGAACACACTTTTTGTCTTCTCAGTTTAATAGTTGTTTAAATTAGTTGAAAAAGATTTTTTTCTGTAGAGAAAATTGCATTTGTTTTATTTTTGGGGGCTGGCAAAACATTTTAAAATGCTTTTACTCATTTCACAAAAAAAAAAAGATTATTTTTAACATCTTGAAAGTTTTACTGGCTTATGCTGCTTGTTTTTGCCAGGAAATAAGCATCTTTTTTGGTTAGACTATGGAACAAACTACCATTTCCATGGTCAGTACTTCTTTCAGCCACAAGAAAAAGGTAAGCAAACAGCTTTTGCCACCACCGCACGAGTGAAGCTGTGACCAAAGCTGGTTCATCAGACCACTCATCTTTAACCCTGGATCCCTCTGTTGTATCATTTACAACTACTATGGATTGTGGGTTATCCACGTCCTCTGTGGTTGCTGGGGTCCCTTCAGTGAGCAAGGGGGACCCTTTTTTGTTGGCCTTCAGAGAGCGAACAGGGAAGAGTTCTCTGTTTAGTCAGAATGTTGTAGCCATACCTTGTGAAGCTGCTGTTGCTGTTAACAACACTGCGGGCCCTATGTTTCCTGCCAAAAAGAAATCAAAAACTAAACATCTGTTCCCCCTCAAATTCATCTAGACAGCAGTAGTTTACTACATGAGGGTCAGGGTTTAATTCAGGTTATTGATCCTTTTCATAAGGTGGTTTCTAGTTAAAGAAAGAGGAATGCCTCTTTTCCTGAAGAGATTCAAGATTTTGAATGTGGACAAAAAGCTAAAGGGACAAATGCAGCATTGTTCTGCTCAGATTTCTGATTCAGACTCAGTGGAGAGCAAAGTGTCCGATTCTCTCTTAGGGGGTTTCTCTATCTTAGAAACACTTTCCAGATTTTCCTGATAGTCAGCCTGCTGCCCCTAAAAAGGAAGATAGACTGTATAAAGTTCCCTAATCTTTTACGTTTTTATAGACTCATCCTAAATCCGACCAAGCAGTCATAGCTTTAGATAATCCTACTGCTGCTAAACATCTAGTTAATTCTAATCCCACACTTTCTGACAAGATTAGGAAAATAATTAATAAATACTGTAAAACGTGGATGCTTCTGAGCTTTGGATGTTCAGAATAAAGTAGTCAGGCACATACATATGTTAAAAGTTTATTCTGACTAATTCTGAAAGTATGAGGAATTCTTTCTCTCCAGTTTCTTCTCGTGAAGAAAAATCTGCTTTAAATGGTTTAATTTCTTCCATTTTACAGGTCACAAATCATTGTTCAAAAGTGTATTATGACTCTGTTGATACTTCTTTTAGGGCTATACGCACTGGTACTGTTTTGAGAAGGTTTGCCTGGCTGCATTGTCAGAACCTCCCAGGTGATGTGAAAAATGAGATTTTACATTCTTTTAGCTATAGAGGTGATCAAAACGTGTGATGAGAAGGGTAAGTTGATACAGTGGTCTCCAGGATTTTTCAGCCCTACCTTTCCAAATTTTCAAAAAGATTCAGTAATCCACTCATCCAGTTTTAGCAAGAAACAAAATAAACAGTCTCAACCAAAATGTTGACAAACAGATGTTTAAGAAGAAATGGCAAGGGGGTTCCTAAAAAATACACAAACTCCCTAAAACCATGGACTGTTCAACAAGTAAAAATGTCTAATTAAGGGACCTTTTTCCCCCCTCCCATCTTGGCAGTCCATTTTCCCTTCCAGAAACTCTAAATTTTCACTTCTCTATAGTGTCAGACAAAAATGGATTCTAAAGACCATTTAGGTTTACAGATGGCAGTGCTGTTACTTTACAACCTGTTACCCCTTCTTCCTCATTTAAGTAAAAAGCTTATCACATCCCTAGTCATCCAAACTTCAGCCATTTCTTAATGTTTTGTTTCTGAATCACATTATCAATTTTCTGCCTTATCCTTTGGACTATCCACTGCACAAAGTGTGTTCATAGATTGTCTAGATCCATTTATAGGTCATTACTAATGATTACAGAGTAGCCACATTTTCCATATTCAAACAACTTGCTTATCTTTGCAGAGTTTTTTTCAAAGTGTCAGGAATCTCTTACTTGGGTGAGAGATTTCTTACACAAGCTGTGATTCCAAGAGAACATTCAAAAGTATTTTTGACTGAATCATGCAGAATTGTGTTCCTGGGGTCCCCATACCTGTCAGCTTCTTACCCCAAGAAGTCCAGACAAAGCCTAAAATAATGGGGGAGGGTCAAAGGCCCAAAAATAGGGACATGTTTGAAATGTTACTCATAAACTTAGTTGATAGAATAACAGGATTTGTATTAGCATGCATTTTCTGAAGGATATGAAGTCTGAATCTAAAATGTATGGTGTTATTTATGTACTTCATTCCTCTGTGATTTGCCAGAAAACCACAACTTTTATAAAAAACAGAGTAATATATAAAACATAAATCTGGACATTTTATGAAAATCTGGGCAGTTGAAAGGTAATAAGGTGACTGCTAGACAACTCCATTCAAAGAACCTTTCTTTCACAAAAAAAAAAAAAAAAAAAAAAAAAAAAAAAACGTAGCTCTATACCCAGATCTAGTTCTAGGGTTTTCCACTCAGACTTTGGTCACTGCGAGGGAATACTTTTGGAATTTTGGTTTCATGTCATCTGTGATCATGATCTCCTTGGCAAGACTCCACATGAGAAAGATACAATGGTATCTGAAGTATGTTTAGTCCCAGCAAAACTCTCTCTAACTATGTTCATAGGAGGTTACTAGGCTAATGGTCCTAGAACTTTACAAACCTAGCCATGTTATACCCATATTCCCTGACCATGATAGATGGTCTATATCTGCATCACTAGTCTTTGATCAACACTGACTGCCCCTCTTTATGAGAGACATAGATGCCACAACTGAGTTGAATTTACGGTCTCCCAACCAGTCGTCCAAGTTACATTTAAATAGGGCCATTGAGAAACTCTGCTTACATCGGTGTGGCAATCTCTGTGAGACATATCTGTCTCTCCAGCATGTCCTGTTAATTGCACAGGCTAGGTTAAGATCACTGGAGTGAGTGAATTGTGTCCCATTTGACTTGTGGTTGTGCAGCATTTCCATTAGAGCTGGGTCAGAGACTGCTCTGTAGGCCAGGTACAGGTCTCCTCTCAGCAGCCTGTAAGATACAGAGTACAGTGACAGGTTTTTCAGTCTGTCCATGTAATTAATGTTTTGAAGGCCCTGAATATTCTTGTTAAGAAACCTCTGTGGTCTGTCCAGCTGCTGTAGGTGTCTGGTAAGATATAGTGGTCTGATGAGGGTCAAATACAGAGGAGTTATAACATCCTTAGTCCTGGATGTGATGCCCTTACTTATGAGATGTGCAATGTAGAAGGCTTTCTTTTACCACTGTAGACACATGGTGATTGAAGTTTAGGTTGCTATCAACGTGTGTTCCCAAATCCCACATGGCTGGGTTAGAGTTTGGGAGGGGGGTATTGTCTACATTGTAATTTGCAGGGACTACCCTTTTGCCAGAGGGAATAATAATGCAATTTTTTGTGTTTAGTTTAAGTCTGTGGCTTTGGTACAGATTGTTGGTCTGTGTTAGGCTCTTTTGTAATATGTTGATATCATTAGGGGACTCGGTGATTGTACCCAATTTGCAATTGTCAGTGAACTTGGTAAGCCACATACCGTCTACTTTCATCTGGACTTCTGAGAAATAGATTACAAATAGTAGAGGGCCCAGCACAGATTCTTGTAGTACACCACTGGTACCTGGTCTACTGGTAGAGCTGGAATTCCCAACTTTGACTGTATGCATTCTGTCATTGAGCCATTTGGCTAGCCATCTAGTGATGCAAGGATTAATCCCAGGCTGGAAGAGTTTCTTTGTGATACCTGAGTGGGGGGTTTGTGTTGAAGGCCTTTGCTAAGTCAAGATAGGTGATATGTACTGTTTTGCCTTCTCCGCTTTGGTGACATTTTTGAAGAAGTCCACCAGGTTTAATAAACATGATCTACCCTTAATAAAGCCAAATTGGGTCAGGTTAAGAGTTTTAATGTCTCCAATGTCTTTATTAATAAGGTCCATTATGACTCTTTCCATGGCCTTGCAGATATGGCTGGTCAGGCTTATGGGTGTATAGCTCCCAGGGTCAGTTGTTGGACTCCATTTGTGCAAGAGGATTACTGTTGCTGTTTTCCACTCTGCTGGAACAAAGCCATTGCTTAGGCTGTTAAATAGAGTGCAAAGTGGTTCAGCTAGGTCCTGTTTTAGACTGTTTAGTGAGCAGTCTGGAATGTTATCTAGTCCCATAGAGGCTGTTTTTGGCCATGGAGAGCATGGCTATGACCTGCTCTTTGGAGATACTAGATAGAAGACTGGTGGCTGGTATCCTTTGGGATATGACTGGTGAGGACATGGGGGTGAAGTTTGCTCCAAATCTGTCAGCTAGCAGGTTGGCAAATTAATCAGGTTCAGTAAGAGTGGTGCCATCTACTACTGGTTTGGTACAAAGCTGGGCCCTGCCTTTTAGATTTCAGACATAGCTAAAGAATGCCTTATGATTATAATTAGCTAGGGATGCTAACTTAGCTTCGTAATTAGCTTTAGAGGACTTTACAAAATATCTGATTTGCTTGTTCATGCTGTGAAAGGTGTTCTTCCTCTGCTGAGTCATTTCCTTATTGTTCTTGTTTAACAAGAGTAAGAAACTGATACCTAACCTATATATACTTGAGGTCCACCAGGATGGCTTGTTTTTTCTTGCAGATCTGGTTTGGTCCATTCAGGTACTTCTGAGTTTATACAGCTGTATAAGTTTTTATACAGGACATTTGTGTACACCTTTGCAAAGGATTCTTTGTTGGTTGTATTAGCAGGGGGTTTGAAACCATTTATACCATCAGTTAGTAGGCTGTAGTTTGCTTTGGAGAAATTTTTAATTTTTTTTTAGCTCCTGTGGGGGGTCAGGTCCGAACATAACTTTGAATTAAACTGATTTATGATCGAACCTTACCAGGGAGGGCAACATATAGGGGATAGTGCACTGACACCCATGTTGGTGAGCACTAAGTGTAGGACATTTGAGGCCCTTGTGGGGGTACCGACTGTCTGTTTTAGAGCATTTATATTTACAAAGTTCAGGAACCTCAAGGCAAAGCATGCTTGTGCTCATATATGTCTCCCAGTCGATGGATAGATAGTTGAAATCACCCATGACCAAGGTGTTTGGCTGTATAGCGAGTGACTGTAGTAAGTCCAGGTAGGCAGTGTGTTTCTCTTGGTTCATGATGGGGGAACCTATGGCTAACAGTGATGTGGAAAGGGGTTTTACCCATAGTTATTTGCACTTGGAGTAACTCAAGAGAGTCGTACTGCTTAACCAGACTTGAGGTGTATTTGTTTTTAATGAAGATGGATACATCTTCAGTTCTGGTTCTTTCACACTCATTTTGAGGTCTGAGCATGTGGAAGGCATTGTTGATTTGCACAGCCAGCTGACTCTGAGATGGCCTTGTATGCCAGACACACGTTACCTCTGAGCAGTCTGTACGAGACTGAGTAGAGGGACAGGGCTTTTAGCCTATCTGTATAGGATGGGTGTTTGAGACTCTGGATTTTCCTGGTTAGGAACCTCTGTAGTCTCTCCAGCTGCTGCATGTGCTTGGCAAGGTACATGCCGAAGGGGGCATTGTACTTGATATAGTTCAGAGAGGTACATCTCAAGTCATTCACCCCAACATGGACTATGACAGAGTCATAGTGGTACTTGTTATTGAGAGACTTGAGTGCATATGTGATTTGATGGAAACTAGAAGGAACAGATTGTATTAATTTTATGAAAGCATAAGTAAACAGCTAGACTGGTATTCCACAGCAGGATGCTTTAGTTGAAAGGGCACGCTGAGTGTATGCTCCAAACCTGGCCATGAGAAAGCAGCCTATACCAATATTAGTAAAGATGCAGTCATAGCAGCAGAAGAGGTGTTCTTGGCAAAACTGTGGAAAAGTGTTAAAAATTGGAGACAGCTACGTATTTGTGGAAAATTATTTTTCAATGTACACCAGGCAGAAGAAAAGCAAATTTATCCCATTGATTAGGGAATGTTGAGAGGCAGGTGTGAGATTCAAGCTGCAGTATTCAGCTGTCTTCAGATGATTTTATTTTGAGTATCAAAGAATATTTTGATTTAGAATAGACCAAGGTAGAACTAAAACAGTTTATTCATCAATAAATGAGCCAGCAAGCAGAAAGGGACTTTGCTTCTAATTCTTCTGATAGTAAAGTTCATGCTCCAAAGGAAATTGCATGACAGGAAAAAAAACAAAGGAATTGTCTGTACAAATCAGGAGTACCTTGGACTTGAACCAGAGTTTACTGTTGGAAGACGGAGATGATTTGAAAGAAGGCCAGCAATAATGTTGGGAGATAGAGATGATTAGAAAGAAGATCAGCAATACTGAAATTTGTGAATAAATGTGAGCTTGCATTTGTGAAATATGGTGATGCAAATAACAGTGGCTAAGAAGAGACTGGACTTTTGTTGGCTTTCTTAAACTTGTGGATGAGCTGTAAAGTAAGTACCCCACCTTATATCTTTAATAATTAGAAGGACACCAAAGGGAGAAAAAGCAATAAATGTAAGTAAAAACAATTTTGTTCTTATTAGTATTTGAATAAAATGTTTCATGATATGAATTGCACGTTATGTCATAAAGCAGTTTTGTATAGTGTGCAGTCAGGGATATTTTAAATGTTGTGTGTGTAGTCTTTTCATTGACTATTGTATGTGTTGATGTTAAGGTAAAGAAGTACTTTTTAATTGTTTATACTGTAAAATATGTATTTTTTACAAGAGAAGGTCTGAACAGAAGCAAATTTAATATAATGATATGATCAGGGCTGCTGGGATGGGATGGGGTATAAAGGTGTACTGCTTATATTATATCTAGAACTAAGATGTTAATTTCCCCTGTTTGTAGAATGTGGATGTCTGTATTAATATCCTTGACTTAAGCTATGAGCAAGTGTTTTTTTTTTTTTTTCTTTTCTTTTTTTTGTAAGACAATAGACTTGATGGATAAGACAACATGATGAAAGCCATGAAAAATTCTAATCTTCTTGCATCTGCAAAGATATTAGCTTATTTATCTTTTGGCAGATGTATGCAGCTAAAGGCAGGTAGCCAGGGGACTTTGGTGCATTATAATCTGACTGAAATTTACAGACACTCCTTCAAGCATGTGCAGGTTGTTAGCTTTGTTCATTGCCGATTACTTTTACATGGAGACAAGCTGTCTGTAGGTGCAAAAAATTAGTCTTAAGAGTTCTGAGCATCCTTTTCTGAAGGAAATGCAGAATCTAAAGGTACAATGACAAGACGTTCAGTGAAAAGTAGTTTGAAAGTTTGGGAAGTGAATAAGACATCATTCCCAGCAACCTTAATACTTTAATGCATTTAATAGAACAGCGCCTCATTTAGTTGTATTTAAATACATACACTGTACTTTTTCTTATTGTTAAAAGTTGATATTTTCTGAAGCATACAAGCTGTTTTTAACATCTGGGAAGGGAATATAGATTAGAAAAGAACAGACATCAATTTGTGCAAATGGAAACACAGGCTGTAACATGCGCTTTAGCATGGCTAGTCTTCTTTTTAGATTAGGTTATACCTGTTGGTGGAGGTGTCAATCTGGGCAGCTATCCCCCCTATCTTGAGGGTTAAACTTCATTTGTTAAAAATGTATATAGTTTTGTGTGTGGGGGGTGGGGGTGGGGGGTGGAGGTGTTCTGAAAATGTATTTTTTTTGTTTGAGGATTTTCATTAAAACAAAATGACTTGAGAAATGTGATGTAGGTCCAAATGGAGATAAGATGGAAAAACTGTATAAAAGATCAACCTGCCAAACAGTAGTTTATGCATGAAAGACAAAAATTGGAAATGCACATTCAAAAAAACTGTTGGAGGTGTCGATTTGGGCAGTTATCCCTATCTTGAGGGTTAAACTTCATTTGTTAAAAATGTATATAGTTTTGTGTGTGTGTGTGGGGGGGGGGGGGGGGAGAGATGTTCTGAAAATGTATTTTTTTTTTTGTTTGAGGATTTTCATTAAAACAAAAGGTCTTGAGAAACGTGATGCACGGCCAAATGGAGATGAGATGAAAAATCTGTATAAAAGATCAGCCTGCCAAACAGTAGTTTATGCATGAAAGACAATAATTGGAAATGCACATACCAAAAACTGTTATATGTAACTCCTTTTTAGTTCTCCCCAATCTCCTATGCATATTCATTTTGTTCAGTTCTTGAAATTCTTTAATTTTGCTTATTGCTTCTAAGTACTTGTCCTAGGTCCTCAGCCAAATTTCATTAGCTTTTATACTAACTAGAGTTGTAATTATCTCTGTAGCACTATCCTAGGCCACCGCTATATTCCCACTCATCGATTCAGTCTCTGCCAGTGTCTCATTTAGTTTGTTTAATACCCATCTGGCAAACAAATCCTTCTTTGGCAAGTAAGTGGGAAACTGACAATGTTTCCCTCCTCCTCCTCTACCTTGATCTTCCTTCAACTCAGTCTATAATGGAGCATTATCAGACAGTGGCTCTCTGGTGTATGATAGAATGCTCTTTTTGTTGAACATGTTTTGTGTGTGTGTGTGTGTGTGTGTGTGTTAGAGTGATAGTAAGGATTAAGGAAGGGATTAATTTGCAGGAGTGTTTTGAATGTTGGAGTTAGAATAGGGTTTAAGGTAAGTGATAGTGTCAAACTGCGAACCAATGCTGCAGTGCATCAGAGACAACTGCTAAAGTTCAAAGTTTTTATTGTTACAGTTGAGCACTTTTGTTTCCTATAATTGGGGAACTTCATTAGAACAGACAAGTTAAGAAATCATTAAAATACACTGAAGTAATAACTCACATGATCACACAAACAACTAAAAATAAATCAATAAACCAATTTAAAACGTTTAAAATGCTTGAAACATTTAAAACACATACAAATGGGAATAGAAATTCAACAAGCGTTGTAGTATTTCAGTTTTAAAATTGGATTGATTGAACAGGTGCCATTTAAACCTGGATAATTCATGGCATCTAACTTAAGTTGCCATCTCAGTTCAAATTTTTCTAAATGTTCACTAATAACCCATCCTCGGGGATCACTCTTAACCTGTTCATTAACTAAAAATAATGATGTAAATGAAATTCAGCAACTATTATATGAGCATGTCATTGCAGTATTCAGTTGATGTTAACAGATAAAAGATATTCTTACTACTAATTGGAATATGTTAAATAATTTCCCTGAGATTAAAAGTGTAATAGGGTATGCCCCTGTTTTTATTTCCAAAAGGGGTAGAAGTTTCAAGAACATCTTTCAGTCCAGGCTAAATTTTAATAGTGTTAATTTGAGTTTTAATCGAAAGGGAACTTTTAATGTTATGATTGTAAATCATGTGCTTGTATTAATACTAACACTGGACAGCTAATTATTAATAGGATGAATATTGTTGCTAAAAGTTTTTTACTTGTAAATCTAAATCTTTAATTTATTTATCAGTTTGCTCTTTATGCCCTACTTATTATGTAGGTCGGACAAATAGGGAATTGTCTCTTAGGATTCAGGAGCATATTTATACGCTAGAGAAAAAAGATTTAAACAATGCATGGGCTAAACATTGTAATGTTACTGAATGTAAGGGTATTCTAAGTTTTTGATTTTGCAACAAGTATTACATTTTGACAACAAGTTTGATGCAGAGGAAGACTTGGATTGGTGTGAATATTGCTGGCAGTTGAGATTAGATGCCAGCTATCCCCCAGGTCTCAACCATAAAGGACATTTTAAAGTGCTCCTTAAAAGAAGGAAATTAAGGCATTGAGCTTGCTGGTTGTTTGATGTATTCAATTATGTAATGATTTTGCCTTTTAAGAGAGTTGATTTTGAAATGTGTGACTCAGTCTGAAGAAGTCTTATTGAGATGTAAGCACTTACTGAGTTAATAAAGGATCTGGTTTTATTATTTTGGCATGGTTGTTTTGTGTGTGTGTGTGTGTGTGTGTGTGTGTGTATATATATATATATATATATAATACATTTCACTGAAAGTCAAATGACTGTACACAAGTCACTGAAAGCGCAATTCACTGAAACTCAATTCACTGAAACACATTTCACTGAAAGTTATATATGGCCTTTTTCCCACTGTTGTGCGAACCTGGAGTTAGTATATGTAGTAAAGGGAGGTGTGGGGGCCACCGCCCCTCACATATTTTGGATATATATTAAGTTCAGAAAAGAGTAATTTATTGGAATTGCAAGTATCCATGCATATAGTTCAAAATATTTAAAATAGGTGGGGGGCTACGCCTCCCACACCTCCCCCCCTTACTCTATATATATATATATATATATATATATATCTATATATATATATATATATATATATATATATATATACCTTACTATATATATATATATATATATATATATATGTATGTGTGTATATATATATATATATATATATATATATATATATATATATATATATATATATATGTGTGTGTGTGTGTGTGTGTGTGTGTATATATATATACCTTACTATATATATATATATATATATATATATATATATATATATATATATATATATATATATATATATATATATATATATATATATATATATATATATATATGTATGTATGTATATACTCAGGGTCGCACAACAGTGGAGAAAAGGCCATATATAACTTTCAGTGAAATGTGTTTCAGTGAACTGTGTTTTCAATGAATTGAGCTTTCAGTGAATTGTGCACAGTCATCGTGCCGTGGTGGTGCAGCGGTAGCGTTGTCGCCTCACAGCAAGAGGTTCTCACGTTCGATTTTCGGCTGGAGCGCCTTCTGTGTGGAGTCTGCATGTCTTCCCCGCTGTCGAGTGGTGTTCGAAAGACCTGCATAAAAATGGGCGTGCCTTAGTTGAAAGTTGGGCGTCAGGCTGGCAACTCGGCACCGTAAAAAAATTTACTGCCAATAATTAGCAGACCGGAGTTCCACTGTGGCGACCCCTAACCGAGAAAGCCGGAAGAAGAAGTGAATTGTACACAGTCAAATGTGTTTCAATCAAAAGTGCTTTCAGTAAATAGTCCTAGACCCATATCTATATATATATATATATATATATATATATATATATATATATATATATATATAGATATATATATATATATTTGATTCATTACAACCTGTGTATCCTTTTTTTCTGTGACAGTGGAGATTTACTTGGTCTTAAAAAAAGATTCACGACCAGTAAAAACAGCAGTATTAAAATTCCCCCCAAAATAGAGTGGCTATTTATAATTAGATGTTAAGTTGTCAATCTCGCCTTCATTCTTGCTGGATGGGTTCGGAGCCGATCCTCTGCTCCGACTCGGCCATTTACTAAAGCTCGAGAGCTAGTTTTACTGGCTCGAGGCAACCCTATATCCCATGATGCAAGGCGATAACTACCTAGATCTCGTTTGACGCTTTCACTTGCGAGGTGCATTTTTACCGGCTCCTGGTAAGTTTTTCACAATTTCAGACTTTTAGTCACTCCCTTTAGTTTTAGTCCACTACTGTTATTGTTTTAACTGTAACGTTTAGATTTTTAACCCTATCTCCCGTTAGTGGTTTCCCTTTTTCCAGTTATTTAGCCCTTCCCCTAAGTTAGGCCTATAAGCCTCCCCCTTTCCTAATATTTTGTCAGGGATTCTGTGTGGTGTTTGGGTGTGTTTGTATCCCTGTTTTATTTTTTATTTGGATTGGGTGTTTATTGTTTGTGTGTGTGTTTTTGTACTTAGTGCTCCCTCGACACAGTTATGTCGAAGGACACAAAGGTCTCAGGCTTCAAGAAGTGTGACTCGTGCTGTCAGAAAATGTCTCTGACAGACGGTCACACTTCTTGTGTTTACTGCCTGGGACCTCTGCAACTGCAGGACTCTTGTTCTGTCTGCCATGCCTTCAGCCCAAGAGTCCTGCAGGAGCGCAGAAATAAACTAATACTAAGGGGCTTATTAAAGCCTGAGAGCTCCCCGACTAAGTCTGCTCCGGGGAAGCCCTCTAAACCAGTAAAGCCTTTGGCTCCAAGCCCTAAGCCATCGGCTACTGGTTCGCCTTCTGTGACGAGATCGGCTCCGGCCGATACCGCTAAATCTGTGCACTCACTGTTGGCTCCAACTGGAGCCGACATATCCTCGGCTCCTTCGGCTCCACCCACCTCCAGAAAGAGATCACGATTCCCTTCGTTGGAGTCTATACATTCGACTCCGAGATCACCCTTGCTCTCGGAGCGGAGCCATCGGAGCCGGTCTTCTCGGTCGTCCAGGCTGTCTGACCACGACCTTGAGAGAGTGGTGAGTAGGCTATTAAAGTCTCAGGCATTGGCCCAAATGCTCCATAGCCCGTCTCATCAGACGGTAGCTATTACACATCCACCTAACATTCCTCCTTCGACTCTCCTTAAGAGCTCGGAGCCGTGACTGTTGTGGCTTCGGAGCCGATACCTCCCCCTTCGGCTCCGTCATCCTCTGCTCCAATCTCCTCCTTGATGCCGTCATTGGAGGGATCCGGGCGTCTGGTCTCTCTTGTCGGCTCCGAGGGGGCGAGTGGCATCGGACCCTTGTCCGATCCCGTTCTCCCTCTCGTTGCTTCGGCGCTGATGAGCTCAGCCCCGACATCAGCCTCGGAGCCGTCCCTGTCGGTGCGGCCTGGGGTTCCTATCTCTTCCGAGCGGGAGCCTTCTGGCCTCTCTGATGGGGGAGCCTTCGAGGTGATGAGGAGTGTACTAGCCCCAGGGCGTAGTCAACGGTCAGTTCCATTAGCTCCTCCCACTACAGTGCCTGTTGACGTCTCTTCCCACTCTCTTGCTCCCAGACCCAGAGATCCAACGCCTCAGGTTTCCCCACTGGGAATATCTTCCTCTTCCGAGGCTTCTCCTGACCCGTCAGGTGAGCCTCCGCGTAAGAGGACATGTAAGAGGAAACATCTAGACTCCCCCGAGTCTATTACATCCGATACTGACTTGGATGAGTCGGAGTGATCCCCGAGGTCCCCCTCTGAGGATGTCTCTTTCTCAGACATCCTTGAACTCCTTAAGCAGAGGGGGAACTGGCCTTCCCTTAATCCTTCCGAGGACGAGTCGGTATACCTGGAGGCGTTCAGTTCTCGACCCTCCACCTCCTGGGTGTCTCCGCCTTTTGACCCTCTTATGGATGTGGTGGCTCGCAAGGCGTGGATGGCCCCGGATTCGGTGGAACCCACTCCTCGGAGGCCTTCTAAATTCATCACGGCCCCTCCTGATAGGCAATTTTTGACAAAAGGTGTCCCGGTTGATGCCATGGTGATGGCTGCAGACACCAAGAAGGAACTAGCTGATCCTTCAGTACCTGTCCATCCTCCTAACAAGGATTCCAGGACTATGGATAGGTACGGTAAGCGGATATTTTCTTCAGCGACCTTTGCCATGCGGTCGCTGAACTACTTATGTCACTTCACCCGCCTTCAAAGAGATGTTCTTAAAGAGTTGGGAGAAGTTTTACAGGATCCGTCAGCTGCTGGGTCCCAGGATAAGATTAACTCACAGCTAGGAACCCTAAACTCTATTGTTAACTCCTCCATGTGGCTCATTTCATATGCAGCTGATGGAGCGAGTAGGGCCACAGGCACAAGAGTGGCTTTAAGGCGTCACTCCTGGATGCGGCTTTGAAATTTTGCAGACCCCTTCAAGGTGTCCTTCACAAACTCTCCTTTTGATGGTTCGACCTTGTTCAGACCTCAAGTGAAAGACACATTGACTAGATGCGAACAAGATGGCAAGACTCTTTCTGCTGTAGGAGTCCGTTTCTCCACCCTTTCAAGACCTTACCCAAAAGGTCAGAAGGGAGGGAAAATGTGGTTCCGCAAATCTCAAGGAGTCACTCCTGACGCACGAGGTCAGTTTACCCCCAGAGGCAGAGGGGGTAACAATAACAGACGCCGCCCTAGGGGCAGAGGGGGTCCGCAGAATCAGGGTAGGAGGGAGCCTGTCTCTGACAAACCCTTCCAGCATCCCTGAGGTGTTGCCCGATTGTCCACCTTTGGAGGCAGTCGGGGGAAGATTATCGCTGTACCCAAAAGCCTGGCTTTCCCTTTCTCAAGACAAATGGGTACAGTCGATCATATCCGAGGGTTACAAAATTCCCTTTATCCAAACCCTAATTCAGCAAAAGGGAACCCTTCCAGACGTTCCACCTGGTCTAAGGGAACTAGCAGGACCAGAAATATCAAAACTGCTAACAAAAAGAGCCATCCAGCCAGTCCCAGCAGACCAAATAGGATCCGGAATCTACTCAAGGTTCTTTTTAGTACCAAAAAAGACAGGGGACTGGAGACCAATATTAGATCTCAGCAAACTAAACAAGTTTGTAAAGAAAACAAGGTTCCGGATGGTCACGCTTCAGTCCATTCTACCCTTTCTGGGCAAGGACAATTGGATGTGCTTGGTGGACCTTCAGGATGCGTACTATCACATCAAAATTCACAGGCGCTCCAGAAGGTTTCTCCTCTTTCAGCTGGGGTCCAGTCACTTTCAGAGCCCTGCCATTTGGACTCACTACAGCCCCCAGAGTGTTCACCAAATGTATGGCAGCGGTTGAGGCTCACCTGAGACATCAAGGATTCCAGGTGTTTCCATATCTAGATGACTGGCTCCTCACTGCCACCAGCAGGGATCAACTTCTCCAAGCCAGAGATTACACCATTCACATTTGCAGACGGCTAGGGATCTCTATAAATTTCGAAAAATCTGCCTTGTCGCCTTGTCAATCTATTACCTTTATAGGCGCCAATTTGGACACCGTACAACTTTCAGCAAAGTTAACAGACCAAAGGATCTTGGATATTCAAAACCACATCCATGTCATTCTCCAGAGCGACAAAATTCAGGCCAGGTTTGCCCTGAAAGTATTAGGTCTTATGGCGGCTGCCATAACACTTCTTCCCCTTGCCCGTTTTTACATGCGTCTCCTACAGATGCTGTTCGCCCAATGGTCCTTTCAATGACTTCCAATGCATCACAGGATCATGATAACTCCAATCTGCAAAAGGCATCTGACCTGGTGGATATTGTCCCCTCAAGTCCATCAGGGCAGACCCTTTGTTCCTCCCGCCCCGGTAGTTACAGTTACATCGGACGCCTCCCTGATTGGGTGGGGGGGGGTATTTTCAGGGCAGGATGGTCCATGGCACTTGGCAACCTTTCGAATGCCACCTGCATATAAATGTCCTGGAGATGGGAGCAGTGCTTTTAATGTTGCAAGCCCTCCACGACTCTCTTTCCCTGGGGACGATTGCAGTCCAAACGGGCAATATGTCCGTAGTGTGGTATATCAACAAGCAGGGCGGAACCAAGTCCTATCCCCTGTGTCGAGAGGCACTCAGACTTTGGCAGTGGGCAATCTCTTCTCAGCGGTTTCTGATAGCAATGTATATCCCCGGGAAGTCCAACATCATAGCGGACAGGTTGAGCAGAGCTATTCTCATGCCTCACGAGTGGTCTCTCAAACAATCCGTAACGGAAGAGATTTTTCATTAGTGGGGCCTTCCTTGCTGCGATCTTTTTGCTATGCCTCAAAACAGCAAATGCCCCGACTTCTTCTCCCTCTTCCCCCTTCCAGGCCATCCCCCCAGAGACGCTCTAATCCAAGATTGGCCCCGGGGACTTCTCTATGCCTTTCCTCTAATACCACAACTAATTCAGAAAGCAACCGCCTTGAGAGCCAAGATGATTCTCATTGCCCCTTATTGGCCTCGACAGATATGGTTTCCGTTCCTGCATCATTATCTTTTGGTACAGCAATGGCATCTGGACCCGGTTCCAGATCTTCTGACCCATCAGTTGGGGCAGCTGCACCAATCCATACCTTCTCTCAACCTCACTGCTTGGTTGCTCCACTTCCGTCCCTAGCCAGGCTTCCTATGATTTCTAATCCCGTCCGGGATATCATAGTAGCTTCCCTTAAATCTTCCACCAGAAGGATTTACACTAGTAAATGGCAACGTTTCTCCTTCTGGGCAAAAGCTAGGAACATAGATCCCTTTACTGCTCCGATTCATTCGGTCTTGGACTTCCTAGCCGAAATTTTTCACTCAGGATCTTCTTCCTCCACAGTGAAAGTTCAGTTGGCAGCCATTTCAAATTTTCATATCGGCTTGTTGGACCACAACATCATGTCACATAAACTTTGCAAGGCATTCCTTAGAGGTATATTTTTACTTAAACCTCCAATTAGAGACCCCCCACCACAGTGGGATCTAAATTTAATCTTAACATCCTTGATTCTTCCCCCCTTTGAACCTGCGGCTACCTGTTCATTGAAATTTCTTTCTTGGAAGACACTGTTTCTGGTCGCCATTACTTCTGCCAGGAGAGTATCTGAGCTTCATGCCCATTGCATTCGTCCTCCCTACTTAATCTTCCACAAAGACAGAGTTTCTCTAAGGACTAATCCGTCTTTCTTACCCAAAGTGGCATCGCAGACTAACTTAAATCAATCTATTGATCTTCCAGTTTTTTTCCCAAATTATTCTAATAGAGCGGAGCAAAAACTACATTATCTTGATGTTCACCACCAACTTAGATATTATCTGGACAGAACCAAACAACTTAGGAAATCTGATCAACTGTTTTTATCCTATGCAGAGAACAAGAAAGGCCTTCTGGTATCCAAGATAACCCTATCTAGGTGGCTGTCTTTTGTGATTACATGCATTTATCAACTCAGAGGTAAAGAGTTGATTTCTAGGCAAAAAGCCCATTCAACCAGAGCACTAGCTACATCTACAGCTTTTTAGGCTAGACTTCCAATAGACACTATTTGTGCAGCAGCCACATGGGCCTCTCCTCATACCTTTGTTTCGCATTACAAATTGGACTTGGCCTCCAGAAACAGAGCAAATTTTGGTTCCACCGTTCTCAAGAGTCTGTTCCATTGAGCCACCCAGGATAAAGGTGCTAGGGACGCGGTCCCATCCAGCAAGAATGAAAGCGAGATTGACAACTTAACATTGAGAAGTTATGTACCTACCATGACGTTCCATGTTAGTTGTCTTCTCTCGCCTTTCTTGCGTCCCGCCTACCATCCCCCTAGCCTGGTCAGACCGAGAAGATTGTTCCTCTTCCTTGAAGAGTCCTGATCCAATTTTTTTTTTCCAGCTAATTAGCTTACTAGTGTCACTAGATCAGGTTGGTCCTTTTCGGGGGATTATTACCTCTTCCTCCTCCTCTCCAGTTGGAGGAATATATTGCCTAATTTTTCCTTAGCTACCAAACGAGATCTGGGTAGTTATCGCCTTGCATCATGGGATATAGGGTTGCCTCGAGCCGGTAAAATTAGCTCTCGAGCTTTAGTAAGTATCCGAGTCGGAGCCGAGGATCAGCTCCGAACCCATCCAGCAAGAAAGAAGGTGAGAGAAGACAACTAACATGGAACGTTATGGTAGGTACATAACTTCTCATTATATGACAAAGATTCAGAATTCTTATTACCACTTATGGAATGTGACATTGATGCTGTGTAAGACAGAGGCAGGCTTTATGGCTTTTTCACATTTGAGACTGCAGGAGCAGTAATCCCTGCAAAATTAATGGTGTTATATTGGTGCATCTGACATGTCTGGTAGGGGCAGTCTCTTGCAGGACTGATATGAGCAAGAAGGTTTGGAACACAAGATGGATTCTTACTGAGAGATGTAGATGTCCTTCAGAAATAGATCTAGAAAATGTATAACAAGATATATTCTACATGTTGCAGGAGCAAATGCTAGTAGTCAGAAAAGGACAGCAGTAGAGTGTTGATGCAACAGTTAAATAAGATAGCATACCAGTCACTGGTTACTGCAGTGCAGTGCATATTTGCTGTCCGCCGTTTAGATACTCATTCATTGTAGGCATGCGGCATGTTGACAAAGCCATGTACAGGTGCTCTGAGTTGCACATTTGATTATTAAGATCCAGTCACTAGCACCTTATTCACCGTGTACCATGCAAAGATGTGATATTTCTACTGCGCAATTCATTAAGCTGGATGGTGTCACTAGGTTCAGTAATAATACATATATATATATATATATATATATATATATATATATATATATATATAGCGTTGTCTCCTCACAGCAAGACGTTGTCATGTTCGATACTCAGCTACAGTGTCTTCTGTGTGGAGGCATGCGTGAATGGGCGTGCCTTCATTGAAGGTTGTGCGTCAGGGCTGGTAACTCGGCACGTAAAAATCCACTACCAAACATTAGCGGACCGGAGTTCCGCTGTGGCGACCACTAACCAGGATAAGCCGAAAGACACAACAACAACAAAAACTGTTGCTGCATTAATATATAATCAGAACCATTTTGATCATTGCCTTTTGTGAATGTTTTATTGATGACAAAGTTGTATTGTTTTGCAAATCCTGTGACATAACATTAAATGTTAATTTGTCTATCTTGCCTTCATTCTTGCTGGTTGGGTTCAGTTGGTTTCGGAGCCGATCTTCGGCTCCGACTCGGTCATCTTCTAAAGCTCGAGAGCTACATACTGGCGCGAGGCCTCCCCATATCCCATGATGCCTGGCGCTAGAACCCCAGATCTCATTTGCCGCTTCTGCTGCGAGGTTGCTGTACTGGCTCAGGTCGTATAAAACTTATATTGTGTCTTAAAACTAGTTATTTCTAGCATAGACATTATCGTTAGATAGATCTTTGGTAATTATAGTGTGTTTGTGTCTGAATCCTTGTCTTTTCCCCTCAGAAACTCGTTTTTATTTAGAGAGTTTCCCCTCCCCCCTTTCTCTTTCTCTTAAGGTTCTCCGTTTAAGTTACATTTAGAAGGTGTCCGTTTAAGTTAGAGGATAACCTTTTTTTTTTCTTTCTATCTCCCTTTAAAAAAAAAAAAAAAAAAAAAAAAAAAAAGTTAAAGTTAGTTAGTTTTGCTATAGTTCATAGTTTTGCTATAGTTTTTTGTAGTGTAGTGGTTCTGGTAACTGTAGTATATTTTATTGTGATTTGTTACCTTAACCTTTTGGTGTGTGTGTTTTTTTCCCTAGGTTTTTTCTTCTGTTAGGATGTTCAAGGATCCTAAGCCATCCGGATTCAAGAAGTGTGACTCATGCTGTCAGAAGATGTCTCTGACAGATGGTCACACTTCTTGTGTTTATTGTCTGGGCGCTGTGCACCCCCTCAGAATCAATTTATTTTTGCGCTCCTGCAGGACTCTTGGACTGAAGGCATGACAGACCGAGCAAGAGTCCTGCAGGAGCGCAAAAATAAATTGATTCTGAGGGGTATGCTTAAACCCCAGGATTCACCGGCGAAGGCTCAGCCTGCAAAATCTTCCAGGCCACCTAAACCGTCGGCGCCCAGTTCGGAGCCGCCGTTGGGTGAAGCCACACAAGCCATTTCGGCTCCAGCTGGAACCGATGTCCCTTCCTCCCAGTCGGCTCCGACACGGTCTTCAGAGCCGGCTGAGAGTCGAAAGAGATCCAGGTCTCCTTCTTTGGAGTCTATGCGTTTGGCTGTGAAGTCGCCCCTGCTCCAATCAGAGCGTAGTCACCGATCATCCCACTCTCTCGGTCCTCTAGACTTTCGGACCATGACTTGGAAAGAGTGGTCAGTAGGCTCTTAAAATCGCAGGCCCTAGCTAAAATGTTGTCCAGCCCTCCTCATCAGGAGTCTGCTCCGTCCACAGCTGTAGATATTCCTCCTCCGACTCTTCCTATGAGCTCGGAGCCAGAGTTCGTTGGGGTTCGAGTCGTGGAACCGTCGGCGCCAATACCCTCTCTCTCGGTTCCGTCGGCTCCGATCTCTTCCATGGTACCTTCTCTGGAGGGATCTGGGCTCCAAGACTCCCTCGTCGGCTCCGAGGGGGCCGAGTGGCACCGGACCCTTGTTCAACCCCGCTCTCCCACTCTGTGCTTCGGCGCAGGTGAGCTCTGCTCCCACATCTGCCTCCGACCCATCTCCCTCGATGCGGGGAGGGCTTCTGGTTTCTTCGGAGCCTGAGCCTTCTCTGCATCCAGGCAGGGACGGCTTTGAGGTGATGAGGAGTGTACTGGCCCCCTGAGTCAGTCCCGCGATCGACCCCATCGGCTCCTCCCCCTTGGGTGCTTTCTTCAGCCTCTGCCCCTCTTCCAGACCCTAAGCGTGGGGATCCAGCACTCCAGGACAACCCCCTGGGTGTATCCTCCTCTTCTGAGGCCTCCCCTGATCTTTCAGAGGAGCCACCTTGCAAGAGGAAATGCAAGAGGAAACCTGTTGACTCCCCTGAGTCTGTCGCATCGGATACCGACTTAGAGGAGTTGGAGGGGTCCCTAAGATCCCCCTCTGAAGATGTCTCCTTTTCAGACATCCTTGAGATGCTTAGGCAGAGGGGGAACTGGACTGCCCTAAACCCTTCTGAGGATGAGTCGGTATTCCTGGACGCGTTTGGATCCCGACCTTCCACCTCCTGGGAGTCTCCGCCTTTTGACCCACTGATGTCTGTGGTGGCTCGGAAGGTGTGGACGGCTCCAGACACAGTGTAACCGACCCCTAGAAGACCGACCAAATTCATTACTGCACCACAGGACAAACAGTTCTTGACCAAAGGTGTCCCCGTTGATGCCATGGTGGTAGCGGCGGCCACTAAGAAGGAGTTGGCTGAAACTTCTTCATCTGCCCATCTCCCTAACAAGGAGTCCAGGACGATGGACAGATATGAGAAGCAGATGTTCTCTTCAGCTACCTTTTCTATGCGGTCCCTGAATTACCTATGCCACTTTACCCACCTTCAGAGGGATCTCCTGAAAGAGCTTGGAGATACCCTCCAAGATCCATCAGCTGAGGGGGCCCAGGCTAAGGCAGCCTCCCAGCTGGCGACTCTTAACTCAGTGGTAAACTCCTCCATGAGGCTCATTTCGTATGCAGCCGATGGGGCGAGTAGAGCCACAGGCACAGGCGTGGCCCTAAGGAGGCACGCTTGGATGCAGCTATGTAACTTTGCGGAACCTTTCAGAGCGTCTTTCACCAACACCCCTTTTTATGGTTCCTCTCTCTTTAGATCACAGGTGAAGGATACCCTTACCAGGGGTGAGCAGGAAGGCAAGAATCTCTGTGCCATGGGAGTCCCTTTTTCCACTCCTTCCAGACCATATCCCAAGGGTCAGAAGAGTGGAAAAATGTGGTTCCGGAAATCCCAGGGAGCCTTGCCGGACACACGTGATGAGTTTCCCTCCAGGGGCAGAGGAGGGAACAATAACAGGCACCGCCCTCGTGGCAGAGGGGGTCCGCAAAACCAGGGCAGCAGAGAATCTTTCTCTGACAAGCCCTTCCAGCATCCCTGAAGGGTTGCCCGGCTGCCCACCTCTGGAGGCAGTCGGGGGAAGATTATCGCTGTACCCAAGAGCCTGGCAAGAAATAGCACAAGACAGATGGGTACAGTCCGTTATATCCGGAGTCTACAGAATTCCCTTTGTTCACACTCCTTTATTGTCAAACAAGTCCCTTCCAGATGTTCCACCCAATCTAAGGGATCAAGCAGTTCAGGAAGTTTCAAAAATGCTAAAAAAAGGGCCATCCAGCAAGTCCCAGCAGACCAGCAAGGATCCAGAATTTACTCAAGGTTCATTTTGGTACCAAAAAAGGCAGGGGACTGGAGACCCATTTTGGATCTCGGCAGACTAAACAGGTCTGTACAAAGAACGAAGTTTCGGATGGTCACGCTTACAGTCCATTTTACCCTTCCTGGGTCAGGACAATTGGATGTGCTCCATAGATCTTTAGGATGTGTACTACCACATCAAAATGGGCAGGCGCTCTAGAAGATTCCTGCGCTTCCGGCTGGGAGCCAGCCATTATCAGTTCAGAGCTCTGCACTTTGGTCTCACCACAACCCCCAGGGTGTTCACCAAATGTATGGCAGTAGTTACCACTCACCTGAGACGGCAAGGATTCCAGGTGTTTCCATATCTAGATGACTGGCTCCTCACTGCTACCACCAGGCATCACCTTCTGCAAGCCAGAGACTATACTATCCAGACATGCTCCAGACTAGGTATCACTATAAGTTTAGAAAAATCTGCTTTGTCACCTTGTCAGTCTATCATCTTTATAGGTGCAAACTTAAATACAAAAGACAGGTCAGCCAGCCTTCCACTAGACAGGGTGTTAGTCATTCAGCGGCATGTCCAGGTCTCATTACAATGCAAGAGAATTCAAGCCAGGTTTGTCCTCCAAACCCTGGGTCTCATGGCAGCAGCAATCATACTCGTCCCGCTGGCACGTTTTCACATGAGTATCCTCCAATGGCTTCTTTTTACCCAATGGTCCTTCCAGCAGCTTCCCATGTCTGACATGATTATCATCACAGAAACATGCAAAAATCATCTTGCATGGTGGATGGTCTCCTCATCAGTTCACCTGGGCAGACCATTTGTACTTCCCCCTACAGTTGCTACGGTGACCACGGATTCCTCCATGATCGGGTGGGGGGGGGCATTATCAGGGCAGAACAGTCCAGGGTACCTGGCAACCTCAGGAGTACCATCTGCACATAAACGTCTTGGAGATGAGGGCTGTGCTTTTATCTTTACAAGCTCTTCAGGACTCTCTTCTTACCGGGACATTTGCAATTCAAACGGACAATATGTCAGTCGTGTGGTACATCAACAAGCAGGGCGGAACCAGGTCCTACCCCCTATGTCGAGAAGCACTCAGACTGTGGCAATGGGCGATTTCTTCCCAATGGTTTCTGACTGCAACACACATCCCTGGGAAATCCAACGTCATAGCAGACAGGCTGAGCTGAGCTATTCTCACACCTCACAAATGGTCTCTGAATCAAGTAGTAGCAGACCAAATTTTCCACAAATGGGGGCAACCTTGCTGGGACCTCTTTGCCACCCCCTTCAACAGCAAATGCAACAACTTTTTTTCTCTCATACCACATCCAGAGCATTCCCCCAGAGACGCTGTAGTCCACGATTGGCCTCGGGGACTTCTGTACACATTCCCTCCTTTTCCCCTAATTCCCAAGCTGATTCAGAAAGCTACCGTATTGGGTTGCAGAATGATCCTCATTGCTCCGTACTGGCCTTGACAAATATGGTTTCCGTTCCTTCATCATCATCTTATCGAGCAGCCTTGGACTCTGGACCCAGCTGCAGACCTCCTGATCCATCAATCGGGCGGGCTGCATAATTCCCTACAATCTCTCAAGCTCACAGCTTGGTTGCTCCACTTCCAACCCTAGCCAGGCTTCCTGATATCTCCCAATCTGTGCGTGAAATCATTTTATCATCGCACAAGTCTACCAGTAGAAAAACTTACGCTAGTAAGTGGAAACATTTTTCTTCCTGGGCAGAGGCCAAGAATATAGACCCCTTTTCAGCCCCTGTTCACCATATCCTGGAATTTCTTGTGGAGCTCTTTCATTCTGGGTCCGCCTCCTCTACAATTAGAGTGCAGTTAGTCGCAATTTCAAATCTTCACATTGGCCTTTCAGAAAGTAGTATAATGTCTCATAAGCTTTGTAAGGCCTTCCTCAAAGGAACCACTCTGCTCAGGCCCCCGGTTAGGGATCCTCCACCCCCGTGGGATCTGAATTTGATTCTATCCTCTCTAATTTTGCCACCCTTCGAACCTGCAGCTTCCTGTTCTTTGAAGTTATTATCTTGGAAAACACTTTTTCTGGTAGCAATTACTTCAGCGAGAAGAGTTTCTGAACTGCAGGCTCTTTGTATCCGTCCCCCGTACCTAGTGTTCCACAAAGACAGGGTTTCTCTTAGGACTAACCCTTCCTTCCTTCCTAAGGTCTCTTCTGAGAATAACTTGAACCAGTCCATTGACCTTCCTGTATTTTTTCCCAACCATTCCAACAGGGGAGAATATAAGTTACATCAATTAGATGTTCACAGGCAACTGTGCTTTTATTTGTATAGGACTAAGGACTTCAGAAAATCGGATCAGCTTTTCCTCTCTTATGCAGAGGGCAAACAAGGCCTACCAGTATCAAAAGTAACTTTATCTAGATGGCTGACTTTTATCATAATCTTTATCTATCAGCTCAGGAAGAAAGAATTGCCTGTTAAACCTAAGGGCCACTCCACTAGAGCATTAGCCACTTCTGTTGCGTTTCAAGCTAGGTTGCCCATGGAATCTATTTGTGCAGCAGCCACTTGGGCAAATCCTCATACTTTCATCTCGCATTATAAGCTGGACGTGGTTTCCAGGAGCAGAGCTGATTTTGGTTCCACTGTTCTGAAGAGTCTGTTCCACTGAGCCACCCAGGATATTAGGTGTTAGGGACGCTGTCCCAACCAGAAAGAATGAAGGCGAGATAGACAACTTAACATAAAGAAGTTATGTACCTACCATAACGTTCCATGTTAGATGTCTCCTCTCGCCTTCTTTCTTGTGTCTCACCCCCCATCCCCCTATCCTACTAGACCGAGAAGAGTTTCTCTATGGATTTACACTGGCTGAGTCTTCTCTGACTATCCCACTCTACCTAGTAGTCTCTATAGTTGGGCTTAGGTATGATAGGATAAGATTCCTTCATTACTTTGTCTGCTGTTAGTCTCACCAAACGAGATCTGGGTTTCTAGCGCCAGGCATCATGGGATATGGGGAGCCTTTGAGCCAGTATGTAGCTCTCGAGCTTTAGAAGATGGCCGAGTCGGAGCCGAAGATTGGCTCCAAACCCAACCAGAAAGAAAGAAGGTGAGAGGAGACAACTAACATGGAACGTTATGGTAGGTACATAACTTCTTTATACACTTCTAAATTTGAGGGATGGACCCATCTATTTTGTAGATTTAAAACTAGCTATGCTAACTAACTGTGTTGCTGGATGTTAGTGTACAACATTTAGTAATGCTGGACATTTCTGAGAGGTAATGCTGTTTAGGTTGCGCTGTTTACGAATGATGGATTTCTCTTTTTAAAGTATATAACGTGTTACTGAGCTTCTCTTGGGGTTTGACAGAAACTGTCATATGGAATTATTTTAACACCCCAGTTGCCATAGCAACCAAATAGTAGTGTAGCATTGTGAGAGTGTTATGCCATTAGTTTTTCTTTTCTATTTTCTTTTCTTTTATTATTACTATTATTATGGCAACCAGGTAGTGAAATTGGTCCATTTGGGGAAGTGTATAGCAATAGCAAAAAATTCACCGTAAGTGGTGGATGCACACTATTGAGACAAATCTATCTGAAAGGTCTTTATATCTATTATATTAGTGTACTTTATGGTTTAAAATCCATTTTATCGAACTGAAAAAATTTGGTATAGTTCATTGAAAATTAACTGATCACACATAGCCAACTGTTCTGTGTGCAAAATTGCAATACAGCAGAGATTGGGGAATTTGCTTATTCCCCATTGTAGTGTAATCTCAGAAGTGATAAATATAAGTTGCAGGGGGTATGGGAGATGCAAGAGAGTTTGCCCCTCTGCAGAAATAAATGACTATGTTTAGGGCTTAGTTTGTATTAGTTAGGTTTTGATCAGGTATTCAATTTTTTCACATTCAAGCGTTTGTATTTTAGATTGTATGACATAAAAGCATTTTTTGTATCTTCTTACATAACAATGATTTCAGGACAGGAAATCATAAAAAGACTATTGAGTGCACGTACACTTGCATATGCATCACACCCAGACAATGCAGCTCGTTCAAACACACACACCAGACTAGTAAATACCACCCACATACACTCACACAGAACATGCACTCAAACTACCTAACATGAAATTGTACAGCACACACACATGCATTAGTGTTTTCAGGAAGGAAAATGCCTTGCATGCCTGATGTTGCAGAAACATGGGGTAAAGGGTATATAACCTTAAACAACAGCATTGCTATGGCCATACAACTATTTGCAAACAAGGAACAAAAATGCACAGACACACTTGTGCATACAGCCACCACACATTCTGCAGTTACCCACACAAACTCGGTATCATCTACAAATGAAATACCAAAATCCATTGCATGCAGTCATCTCATATTTGCTAATTTTCTCACTCACTTATGAGCACTTTCACAACAGTGTTAACCACTTACGATGACTTGACAGACTAAATGTCGCCTATATATATATATATATATATATATATATATATATATATATATATATATACACACACACACACACACACACATATATGTGTGTGTGTGTGTGTGTACATTTATATATATATATATATATATATATATATATATATATATATATATATATATATATATATAGTGTAGATACTAAAGTAGGACAAAGCTACATTTTTTTTGTGGGAGGGAAGCTCCCCTGTACCCCTACATTCCCCACTAAATTATCTAATCTATCTTTGAGGTGACGCAATACCAGGGAAAACACACATACCCCAACCCCAGTGATGTAGTGATCCACTCAACTGTCATTTAGCTGTTTTGTTGACCAAACTATGTCGACAAAGCAGTCACATTCGACCATAATACTGGCTCACATCTGTGTACACACACACACACACACACACACACACACACACACACACACACACACACACACACACACACAAAGTCACTTTGGACAAGCACATAATTGTACAAGGGTATCTCTGTATTACAGTCAGTTGATAGCTAACCAAAAGGTTGTGGAATGTAGCAGTTAAGTTACTCCATACAGTTTGCTGCTGGTATCTAGTGATGTCCTGCTGTGCCATAACTAAAATATTGTACACCGTTTTTCCATATAGTCATGTATAGATTTACAGTCATGGTAAGATAGTATTTACTGATATTTCATAGTGATTAAGAAAACAGTATTGCAGTGTCATACACTACAGTCATGCATTCAGGTGAAACACATGCACTCTGTCTCTCCTGTTATCTTTCTGTCTGTATATCTGTCCATCCACACATCCATCTTTCTTTTTGTCTATCTCTCATTTACTCAAACCCTACACTTTTAAGACATCTTGTTAATAAAAGCATTATATAACTATGCATTGCTAAAAACAGTAAATAATTGTTTGGGTGCACATTTGATTTCATAGATTTTACCCAGTATTAACACTTCACTCATTCTAAAAGCCTGGAAATGGTAAATATACTGGGTAGATGTTATTCAGATAATTAATTTGGTGCATCATTTTGTTTTTTTCATATTGTCTTTCCTGCATCACTTAATTTTGTTTAGTCAGGGACTGCCATTCAAGAAGAATATAGATTCACTCAGGAAGAAAAAAATTCTGTGAAAATAATGGCAGATTAGCTGAATTGCATGGCAGTTTTGTAATTAAAACTATGGTCTCTGTGAATGGATTTTGTTTTTTAGAAGTTATCTACCAGTGGTGACTGAACAGTTTATCAGGGTTGAAATAAGTGTGGCAGGGATTTGGTTTGTGTTCCAGTGAATGTAGCTTTATGTGTGTGTCTATGCATCTGTGTCTCTCCTTTTTTTTCTTTCCCTCCTGTTTTTTTTAACCCTAATCTGAGATATGTGGCTGTAATGGTGGAGCTTTCTTTCAGCATTTGTGTAGCTGAAAACTTCAAAATGGGGGAGGGCGCTGCTAGAAACAACTGATTAGTTTGGGGTGTGAGCCTATTATACAGTAGTCTATGACTTTATAGCTGTGATAAAACAGCAGCTTTGGTTAGTTCATTTTTATCCACAGGCTCCCTCAATATCCACTCATTATATCCACTTTGACAGTGTAGACCTTAAATGTCTGATTGCATTCAAATTTCAAATAAAAAAAATAATAATAGTTATAGTAATGTCTTTCAGCTTGTATACCTGAAGGATACACTAGCCCTTGCAAGCTATTTCACTGACTATTTAAAATTACACTTGAGGTCAGCCATTTCCATCCACAGACTGCCTCTGTATCCAATTATCACAACCACTTTGTTGACTATATATACCTCAGATGTGCAAGTGCAATCAAATAATAATAATAACAACAACAACAGTATTAACAATTATAGTAACAGTAATAGCCAAAGTAATATATCTCAACTTGTATAGGTCAGTCAAACAATAATCCTGTCAGGCCAGTTCAGCAGATGTTTCAAATCGGGTCAGTCACTATCATTTGCAGACTGCCTGTGGGTCTACCAGTTGCAGACACTTTATTGACTGCACATATTGCATGTCTGATTGTATTCAAATGAATGAATACATACATGTATACATAATGGCTACAGTAGTACATTTCAGCTCATTGCTCTCAGAAGAATGCAGTGCAGTGCAACCCCCCTCCACCCAAACACAGGTGTTCCCACCAGTTGCAGCCTTTTTACTGCCTCTGCACTATTCATATGTCTGATTGTGATGAAATAGATAAATTCTTAAGTAAGTGCTACTGAAGCATATTTCAGTGTGTAAAGTAGCACTTACAAAAGCATTTGCAGTACTGTAGGGCATACTCAACAGCTATAAAACAGTGCATGTAAAAATATTCAAGAAGAAACCTTTGGTGTTCTGACTGTACATTTTTGTCAGCTAAGGTAATTATGTATATCATTCAGCAGGATACAGACTGATATGTAATGTACTGAAGGAAAAAAATAGTGTTCCAAAATAGTGTTACATGGAACATAAACCAATATACAGATCAGAAAGCAATAAGCAAAAATGAAACTCATACTGTCTGAGCTGTTAAAACACTCCCATTTATAATGAATGTTTATAACATAGCTTATGTGATATAAACTACATCAGCCTTCTCTTTGTCTCTTTCTGCTGTTCTGCCTTTCCTTCTCCTTGCATGCCTTTCTCAGTTTCTTCCCTCACCTTCCTCTGACCACATTGCTGTAGTCCCTTAGGTAAGTAAATTAACATGTGGTGCGAACAGATGTTCAGTACTCTTTTTTTTTTTTTTAACATTTTTTTTCAAATCACAATTGAAACAACATAGGTACACACACATTGATGGAAAACAAAAGAAACCATAGTAATTCTCATTTTTATACAGTATACATATTTTGATAATAAAGTAAATCATGAAGTAAAATGCTAGTTAAAATTGGGTGAAGTACTGCAATCTGTCAAAAACTGTGAGCACAGGGATTTATACTTGCAAATGTGGCCTAGTATCTCAGTTTTTAATATCCTAGCCTTGCTAGTGTCATAGAGTTTTAAAGCCATGACTACAGGCCAGGCAGCCTGAGTTCAATTAGTTGCTCACGAGATTGGTTTGGCCATTATGTGGGGCAGGGGTGGATTCTGCCTGTCTTATGCCTGCACTCCCTCCCTGATCACTGCCAGATGGCCGAAATTGTGTCAAATGGGCAAGAGTTGGTGCGGGACAATATGGGCATGACCACTTTAACTGGTGATGGTAGCCCTTGTTAACCACATGAAGAAGCACGTGTGAACTACTAGGGCTTAGGCAGTCCCTACAGTGACTCAAGTTCCCATTTCAACACCCGAGATAAGGGGTTAAGCCTTTCATACAATGTATGCTGTCATTGTTAGGATTCTGGTTATGTTTGTCTGGGTGATAACCCCTCTGGGCAGCTTTTGCCTTAGGGGATCTTAGAAGAATTCATCACCCCTACTGATGACGTATGCTTGAGTGTGATAGAGGATACCTTGATGGTTGGCAGGCAGAAGGGGAAGAGCATTCATGAAAAAGATATCCTCACCTCTTCATAAGAAAGACATAGTGCTAAATGCAAATATCAGATGCAACGCATTTAAAGGAGAGCACTTGTCAAATGAGACTCATTACATTTGCATAATGTCTGTTTTTAGGAATGTTAACCAACTGTTTTCATGAGGTATAATTACCTTATTCTTTGTGGGAGTGTGCACATAATTGCTGGGCTGTTCTAAAAATAGCCCAACAGAGTGGAGTTCTTAGTCCTGGAACAGGAAAGTTGATTATTTTTAATAGAAAAAACGCCAACAACTTACAAATAAAACTACATTGTATTTGGAAAGGCAACAGTGTAACAAGGCAGGAATAAAAAAAAAATAAACTTCAGTGAGATTCACATGCCTGTGAGGTATGGAGATCACAAAAATCAAGGCAGCTAATGCTGCAGGGAGCAGTGTCATGCTACTCTGTTGTAACCTTCTGATGTACCACTTTCCCATCCCACTTAAATCCTAGTCATTTGCGGTGTCATTAACTGATGTCTGATGGTACCACTCTACCATTTCTCACCTCATATAAACTCAACCCACATGTTACATTATTCACTGCTGTTCTTTCTGCTGCTGCCAACTGTCATGGAAGTGACACTGATTGAGGTGAGGGCCTTTTTGCCATGTGAATCTGCAGGTGTATTTTTAATTTAAAAAAAAATAGAAAACTTTATATTTACCCATTGCAGTTTCCCATCCTTATCCTAACCCAAACCTAGAACCTAAGTGACAGCACTTGCATGAAGAACCTGTTTCTTCATTGCCACTTTTTCTAGTAGTGACACTAACATGTGCAATATCCCATTAGTCCTAGTACCTGAATTAAATAAACTGATCTTTTAAAAATACTTCATACTAAAGTAAATAGTCCATCATTGCCTTTCACACTCAGGCTGCCAGTTCTAACACTCGTATTCATTTTATCATCAGGATTTGCAAAATTATTTCCCTCTCTGAACTAGAGGTATATTTTTTTTCTTTTAAAAACTGACTGCAAGGTACATTATAAACACTGTAGCAGTTTTCTATGTTTTTTCAGTATAGTTTAATTTTATGGGCATTTCAAAACATGAGGATAACAAAGTCATTTCTTATTATCCTTGACCTGGATTTTCAGCATGCCTTTTATATGGCCTCATCTCATGAAATGTGACACAATCATTGTTAGATTAGTGTGCGATTTCATGCCCTGACAATGAAATCACCCTTTAGGATGGTGTAGTACAGTGGTTCACGTTGTAGGTTGCAAGTGGTCCATGATTATTGGTAATTGCCCAACTTATGAACTTGTTTAATTTTGGGAATTTTTAATTTCAGTGTTTTTAGTTTGTCACTTTCAGCATGGCAGATGTGGCAGGAATTTCAAGGTTGCTTACATTTGACAAAAACTAATTGAAAATAGTGATGTCAACAGGCGACCACACATGCTGCAAGACATAACCGTGGGGCATGTATCAAAAAAACAAAGTTTTTCATAGATAGTACTTTGATACGCAAAATGTAATGTCATCCTTGTGACATCCCTGCTCTGTTCCAGTAATCAAGGAGCCTAAATCCTCACCACTGACACTGGTGAGGGACCTTCAGTAGGGACAGAAATAGATACACACAGTATTTCCAGATGTAGCTATCTGCACCAAGCACAATTTCCCTTAAGCGCATACAGGGAACATACTCAGTCCAGGGGCTGATTTCCCCCTCTCTCTCTACAGGCCCCCAATAAGACTCCCTACTGGCACAGCTGTAGAGTTGAGTCATCAGCCGAGTGTTCCAAGCCAAATCCTCCACCACCCTCTCTGTGAAGCCAGTGCTTTCTGTCCCTGCTCCAAGTAGCTGACGCACACACACTTTGAAATTTGATTTACACACACACACACACACACACACACACACACACACACACACACACACACACACATACTCCATTGGGAAAGGCTGGCACAGATTTACTAGCTTACTAGCTGTGCTACTTTTGCCCAGACTGTAAGGTAGTTACACTTTCACCATCCAGCTGCTGTAAGGCTCTTACAAGGGTACCCAATTATACTGAGTAAGATTAATACAAGTGGTACTGTTTGACCAATGCAGCAAGGCTTTCAGGAGAGGTGACAGTGTCACCAAATAAATACAAGTACTCTCAAAGTTTAAAATATTCTCTTAAAGACCAGCCAGCATGAAAAGTTTAAATATATTTAACAATAAGTAATAATAGAACGTGAAAATACTAAATATCTATTTAAAATAAACACCAGACTTTCAGTCACAGGGAATATTAAAAATAACACAGATGGGTAGATTCACACAGATCAAAAAACACTACATAACTAATCTCACTATATTTTCCTGACTGATCTAAAAAATTACTATTCCCTGGTTACTTACTAACGCAAGGCAAGATGATGTAGGTGAGTGATCCTTCTTTGTCAGATTTCAAAAACAGGCTGCTCTGAGGCTTCTGTCTCATCTAGTATAAAAACATAATTTCAGTGCTGGATTACAGAATGATATCACACACATTTGGTCATCTGACTTCTGGTTCTCACACTACCCCCTTTTACTAGAAACCGAACCAGAATTTACCACGTGTATGTTATCATACACACAGATAGAGCTTTGTTAAGATGTGTTATAGCATCTGGAAGATATAAAACCATTTAAAAAGCTTCTACCCTTGCAGTGTAGCAATTAGTTTACCGCTAAGAACAGTGCAGTAGGATTCCTAGTCCTGTTTTTCACAGACATTTTCTCTCTGGGTGTAATCAGAACTGTAAGATACAAGCTTTATGGCGTAAAGTGGGTAATTTAATTTCAGACTTTTTTTCAAAGTTAGCTGGACTGAGATTAACCTCTTCTCTCCACTATCCCCTGTTACAATAAATTAATTTCAACAGTTACAATACAGTCTGACATACAGGAGTATTTCTTTTCTGTCCAACAGGCGACCCGTTGTTGGTACATTTTTAACACAAGCAGCTTTGCAACATTTTCAACACAAACACCTGTACAAATCAGGTTGATATACAAATGACTTATAATTCTTTACAAAACTCCTGCTCGCTATGCTGGTATATGTTACACATCCACTGCCCTACCTGTCCTGTCATATCTGGCAATACCTCACATCATCACATCTCTTCCCCCTTTGAAGACTCAAGCTAGATTCTCAAGTGATCCTGGAGAAACATTGCTTGAGAGGAATGAGCCTGTCTGAGAATACATTAACCTATACCCTGTCTTGATAACCTATCTGCATTGGTATTGCTGATCTCACTACAGTGCTGCACTGCCATGTTATATGCCTGCAATCCTAGGCTTCACCTTAGTTATTTGGCATTTTGCTGGCTGGATCAATGTAGCAATAGATGCCATAGATCCCTCTCAGACTTCTCCTGCCACCTACTGCATATACTCAGCACAGAGGCCTCCCTATCATGATAAGGCTTCTGTGACACCTGTGCCCTGGGCCAGCAGTCAAGGAGTCTCAATCCTCACCACTAATGCCAGTGAGGGGTGTCTCACATGGGTGGAAAGGATAACAGATACACACAGTAAAGTGCAATTTACCTTAAGAGCGCACAAAGATCACAGGCAATCCGGGGCTGGTCACTCCCTTGCTCTCCAGGTCCCCAATAAGACTCCCCACTGGCACAGCTATAGGGTCCAGATCTCAGCCAGCTGGGCAAGCTAAAACTTCCAGCACCCTCTCTGTCCAACCAGTACTTTGTGTCCCTGCCCAAGTAGCTGACACACACACACTTTGAGATAAGAGTTTTATACAACCACACAGAGACTCCTGGGGAAGGCTGGCACAGGTTCTCCAGCTGTGCCCCTTTTACCCAGACTATACGGTAGAAATCACTGCCACCACCCAGCTAATAATTATCAGTTACCCAAAGGCCCTTAAAAGGGTGTCCAATTATTACTGGGCAATATTATTATCCAATTGGTAAGTGCGACTAAACAGTCAAGGCTTATTAGAGTGACTTGGTACAGGATCACTATATACTTGCAATGTACTCTAGAGCTTAAATTATCTCTACACAAAACAGCCACAGTTAAAAGGGTTTAAAATATTTAATAATAATTAAAAACACAAGACAATACCTTTTACTACACAGTGCTCATCAAGAGTTCAGAGATCACAGAGAAATACTTAAAATAATTCACTAGTACAGTTCTGACATCACAGAAACACACTTAGTCTAATCTTTCTAGTTTCTAGCTATTTCTAAGAAAAAACACAAGTCTAAGATAAACTTACATATAGAGCAAAGGCAGAGTGCTGATGAGTTGTATGGTCAAGACAAAAATACTTAATGCTCTCTGATTCTCTCTGTTTTTAAAATCACATTCCTGGTTCACATTACATTATTCTTCACATTTTCCTGGCATTCCCAGGCTAACAGGCTACATTCTTTAGTAAGCTCACACGAGGTCAGGAAGCAAAGCCATTAAGGACATTTATGCATGCAAATTCTGGCCATTACTCTGGCCTTAAAACAATAGCAAGAATTCCTTCATCTAGACTGGCTGGAGCCAACTTTTAAAGATCAAAGACAGTCATAAAATGCTTGACTTAGCTTCCTTACAGCAGAGTGCACTGTTGTTACATTGTTTTCCAGTTCCACATGTAACTCTATTTTTACCATTTAAGACAACAAGCCTGTGGCTTACATTAATATTTAAAAATGACAGAATTATCTATAAAATTCTATCTGGCTAGGCTGGCAGCCTTCACAGCTTCATTATGTTAACATCGTGCAATTTGTGCCCTTGTTTCCTGCTTGGCAGGTTTACCACTTAGTTAACTTCATTGATCTTCCTTACCACTTAGAAAGGTCCTTCCAAAACTGCCTGCAGCTTATTGTGTCTGACAGGAATGAGAACCATAACCTGCTGTCCCACAACATAATTTTGGGCTCGACCATTCCTGTCATACCAGACCTTTTCTGCTGCTGGGCTCCTTCCAAGTTCTCCTGGGTCAAGCCCACGAACCCCCTAAGCTTTGTCCTGAGGCCACAACAAATGCCCTGTGAGATTTACACTCGCCCTCTCACTCATCACAAATCAAATCTAAAGGCCCCCTCACACTATGCCCATATAGCAACTCCAAGGATTAAAAACCTGTGGATTTCTGTGGTATCTTTCTGTATGTAAACAGCAGATGGGCCAACTATTTGTCCCACTCTCTCTTATACTGGTCTGCAAATGCCCATAGCATGGTCTTTTAGTGTAGATTTTAACCTCTCCACAAGACCATTAGTCTGGGGGTGGTAAGGGTGGTCTTTAGGTGCTTCACCTCACAGTGGTCTCACAGATAAGCCAGCAGGTCTGACATGAAATCGGCACTCCTGTCAGTCAGTATTTCTCTCGGAAAACCTACACAGCTGAAAATCTCTAACAAAGCATTGGCCACCTTCTCTGGCTTGATGGAGGACAGAGACACTGACTCAGGATATGTAGTAGCATAATGTACTACCACCAGGATATACTTCTTCCCTGTGGAACTTGGGATACTCAGAGGCTCCACAGTATCCATAGCTACCCTCAGAAATGGCTCGTCAATCACAGGCAAATGCATCAAAGGAGTGTTGAACTTGTCACCTGCCTTGCCTACTTTTTGGCATTGCTCATAGGCTCTACAGTACCCTGTTACATCCCTTGCAATCCCAAGCCAATAACAGTTCTACATAATACGTCTCTTGGTATGCTTTATGCCCATATGACCTGCAAAAGGAATGTCATGAGCTGTGACTAGAACTGCCAGATTGTAGGCTGTTGGCACTACCAACTGCTGGATTACCTCCCGCTCTAGCCCTCCCTCAGGGGTCCACTGTCTGTACAGTAATCCTTTGTTCCAGCATACAGACTCCCCTTTCCTTTAAGAATCAGGTGCCCCCCCAGCTACCACCCTCAAGCCTCTTTGTGTAGGGTCTGAGAGCTGAGGCTGTCTCAACTCTACCTTTGTGACCCTTCCCAGCTTCCCTTCAACAGGAAGTCTGGTATCCTCTGACAGTAGTGTCTCACTGTCAGCCTGGGCGCTACCACTCACCTCTGCCCTTGCAGTCACTCTGTCCAAGGAAGCATCAATACCTACCAGCAGCTCTGGCTCACCTTCAGGCTCACTGCTACAGGGTAGGTCCCTCCCTGAAATAGCCACCTCACCAGCTCTGACTTCAGGTGTGGAGTCAGTCTGGGTCTCCTCCAGGCTACCAGACCATCATGCCCCTCTCCAAGCCTGACTGTGTGTAACTGCATGCACACAAGGTACTGTATTATCAAAACCATTGCCTGTCAGGACATCTGCAGGAATATCCTTTTCCACCCTCCCAGTCAAGGTGAACCCTGGCCAAAGGCATTTGAAATGGGGTCCCAGCTAAAGCTCTGACTGAAGTGGACTAACCAAGCAAGTACTCCTCCTCTTTAACCACTGCAGTGGTTAAATGGTTATGTCAGCGGCTGTGTCTCTCTTAGCAGTGACCTGTTTTTCACTCACTAAGATAGGATACAAACTCTGGTGATAGCTTGGTACCCCTGTTTTCTTCAGACAACTTACCACTGGCGTACTGTTATTCCCACTTGCTGGCACCCACACCTTTTGTTCCCCATCTTGCTTCCAAGGACATTTGTATGCAACATGGCCCACTGGCCACAATTCAAAGATCAAACACTTGATCCTAGCCGTGTACTTAAACTAGTGACTTCCCCTGTTACTGATGGACTCTGTTGGGGTGGATTAGGCTGCCCACCATGGGTTCCTTTATATCCATGTGCAGCACTAGGTATCCCCTTCTTTTGCAGTGATGCCCTGCTTGCTAAGTAGAGATACCTTTTTTCCCCATCTCATCTGCAGAGGTATACTTCGATCTGCCAACCAAATTCTCATGTCCTCAGTCAAAGTGCTAAATGCTTGTTCCCTCACCAAAAGGTCTGCCAGCCTTTCAGAAGTGGTGACCTGACATCCACTCACCCACCTATGAAAATAAGTGCTTAACTCAGCAGTATAATCACATACACTTTCATCTGCCTTAAGTCTATTCTCATGAAACTTTTTTTTCTGTAAGTTTCAGGTGCTAACTTAAAGCATTCCAATAAATATTATTTTATGTTATCATAGTTTAAACAGTCAGTATCAGTCAATTTAGAAAACCACAGTTGCAGCTTTACCTTTGAGTAAGGGTGTCAGGAACCGTACCAAGAGCCCTTGGTCAACATTATACTGTTTACAGACTCTTTCAAATGTATGAATTAAACTATCAAAATTATCACCCTCTGTAAACTGTGGAAGAAATTTACTGACCTTCATTGCTTCCAGGGTTTGGTTATATCCTTCCCCATTACCTCCATGACCCTGGCGAAGAGTCGACATCTCCTTTTCATGTTGACGCTGCTTCTCATTTTCTTCAGCCTCCAAATACCACAGTCTCTCTACTGATTCTAATTCCATCTGTTTCTCCTTTACTTCAGCATCCAAACACTGGAGTCTTTCTCTTGATTCTAATTCTAGGCGTTTGGCCCCCAGTTCAAGTCTTTTTAACTCCAGATGGATTTTTAAGTTCTCTGAGGAAAAGATGAACTGTCCTGTTTCTAAGGGCTGCAGATTCCCATCACCAGACTGGTTATCTTCCTGACTGTTGGTCTGAGCTGCGACTAAGACTGAAATAATTTCCTCTTTAGTCAGGTTGGCATGCACCAGTCCTTTGGCTTCACACACACACACCTTGGCCAACTCATTCTTTATCAGCTTGCCATAATCATCTGCTGACATCTTTGCCTGCTTTCCTTGACTAAACTAAACTAACAAAAAATAAGTAAAACTGTTGTGATATGAAACTCTGAATGTTTACCTTGTGGCTACTGAGAGGGCACACCTTTAGTGACAACTGCCTACAGGCTACAGAAGTTCAATTGATATCTACAACAGTGCTCACCAATATGTGACATCCCCACTCTTGGTCAGTAATCATGGTGCCTGAATCTTCACCACTGACACTGGAGAGGGACGTTCACTTGGAACAAAAATGGATACACCCAGTATTTCCAGATGCAGTTCTTTGCATCAAGCACAATTTCCGTTAAGAGCACACAGGGATCACACTCAGGCCAGGGTCTGGGTTTCTGTCTGTGTCTCCCCTCAGGTCCCCAGTGAAGTTCCCCACTGGCACAGATGCAGAGTTAAGTCATCAGCTGAGTGTCTAAGCCAGGTCTTCCACCACTCTCTGTGAATCCAGTGCTTCATGTCCCTGCTTCAAGTAGCTGACACACACACACTTTATAATTTGCTTTGCACACACACACACACCTGGGAAAGGCTGGCACAAGTTTACTAGCCCAGACTTCTGCCCAGACTATAAGGTAGCTACTGCCACCAGACACTCCCAGTCCATCTACTCTAAAGCTGTTACAAGGGTACCCAATTATACTGAGTGGAATTAATATTAATATGAATGGCAGTTTGACCAGTGCAGTAAGGCTTTCAGGAGTGGCCACAAAGTCACCAAACAGATGTGAGTACTCTCAAAGACATCATCTTTCCAATGGAAAAGGTAGAAAAAAGAGGCAAGGGGCAGGTGAAAAGGAAGAAATCAAAACTTAACGTGGAAGGATCGAAGAACATTACTGTAAGAACAAAGAAGAGAAAGACAGATGTTGACTACATGGCTCAAACTGTGAATTTACAATGCCAGCTGGATGAGAATTTAATACGCAATGAAAAACAGTGGAATTAATAAGACTTATCGTGCTAAAGATCTATCCTTCGTAACAATTGATAGAGCAGAAATGACTGTATTAGAAGCTGAAGATTCTTCAGAGATGGTCAGCAAAGATATTCTTGTAATTGGAGATTCAGTTATTAGAGGAATTGATACTTATATTTGCAGAGATGATAATGAGCATCGACTAGTGTTATGCTTGCTAGGAGCAAAAATAGAAGATGTGAAACAAGCCTTGGAATGCCTTAATGTAAGGCAGTTTGTTTGTGTCTTTCGGCTTTTCCCGGTTAGGGGTCGCCACAGCGAAACTCCGGTCCTCTAATGATTGGTAGTGGATTTTTACGTATCAGGTTACCAGCCCTGACGCACAACCTTCAACGAAGGCACACCCCATTCACGTATGCCTCCACACAGAAGACACTGTAGCTGAGAATCGAACGGGACAACGTCTTGCTATGAGGCGACAATGCTACCGCATCACCACCACCGCAAAATGTCCCTTAATGTATGTAAGGCAGTATGGATCTGTTTATATTCATGTTGGTACAAATGATGTCACCAACAAAGATTTTCTTACTGTTAGTCGGGAACTGACAGCCCTCCTAGATAGTATAGCTTGTACTGGTGTTAGGACATATTTTTCACAAATCACCTATAGAAAGGATAGTCAGGTCACTGTGAATGAAAATATTTTTTGGATAAACATCTACATGGAAAAAAATGTCCTGTTTTAAAAAAATGGAAATGTGTAGAGCATCCAAGCCTTCTTTTGGGCACACGTGTTCAGACAGGATGGTGTGCATTTGTCTAGATCAGGGAAGAGAATCTTTGCAGCAGATATTTTGCAATATTTGACCAACACTAGCCAGGATTTTTGCCAGGTCAAAAATGTAACAGTTCACAGACAGCAACATTTGATGCATCTCTGATGGTTGTTAATGCTAAGAGCATTAATAATGTTTTTTTTTTTTTTTTTACTAGAAAATTTGCCACGTTCCCACAAGATTGATGTTGTTATAGTTTGTGAAACATGGTTAAAGAACAATGACTGGAAACCAGTTCTGTCAGGGTATAAATGTTTTTACTGTAACAGACATTCTAACAAAAAATCAGGTGGAGGTGTTATGATAGGGATTAAAGATAGCTATGAGACTTGTAATTATTACATGTTCAATGATAACACCAATACTGTAGACTGTGTAACTGTGACAATAAAGACAACACTGGAACATATAACAATTGGAGTGTACAGACCACCAAAGTCAAGTGCAGATGACCTAGAGGAATTCATACATTTCTTACATGAAACACAGGAGGGAAGAATAATATTAGCTGGGGACTTACATTTACTAGAAATGCACTGGAATAATATTGATTCAACAACTTAAGTAAAGAAATCATTCACAGAGTATATTCAGGAACAACAAATGCTTCAGATTGTAAAAAATCTACCAGGGGATGGAATGTGCTGGATATTGTTTGTGTTCCCAAAGAAATTACCGTAACTTCAAGTCAAGTTTTACCACCATTGATGTGCAGTGATCATTGGGTAATAAAGGTTAATCTGCCAAACTGAAATCTAAGCCAGTGCACAGAAGGTCAATTACAGATTATAGGGAAGCAAAACAGTTGCTTTGTAAAACTAACTGGAATGAGGTGTTCAGTGGAAAAACTGCAGATGGAGTGTGGAAAGTTTTGAAAGAGAAATTGTTTATAGGTTCATAGGTAGGTACTAGGCTATTGGCCCAAGGGCCTAAGCAAGCCTAGCCAACAAGGATCCCTGGCTTACGCCACCCAGGAAAGTTATTTTCCTATGCCACTGTCGAGCAGAGACACAGAAGTGATCCCCGGGGTGTATTTCCTATTTCCCATCCACTCATCAAGATTTTTCTTGAAGAGTGCTAATGAAGAACATTGCTTAACATAGATGGGTAGCCTGTTCCAGAGTATGGGAAGTCTCTGGGATAGGAATCTATCCCTCCAGCATGTCCTGTTTATTGTGGTGACAAGGTTTAGGTCCCTAGAGCGTGTAGCTCGGAGGGATTGGGATTTCTTTAGGTATAGCATGTCCAACAGCTCTGGGTTTGACATAGCTTTATATGTTAGGCAGAGATCACCTCTGAGTAGGTGATATGCTACGGAGTAAAGCTGGAGTGTTTTGAGGAGGTTGCTTGAGTGCAAAAAGTAAAAAAAAATGTTTAACATCAGGATCTAGGCACGCAACATCAGGGGGGTATATTTACATAAGAACAAGATACCTGATTATGGTGAGAGACAAAAAATATAAGAAATGGAAGAGAGGTCGAACTACAACTTTGAAAACTGAAATAAACGAGCTGGACAAACAGATTAAGAACAGTGTTAGACAAGATCAAGAAAAACTTGAACAAAATTTATATAAAGATACTGAGCATAATAGGAAACCTTTTTATAGATGCATAAGATGTGGAAGGAGTAAAGATACACAAATGAATAAACTGTGTGCAGATTCTAAATTTTATTCTCAGACACAACAGAGTATAGATATATTTACAAAATCTTATGCAAAACAGTTTGTCTCCACAAAAGGGGTGGTAAGTTGTCCTAGTGACATTCAGGTAACCCCAGCTACTGGAATCAGATTATACTGAAAAAGAATTGTGCAAACTGGATCCAAACAAAGCACAGGGAGGAGTCGGAATAAGTAACAATGACCTGAGAACACTTAAGCAAGAACTTACACTGCCATTACATCTGTTATTCACTAGGTCATATAAATATGGGGAGACTCCTCAATATTGGAGACATGCACTTATTAAACCTGTCTTTAAGGGAAAGGGGAGTAGGACAAACCTAGAATCATATAGACCCTTAAGTCTACTTTCTTGTGGAAAAATAATGGAGAAGGTAATACTGGGTAAGTTATTGTCAGAACTGGATAGGTTGGGACTTGAAACCATATATCAGCATGCATATGTTGAAAATAGATCTATTACCACCTGTAACATGATGTTCTATAACAATATAATAACAGCTATGAATGAAAAAATTGTGCTGTGATGTGATTTTATATAGATTTCACTTCAGCATTTGACAGGGTCATGCACAAAGCACTGATCAATAAATTAGTGCAACTAGGCATTGCTGTACTGTTGATAAGGTGGATAGCTGCATGGCTTACAAATAGGACATGGCAAGTATCACACACCAACTGGAGAGGTGAAATCCTTAGTTACAATCAAGGTGTCCCACAGGGCTCTGCACTGCACTTGTTTAGGTTGTATCTTTCAGACCTTACTTTTTCATCTGAGGTGTTCTACAGTCTATATGCTGACGACCTGAAATTGGGTAAACTAATTACAAGTGTTACAGATAAGGCATGTGTGCAAAATAATTTGACTAAATTGACCATTTGGGCACTGGAGAATAATATGTTGATAAATACGTCAAAAACTAAGCATATGAGATTTGGAAGACATAAACTGAAAGGTGAATATTTAATACAGCACACAGTGATTGAAACTGTAGACTCATTTAAGGACCTGGGTATATGGGTAGATCCGGCTATGAGTTTTTCTAATCATATCAACCAATTGGCTAATGATAGTTATAGAAATATAGGTTGTATAAAAAGATTTATAAAGTCTAGGAAATCAGGCATAATGAAGTCATTGTTTGTTAGTTACATTAGACTCAAACTTGAGTATGGAATAACAATATGGAAACCCTATAGGAAAACAAGCATGAATAAACTGGAAAGAGTACAGCGAAAATATACTAAGGGCATCCATGGATATGAAAATCTAAGTTATTATGAAAGACTAAAATATCTGAACTTGTACAGTGTCTCTTACAGATATTTAAGAGGCGGTCTTATTTAGGTATATAGGGCATTTAGGGACAACTACCGCTGGGAATGTTTGGGGTTATCAAAAAGTACTAGAGAATCATCAGATAACCTATGTAGAAGATTCTATAGGAATGAGAAGTGTACTAATTGGTTCTCTGACAGAGTAGCTGATGGCTGGAGAGACTACCAAATTACATTAAAGGAAGTACTAGTTTAGATATTTTTAAGAACAGCCTGGACATTTATTATGGGAACAAGTGTTTTGGCATATTGGCAAGCAAGAAGGGCCTTAATGTCCATGCTTGAAACATTTGTATGTGTGTATGTAAAGGTTAAAATATTCTCTAAAGGACCATACACAGTGAAAAGTTTAAATATATTTAATAATAAATAATTATAGAACATGAAAATACTACATATCTATTTACAATAAACACCAGAGTTTCAGTCATATGAAATATTAAAAATAACACAGGTGGATGGGTTCGCACAGTTACAGAAAAACAATACTTAACTAATCTAATTATATGTTTCTGACTATTCCCTGGTCACTTACTAGAGCTAGGCAAGATGAAGTAGGTAAGTGAGCCTTCCATATCAGCTATGAGATTTCGTGCTATGAGATCCGGTCCGCTAATGACTGGCAGATTTTTATGGTGCCAAGTTGCCAGCCCGAAGCCCAACCTTCAGCAAAGGCACACCCATTCACGCATGCCTTTTGGAGGCCACTCGACCACGGGGAGGACATGCAGACTCCACACAGAAGGCACTCCAGCCGAGAATCGAACAGGAGAACCTCTTGCTGTGAGGCAACAACGCTACCATTGTACCGCTGCGGCTACAGTGCAGTACCCCAGGTAGCAAAGTGAAATAAAAATAAACAAACAGTCGGTCACTCATTTAAATAAATCAATCAGTCAGACAATAAATATATAAAATCTCTTCACTGGATATGACAGTATTACACAGTGCCAAAAATTAGCCTAATTTACTTAGGATGTTTTAGAACTACATTTTTATGTTGCCGGTATCTTTGCTGTATCTAGCAACTGTGATATTTAGTGCCTAGTGCAAGTGGACTCTCGACAGATGCATTGTAAATGGTAGAGGTAGGCAGTGAGTGAGATTTTCCTGGATGAGAGTGGCTTCTGGGCATACAAACTTTAACTGGTATGGTCGATTATTGGAAGGTATTTTTAAGAGTTTTCATCAGGTGTGATAATTTTTGAATTTAATTAAATGCAAATTACGTATTATTACTGTGTGCAATGTAAAAGAAGTATGATCTATATTAACATTTTTGGAATGTTTTGCTCCCTGTATGTGCTGACCAGCAGACCATCTCTGTCAACTTACAAATTTGTTCCCTATTACTTGGGTGAGTCAACTTAGAGTGGTCATCATCCATTAGGGTGGTTTGGTCTTTTCTGTATAGTCCTAAAACCTGTGTATACTCCTTCACATCATAGGAGTTGGCATGCAACAGGCCTTTATGATACATCTGTCAGAGCTGTCATAGTTTCACAGATTTCCAAAAGTGTTCCTCAGAATTTAAGAGCATGAAACAAAAAGTTATAAAGATATATACTTTAAGAAATGAAAGGTTTTTGCTCTGTAATCGAGAGGTCAGTGATCTTAAGTATAGAAGCTCACTCTCAGACCGTTATGTAGTACTGGAACAGGCTTAAAATGAGTAGATACCACATGAAACCTCTGGCAGATACTAGCTGTCTGCATCTTTGATCTCTTCTCTAAATGATGTACCCAAATGCCCATTTAATTTGAATTCAGTTGCATCTCATAACCTCACTTCTAAATTATTTTAAATTTTAGGTCACAAAAGCTCAGGGAAAAGAAATACTTGATTCTAGCTGGAAACCATATTTCTCCTTTCTCCAAAGCTGTGCAGGTTTGGAATTAAATAGTTTAAAACAGAGGTACAGTATGAGGTGGGGGTCAAGGGTTGCTTACCTGGCCTTTAGGAGTATTAAATTTGTTTATTACTTTTGTGTGCTTGACCTGTAGATGTGTCATGTATATAATTGTTCTATACTTGCAATTGTAGTGTAGCAGTTTAAATCAGTAAATCATGAATCCCTTTGCAGCTGATGCTTACTACTTACAATGTTGTTGCAGCTGGATACTGTTTAGATACATTTTTGTTTTTGGCATTGTTAGGACATGATATTAGATATGTAGTGGACTGCTTGTTGTTTTGGGATTCATGTTCAGGCTTTATTTTGTGTGTGTGTTACGATTTTGACTGTTTTTTATTATGTGATCACTAGTATATGCCAAATTTGCTACTTACAAGAGTAGCTTATTTTCAAGTATGTTGAAAATGAAATTTGAACTGTATCCCACCTGCCGTATATTTTAACTGTGGAAATCAAAGTTGATAAATAAGTAAACATTTGATCATGTTAATGCATGTTGTTCCCTATGTTTGTATTTCATTTGTAGAAAAATTGAGCTAACAGAATTTTAAAAAATAAATCTAAGCAAAATATTCCAGGTTGTGTCACTTCTGCCTGTAACACAGAACTAGTTAAATGCCCTGTTCATTTAAGTGCACATTTTTTTGTATAATCCATCATTTGTGATATTAAGGCAAGTTAATTATATGTACGTGTTTAATATGCTTCATCAAAACAGCAAGTGATATCATTCAAAGTGTTGCATCACCCTTCTTCCAGAGGCACCACTGACTTTTTTATCTTTGCTTGATGGTTTATCTTTAAATTGCTGTGCTGTTTGGAATTCGGTGTGCCTTATTTTTCTCTTCAGTTATGAGTAATCCTTAGTGTTATGAGCTTATTAAGGGATGTGTTAAATATCTGCATTTGAAGGTGTAAACTGTGCCAGATGCATGCTGATTAATGACGTTTATGCCCACAGGAGCTAACCAAGAGGGAAGTGGAATATGTTGCTCTGTCCAGAGACACAACTGAAACAGACCTCAAGCAGAGGCGAGAGATCCGAGCAGGCACTGCTTTTTATATCGATCAGGCAAGTTGATATCTTGGTTGACTTTAATGTTCCCAGCCATTACAGATGAAATTGCTTCCTAAAAATAAACCATACTGCATGGGGAAAGGTGCTAATTGGATTGCACAGAACTTGTTAAATGTGCCATTCTCTTCAGTTCTGTCTGTACTAGTCAGTCCCTGGATATTTCTAAAAATGGCACAAGTGTGCTAATTGGAAAAGCTCACTTGCATACTTCTCCACCTGTCCTACATTACTACAAATATCTCCCTTAGAAGTCTTTCCTCCATTATCTGTACCACATAGAAAGGTGCTTTTCTAGCAATTAACTTGCTCAAAGTCAGATAGTGTTGTACTAAATGCCAGTTTGCTGTATAATTTAAACAGGATTAAAGTGTCCAAGTAAACGTACTAATTTCTGAGGTTATGTTTTGTTGCTGATGTGACTGTTTTTTAGTGACATCTTTCTGCAATATGCAGTGATAGAAAAGAGTGATCCTTTGGTTCAAAACTGTTACTGGAGAAACAGCTATGCAGTGTGCAGTTTCTTCTTTGATTGGCACCCTCCTTGTGTTTGTTTTGCAGCTTTATCCAAGAATGTTTTTGATGTTACAATGAGCTCCATATAGGTGTCTTGGAAATACAGTACTAAAGTTACATAACCTGAAAACCTGCTGTGAACAAAACAGTGTATAAAAATAGAAAAAGGACTCTCTCTCGATTTTCCGTTTTGTATTATATTGTTTGGTTTTGAGTGTCCTCTGCAGTACTTACCTTTTGGGATTTTCTCATCTAATATCACCTTCTGAGCACATTTCTAACACATGTAGTTCCTCTGCTTAGTGGCACTTGTGTAAATCTTAACATCAGGTACCAGACTAGGGCAAGTTGTGCTGCAAGTTTGCGCCTCCAGTTCTTTTGTGCTATTTGATGCTTTCTGTGAATACTAAATTGTATAAACCTTTAAAGTGATCCCACAGCTGAAAGATCACAAACTAAGATGCACACCTGCGCTGCTTATACTGTCACCAAAGTGCAGGTGATACGAAACATTGTCATAAGTGCCACCTTTTCTGTCTTTTGACCCAAAAAGATGTTAAGAAAAGGGTGAGGCTTTCACTTCACTCAAAAGTGACAACTCTGAAAGGCAGTCAGTGAAAGGATGGGTAAGAGAGCTTCATGACTAACTCCAAGCCATTGTCTGCCAGGCAGAGTAAGTAAAGGAATCAGAAGGCTAGGCATTGGTCAAAACCACCTTGTGATGCAGGGTACATCCAGTAGTTCACCTGAATTTAGTCCTGGGCCACAGACACTCCCTTAACATGCATAAGATCAACCCTTATATTCATCTTCAGCTAATGCTAAGAAGCACAGAAGAGCTACAACTCCAAATGCAAATTTTGGGTGCCTCCTAGAATATCAGCAGTAAATTTCCTGCTTTGGGACACCTAGGGCTTGACTACACCTGGCCATCTTATGCAGAAAAATCCCCTGAGTTTCCTACTGAAAGCTCAGTTGTTAAACTTGGGATCAGAGAGTCTGTTTCTTTGCTTCAAAAAGTCAACAAATTGAGTTGAGAAGACTCCAATTTCTCCCTCTGCAAAAGCTGTACCACAAGGATTGCCAGAATATGGTCGTGTGTTAACTTTTGTCAACTCTGTTGGTACAGAGGGATAAACCCATGATGGCTATTCAGGTGACACAATTTTGATTAACAGTTTAGATATGTGTTGGAGCTGGAGTGGAGGGGGAAGGGAATGACAAACCTGCCTGCCTCCTTTCCCAGCAGGGCCGGATGTGTGTGGCATGCTGTTTTTAGGTGGAGCAGACTGTTAACTGCAGAGTAGAGACCAGAACTCAGAATAATCACTAAACTGGGTGTGGGGGATAGCCTGGGATTTGTAGTTGTCCTAGGGTCCTGGATGAGTGCATTCTCAAAGGTCTCACTTCATTACCACCCACCTTGCAAATAGTGGCAGCAGCATTCAGGGGATAGGGCCATAATGAAACAAGAAACTCTGTTTCCATTATCAGCAGTAGCAGCTTCCACCCTCAGCTACTTCCCATGAGGAATTCCTTTTATTGCTAGTGAAAGGGGAATTGGTGCCCACACCCCAAAGTGGTTAAACACCTGGTTGCACCTTATAATAGACACCCAAGATTAGAGGAGCCATGCTATAGCAGATCATACATACCTCAACAATGATCCATATCAAAGTAAACAAATAAAGAAAAAAAAGGAAGTCAGACAACCCAGTGCCTGAAAGATAACACAGTGTAACCCGGATTTGTAAGTGACAGGTCAGTGTGACCGACAATACAGGCACCTTTGACTAAAGTAGTTCTGTTGCTGCTGTGGTTTAAAGTAGTAGAGTTGTAGATTCCCCTCTGCTTGTCCCATAAATCCCATACAGAATGAAAACAAAATAAAGAAAACTTGAATTGTCAACCCAACATATGTTCAAAATGTATAAAATCCAGAAAGAAAAAAAAACACCATGTTATACCTAAAGGAAATTTGGAGGTAAAAGTGATACCAGTGACTAAGAACAATTCCTTTCATGGCCAAAATATGAAATTAGATATTTATTTTTTCAATTAGTCCTTCCTAAAATGCATAACAAATAGGTGAAATCTAAAGCATGACCAGTCAAACGTTGGCCTAATTTTAAGGTGCTGCTCCACCAGGGTTTTATATATGAACAGTCATGCCGTGTCAGCCCAGGTAGCAGTTTTAGCGGGTTAATGCCAGGGCAGCTTCCCTATTTGCCTGAATGCTACCACTAATTGTGAGGTCATGGATACTCAATGAAAAGAGTTTACCTGATATTGAAATTCATGGGTGAATTAATGAATTGTTTGCAAAAATTCCATAGCACATTGGCACCTATAATGAAGAATGGTAAATGAAGCATTTCATTTTGACGGTTTACAATTCAGTGAGTTCATCAGTTAATTTATAGTTTGCAGGATGAATTTTCATGAGAAACAAAATTAGACTGCTAGTGACATTTAAGAAAGTGTTGTGGCTAGCTTTAGCACTTTGTCCTTAAGATAAATACATGCATTTTTACAGCAGTACTGAGAAGTGGAACTGCCGTCTATATTTTTGGCCTGTGCCAGATGAAATGTAAAGTAAAACAACAGTCAATTGCAATGTTACATGTACACCTGTTTCTTCATTTTGCATTTTGTGTGGATATCCTTTTCTCAAAATGTGTGGAAGATTGTCAGTCCATATATATCTAGTTAATCACTTTATATATTACTCAGATCAGATAATGGTAGTAGAAGTAGCAAACTTAAACTTGTCCTAAGTTAAAAAATAATAAAAAATACATAATTTGAAATATTATACTGAATTACTAAGTATTCAAAAGTAATCCAAGCAGGGTAGACAGTCTGTTTCCAGTCAAAAATACTTTATTAAGTACACAGACAAGCGATCCAAGTAAAATAAAAATAACAGAGTAATAGTTTCCTCACAAGCTTTCTAAAAAAAAAAATATATATATATATATATATATATATATATATATATATATATATATATATATATATATATATATCCACATACATATATACATACTTTTTGTCAGGCAAGGGAGTAATTTATTGTGCTGTAAAACACAGTGTACGGGTATACATGTTAAATTCACATCCCTTCCCCCATCAGCATGACATTCAAGCTGGTCCGGCCCTACTTAGTAGCTCTCATAATAATATAACTCTTACATGCTTTAAGTAAAATTAATAATGATGTGGTATCTCTTATTTAACCAGATTAGTAAGTTTGGTATTTTTATCCAAGACAATGTTACATGGATAGAAATATATATATATAAAAGAAAAACCTTAGACTATTTGGCAATCTAAAATATATATAAATATATACATATGCATTTTGCATGCAAAAAAATATTTTATTTCCATAACATATTGTTAACAAAGATCACTTTCATCCTTCTAGACTTCTTCAGGTCTGTGTACAAGAACTCTAAAAACTATCTACACAAATATTATTGTATAATTAGCTAGTATTGTTATTACACATTATTTCAAATAAAATGGAAAGAATAAGGAAAAGAAAATATGTACGATGATAGAAACAAAATATACACTTCAACTAAAAATGATTTAACATGGTATTTAAAACCAACTGGAAGAATAAAATAAAATTAGTCATGTAAACAGTGTGGCAATTTTCTAAGTTCCAGTATACTTATAAGTGAAGAGTAGTAGTTTAGCTTTAATTGCCATATGAGTGCACGTTTCTCCAGCATATTCAGTACGTCTCCTTCAAGATCACCCATGTCTATACGATCCAATATCTGGAACTTAAAACCTGTGTGTCTTTTATGAAGAGCAAGGTGTTTGGCTAGTGCATTATTTTTACATCCAGAGCGGATTTCTGCCAGATGACATTAAATCCTATGCTTAAGCTTATTTACAGTCTTGTCCACATAAAATGCATAGCATTCATTGAACTATGCCCTGTAAATTACTTTTGTAGTGTTACAGTGACCCCTTGTACTGGTCTTAATAGTTTTTATTGCCCTTATTTAAAGAAAATTATCACCTTGTTGATAAATATACAAAATGTACAATTAGCTTCATATCTTTTACTGTTTCTTTCATATAGTCTAGGTTTAAATTCAACAAAACATCAAGAAAACTTTTAATGTTCCTGGCCTTCCTCAGAACAAAGAATGAGACTTCACCTAAGATGTTAATCAGAAATGGGTTTCCTGTGACAGTGGTCCAGTTTTCTTTAGTAACATTTTTGACACTGTGATTGGTAATCCAAAGTGTAGATCAGGATGCAGCTATTTTTGCATTTGTAAGGGCGGCCGTGGTGGTGCAGCTGTTAGCGTTGCCACCTCAAAGCAAGAGGTTCTCCAGTTAGATCCTTGGCTGGGGTGCCTTCTGTGTGGAGTCTGCATGTCCTCCCTGTGGTCCAGTGTTTTTTTTCTTCGTGCTCCGGTTTCTTCCCACATCCCAAAGACATTCTGCAGGTGGATTGGACACTCTAAATTGGCCCTAGGCGTGTGTGTGTGTGCATGTGTGTGCCTTCTGTGGAAGGTTGGGTGCCGGGCTGACAGTTCAACACCTTAAACTCCACTGCCAATCATGAGTGGACAGGTGATCCACTGTGGCAACCCCTAACCGGGAAAAGCCGAAAGAATTGCTTAACATTCTCCTACTGGGGTTATAATGTTTCAGCCTACATATGACCTCATCAGCACAGCACAAGTGGAATGTTTGACTAACATTTGGAAACACAGGGTTATCGTACCCAACTGATAGCTATTATCCTTAGGGTAACTGCCAAATATCCCAACTAACAATCCAAAACAATGAGTACCAATGTCATACATAACAACTAATCAGTAAAAAAAAACATGCTGATGAGGTCATAAGAAGGCCTAAACATATGTGTCCACAGCTAGTGGGGTTTGGCTTTATTGACCTGAATTTGTCCATAACAGACTTAAAAAGAAAAAGTCATTTAGAATTGCCATATAGCTGAAACACCTGATGTCCACATGGGGTCATTTACATATATCCCATGATGCCTCTAATGCAAGAGGCTTCAAGTATCACACAGCTTAAAGTCTAGCTTGGCTAGATTTTTCTTTTGTTTGTTTTTATTGATTAGTTGTTCTGTGTGACCTTGGTACTCATTGTTTTGGAAGTCTCTAACAGATGGAATACACTTGAAACTGGTATTGTGTAGACTCTAGCCAATGAAGTTGTCTGTTTGCACAGATGTAGAAGGTACTGTTGTACTCAAATGTGAGACACAAAGACAGACCAGATGGCGATCATCCTCGGGAGATAAAGATTTTTAGCTTAATAATCAGGCAACACATAGCATTACTTTCGATAAAGGTAGTATGCTGATCAAAGACAAGCTTATTACAGATAGTAACACCTAAATCTTTAAATTCCTTAACTACTTCCAAGACTGTACCATTCCAAAATATTGACTGTAAAGGTTGAATTTGTCCAAATAACTGAATCTTACATTTGTCAGAAATCAAAGCCAATATTCATTAGCCCACTAACTGAAGTCAACTAACACTGTTTATGCCACACTGGATTATACCAAAAAACTAGGTTGTAATCATCTGCGTATTTATTCAATCAAAATGATGATGGTAACAGGGTTGTAAAGAAACAAGTAAAATAAAAGCATGCCTAACATCAGTCCCCAAGTTATACCCTAAAGTACAGGTAAATACTCATAATAAGACCCCTTGATAAAAGCATATTGTGACCGAACAGTGAGCCATGCCAATATCCAGTTAATGAGGAGTGGTGAGTTTGCCATGAGTTTTTCTAGTTCACTATGCAAAGCTTACATCCATTTGTATTACTGCAGTTAAAACTGTATGCATCATCTCGAGTTATTGCCCTTTTGTACTACTACTGCCCATTTTCTATGCCTTAATTTTATTTACTTTTGTTTAATTTTTCAAATATATGGATGTTCTTTCTGCATCACTACTTTTCATTTTGTATGCATCATCATATAGTCTTTCTTCATTTTGTAAATACATTTGCATGTATCTTTTGTATTCTGTCTACATTTCTAAATGTGTGCATATTTGTGCAGATTTTCTTCCCAGGCCTTCACTGAAAAGTTTTTTTTTTTTTTTTTTTGTTAGCCTTGTTGGACTTTACCAGTAAACAAAAGCATATTTATATATATATATATATATATATATATATATATATATATATATATATATATATATATATATACCTAAATAAATAAAAAAATACATAAAGTATATAAACACGTGTATATCTATATATATATATATATATATATATATATATATAGTATCTGTATGTGTGTGTGTATATACATACACACACATATGTACACACACACACACATACATATATATATATATATATATATATATATATATATATAAAAAACTAAATAAACAGGAAAACATGTACATATATAAATAAATAAGTATATAAGCTGATCAAGAGTGTATAGCATGCAGTAAAAGGTTATGCTCAAAACCTAGAAGGAATGATGTAGAAAATGTACACCACCGTCAGTATCCTGAAAGAAAAAAAGTGCCAAAGAAATGTTTACAGTTTTAAAAATAACTCTAGAAAATAGAAAAACTTCAAATGTATAAAAATGGGGGTTGGTGGGTACAGCTTTTCTGTTGCAATGACCTATCCTCAGAAGTCTATTGTTATGGGAGGTACACTTGTGCACAAATGTACTTTCTTCTTTGGGATAATCTAGTTTGTTGTAATCTATTACGTAAATGTTTAAAAAAAAAAATGTTACTTTCTCTTAGCTCGGGGTTGGGAGGGGGCATTGAAAATGGTCTTTGGACCAGTTCACTCACCCGGTTATCAAAGTCAAGTAAGTAAATAAATAAATAAATGGGTGTCACTGTAAAAGTAAATCATATCATATAGCCATAACCTCAAGCAGTGCCTTATATATGACTGGAAGCTGGGTGGGAACCATGGAACAAATCATATTCCAGATAATGTTATGCTTTGGCAAGCAGTTCTACACAATGTACAGGCTACTGAAACATGCATATTATACAGAAATTTCTTTACACAAAAAGGATTTCCTGCCAAGGGTAGCCTAATGTTTTGCCAGTATATCAAAGCCTTAGGATTTTATAGACATCGTACGTTGCACATATGCTCCCTGCTCAAGGCATAGGGCATAAAGGTGATGTATGGACGTACATACCTCAGAACTGAATATCCCCAGAGGGAACAACAGTCCTAGGAATAATGAGGAACATGTGCATGCAGAAGGAGAAAAATGAAAGGAATTCTGGGCCAGGAAGACAGAAGGAAAAGAGCAGTGCAGAAGGGGAAGGAGGGAGGGCAGTCATCTTCTGGTATGTTAGGATTTTACGCAACTGTACTATGTTCTTCCATATCAGTGTTGCAGTATTCTTTACAAAAGGGAGAGTATAAAAGAAAAAGAGGAAACTTGGGAGGAGGAAGGCACAGAGAAACCCTCTAGAAACCCATGCAGGATAACTCTAGCAAAGCCATCCCTTGCTCTGGAAACAACATCCAGTTTGTAATGCTTAGTGAAAGTATAAACAGAGGTCCAAGTAGCAGCCTGAAGGATGGATTTGGTATCTAATCCTTTGGACAAAAAACACCAGAGGAAACAACAACTCTAGTAGAATGAGCCCTTACAAAGTCAGAAAGACATTTTCCACAAAAGAAGTAACAAAACGAAATGGTCTTAGAGATCCAGGAGAAAATGTTTTGCTTAGAAACAGCCAGAGATCTAGGATGAAAATAAATAAAAAAGTTGCTCAGATTTGTGAATGGCTTTAGTGTTATCCAAGTAATATCTGAGCTGTCTGTGTAAATCCCAGGTGTGAAGAACATCCTCACTAGCAGACTACAGAGAAGGAAAAACAGGGAAAATTAATAGACTGATTAAGACGCAATTCATTAACCAACTTGGACATAAAAGAAGGATTAGTACGAAAAGACACCCCGTCCTGAGTTTGTTAACTCAAAAGCATAGCTACAATATTTTGCTGCTATTTGCTGCTATGTCTTGCTTGTTGTTATTAAAAGTTTTGGATGTTGAGCTGGATTTTTTATTTGTTTATGATTTGATTGCCTTTGAAGCTGTTTAGCAACCAGAAAAGAAATTTTATTTTGTCTTGAGTTCAGAAACTCTTAGCTGAAATATGGGCTAAAAGAACAGTCTTCCACGTACAGTGTTGCAAGGAAGTTGAAGCTACAGGCTCAAAAGGAGTCTGAATCAATTTTTCAAGTACAAAAGTGAGGTTCCAGGAAGGTGGAATAGGCTTCCTGGAGGGCTTGATGTGAAGGACATCTTTAAGAAATTGTTTGATGCCAAACCTAGAGGCAAGAGGAGGAGCCAATGGCAAATAAACAGCAATATCTGAGAGGTGAACTTCAACAGAAGAATATGCTAACCTAGCATGAAGCAATTCAGACAAAGTGAGAACTAGAGGGATTTTCACAGAAATTGGACCGAGGTTACGAGCAAGCCACTAGACAGAAAAGTTCTTCAGTTTGGATACATATGATTTCCAGGTAGTGGGTTTCCTGGTCTCCTGCAGAAGCCTAAGCATGTACTCAGAAAAAAAGGTGCCTAAAAGGGATCAAAATCTTATCCCTCCCAATATCAGTTGAAGAGTGGCAAAGTGGCAAGTAAAGATGGATCAGAAACCCCTTGCCTTGTGTGAGTAGGTCCACCCTGTGAGGTAACTTGTGGGGTTTGCCTCGGGCTAAGTGAACAATAATAAGAAGGGGAAACCAATGCTGTCTGGGTCAAAAGGGAGCCACCAACAATATTTTTGGGAAGTCCTGCTCTGCCGTGAGCAAAACCCTCAGAATGAGATGAAAGGGAGGGAAAGGGTAGAGAGGCCTCCCCTTCCATGAAAAAGACAGGACATTCACCTTTCAAGCCAGAGGATTGGGGTGTCTGGTGCAAAAAAAAGAGAAAGTTGTCTGTTCAAAGGTGAGGCAGAAATATCTACCTGTGGAGTACCCCACCTATGGACATTGTCCAGAAACACATCTCTGTGAAACATCCATTCTTGAGCCTGTGTACTGAACCTGCTCAAAGAGTCTGCCACTGTATTTTGCTCTGAAGGAATGTATACAGCCTGAAGAATCACTTGATATAGGACAGCAAGATCCCATACCTGAAGAGCCAGTCTACAGTGAAGGTAGGACCATGTCCTCCCTTGTTTGTTGATGTACCACATCACTGTGGTATTGTCTGTGAAGATTTTGAGAGGCCGTGGAAGAAAAAGGGAGTGAAAGGTCTGAAGAGTGAAAAGGAGAGATCTCATTTCCTGCATGTTGATGTGGTCTGACCTCTGATGAGAGGAGCCCATAGACCCTGGACCTTGAGGGGACCAAAACCGGCTCCCCACCCCTTGTCTTAGGCATCCGAGAAAAGTTCCTGAGAGGGGATGAGGGCTGAAAAGGAAATCCTTTGTTGAGAAATGGTTGATGGATCCACCACTGAAGCTCAGGTTTGAGACATGGAAGAAAATGGTCTAGAAAATCCAGTGGATGATAATGTTGGAGCCATACTAACTTTAGGAACCACTGTAGTTTTCTCATACGAAGTCTGGCTAGAGGGAGCATAGAAATGGCAGAGGCTTAGAACCCTGAGAAATTCCCTGGCTGTAATTGAAATCAGAGGAGAAGGGATTGAAAAAAGGTGATTAGAAAAAAAGCCTTGGGAGGAGTCAGGGATGCTAGCATGGAAATGGTCTGGATCCTGCAACCAAGAAACACATGATCCTGAGAAGGAACCAAGATTAAGTTATGAAAGTTTATTGTAAACCCTAGCCTTTGTAAGAGACAAACTGTATACTGGAGGTGCTGAAGCAAGACCTCAAGGGAGGAAGCCTGAATGAGCAGGTTGTCCAGATAAGGAAATATTTGAACCCCTGTCATCCTGCAAAAGACAACCCCAGCAGTGCAGCATTTGGTGAAATCCTTTTGGGCTGTAGAAAGGCCAAAGAGCAAAGCAGAAAACTGAAAATGCAAGGAAGAGAATGAGAAATTCGAAAACCTCCCGAAAAGGGGATGAATTGGGATGTGAAGATAAGCATCCTTGAGGTCCAGGGAGACCAAGAAAGCCTGAGGAAGGAGAGGAGGAAACTGGGTTTGAATGGATTACATTGAAAGGAGGGGACCTTCAAAAAATTGTTGAGCTGTGAAAGGTCCAGAATGGGTCTCTGGATGCCTCCCTTCCTGGCGACTAGAAACATTCTGTAATAAAACCATAGTGCTTGTGCCAAAATGCCCTGAAGCTGTTCTGGGAATAAAATAAGCTGTTACTGTGGAGGTTGAGGAATGCCCAGAAAATGAGGACGGGATTTCCATACTACTCAATATCCCTAATGGGTAATTGACAGAACCAAAGAGTCTTGAGTGACCCTTAACCAATTGGGAAAGGACAGAGAAAGACGAAGGTATAAGGGAATCTAACTCAAGAGAAGGGGAAGCAGACTGTCAGAGAGAATCTGGCTTGCCTTGAAAAGAAAGCTTCTGAAAAGTAGGAGTCTGAGTAGACATAGCAGGAGGAACCCATCTGGAACTCTTCCTACGTTTGGGAGGAGGTTGAGACTATCTGTGAACAAAGGCAGATTTGGATGGTAAATTCCTCTGGAACTTAGGGATAGGAGACACAAAAATATGCTTCGATTCCTTTAAGGCCTTACCTTTATCCTGAAGGGACTTATAAAGCACAGAAGTAGCAGATCCAAAGAGGTTCTTATTAAGAGGAGCATCCAACAATTTAGCCTTAATATCATCAGGTAAAGGTGAAAAAGATTTTGGACAGATAGGAAGAAGGTAAGAGGAAATGAGAACATCCAGCAAAGAGGTGGATGGATTGTGTGAAAGAAGGTCCGTGAAAGTCAGGCATGAGTGTTGAAGAAGGCAGGAATGTGGCATTGAATCAAGAGAGATGGTGACAGTTAACATAATACACCAACCTCATAAAAAATGGGAAAAAGGGGGCTGATGATAATCAGGCAACATCTGGAGATGAAGCCAAGTGTAACATCTCAAAAGAGAACCAAAGGCAGCAGCTCTGGAGGAAGCATCAGCTGCATCATAATTATATTTAATAGAGTGGCGAGCTACCTGAAAAGTAAAGCCCAGTAAAAAGAGGGCCGAGGTGTTCCCTTCAGAATCAGGAAGGAGGTTGCCTAGGAAACCTGAGAAAGAAGGGCTAGAACATACCTAATTATATGGGTCTAGAAATTAGCAGCCCAAAAAGCCAAAGTGGCAGCAGTATATACCTTTTTGCCTAGCCATTCCATGGCTCTACTGTCCTTGTCTGAAGGAAGTAGTTTAGTAGATGGCAAAAGTTTAGAGGGTTTGTCAGATGAGACGGACACTACAGAAGGGTCAGCAGAAGGACATTTGCATAGGAACTTAACACTCATCGGGCATCATGTAAAATCTCTCTGGTTTCTTAGGGGCTGGAGATTGAAAATCCCCATGGCCAGAGGTGAAGCAGAGGGACTCCATCCAGAGGAGCTCATATTACCTCTTTTGAATGTCAGAAAACTGACAACAGTCCCATTTAAATTTGAATCCCCAAAGGAGAGTTCTTCCAAGGGAGAATCTGGGCTAATACAATCTTCCTCCTCAGGGCCATAATCCAAGGGAGAAGGGATTTGAGAGAAATAAGCCAAAGATTCTTCCCCAGAATCTAAATCCTTATTAGAGGAGTCTGGGCTTCTTGAGTGGGATAGATGACCAAGGGGAGCAGGCACAGAAACTTCTTGGGGAGGCTTTAAGGCTGTCAATGTATTAAACAATCTCTGGGTAAAATCCTGCCATTCACACTGGAGATATTTAGAAGCAGCGGAAACGAGCTTGATTTTTTTTTCTTTTGAGGGATGTCTGCACTAAATACCTTAGGAGGTTCAGATCCTTGCTTACACTTGACCAGTGTTGTAGTAACTTCCTCCCGAGCAAGTATTTGCTGTATTTTCCTTGGCTGAAATAGTCAGCCAACCCCCTTCCCCAACATCCAGACTGGTTTGCAGAGCCTCCAAGGACATGCAAAAAGTGATATCAGTGCCAGCCTCTGACAGGGTCAAGGCAGAGGAGGCCAACACAAGAACCAGTTGATCCTCTGGGCTTTCACAGCCTCGAGTGAGATGCCTGGGGGAGGCAGGACAGCAGCCAAATCAGACCTGAGTTTCTTGGCCTTTTTCTTGGCAGATGACTGACCTTCAAGGTGAGAAGATTCCGCCGTAGCATCTTGCACTAATAATTTAAGACATTAGTTCTCTAGTTAAATGGACAAGGAGGAGAGAAGACTAGGTAGGGTCTTATGGACAAACGCTTGGCAGATAGAACATTGCGTATGGTCAAGAGAAGCATTCAGATAGAAGAGACATTGCTTGTGATGATCTTTATGGGGAATCTGCCTCCTGCAATGACATTTTCCCTTTCTGGGTGTCATGTAAACTGACAAAAATTAAAGAAGAAAAGATAAGAAAGAACTCCAATAGGGCACTTATCTTAAACATGGCTTGGTAACCAGCACAGAAGGAGTGTTTAGACTGACAATCAGTAATGGTGTTTGGACTGGTGGCAAAGTAGTTCTGAGGTATGTACATCCGTACTTCACCTTTATGCCTTATACCGCTTGAGCATGGAGCATACGTGTGACGTATGATGTCTGTAAAATCCTATGGCTTTGGTATACTGGTCGGACATTGGGGCTGCGCTTGTCATTTATCGCTTTTGTAAAGAATACTGCAATAGAGAGATGGAGGAATATCTCCTATATCTCTCCAAACCCAGTATCTCCTCCGGTACTAGAACCAGGAGTCTACATCTTCACCAACAGGTGAGTAAAGCACAGTGGAGGGAAGCGTTTATAACCAAATGCTTAACAAACTAAACATCTGGATTGAACTTCCCCTGTGTGTTAAACAGTGCAACTTAACTGTCTTTCTTTAAATATAACCTAGATTGATGAATGGGTATCCACAAAGTTGCTCTGGATTTGACTGGTTTGGCTCTCCTGGAGAAGTAGAGGTGCAGACTGAGGAAGGGTACTTTCAAAGAATTAATTTTTTATAGGACTTGATGGCCTTGAAATATCTATGACTGTATGAATTAATCTATGAATATTCATGCTTATAGACTTTCATCAAAAGTCACTTTGTTGTTCTTTCTCAAAACATGTTGACATGTTCAAATATTATGGTGATTGTATTAAATCAACAAGTTAAAAATATAAGATACGTAAATATAGATGCATGTGTGTGCGTATATGTACATCTGTGTATGTGTGTGTGTGTGTATATATATATATATATATATATATATATATATATATATATATATACATACACACATACACATGTACATATATACATACACACACAGACACACACACATATAGATGCATATATATATATATATATATATATATATATATATACACACACACACACACACACACACACATACACAAATATATATATATATATGTGTATATATATATATATATATATATGTATATATATATATATATATATATATATATATATATATATATATATATATAAAATCTACTTCAGTAAACCGAAAGTTCACTTACCCGACTTTCAGTTAGCCAAGATGAAAAGACCGACAGCCGCAGAACACCGACACTGACTTCTCACTCCAGGGAAGTAATGTCTTGGCTATCCTGAAAAAATATTAAAACCAAAGGAAAAGTAACCCCCCCACCCCCCCCAAACTAAATATACCAACTCCGAGATTGCACTGCTGCAGGGGAAAGGGGCATAGTTCAACAAGGTGGCCAAGCAGTTACTTACCTGAGTTGGTGTTCCGGGATGTCGGTGTTCTGCCGTTGTCAGATTTTTTGTCTCGGCAAACTGACAGTCGGTTTAGTAAACATTCAGTCTATTGAAGTAGACCTATATGTGTGTGTGTGTGTGTGTGTGTGTGTAGATAGATATAGATCTAGATATATAGCTTTCTATATATTTATATGGATATGTATATAGATATACATACATGCATATAGATTTATAAATGAGACACAATTAATTCAACAGTAAATGCTAACAGGTTAGCTGCTGAAAAAAAAAAACATTGCATGTAGATGAGGAAGAATGCACGAATTTTAAAAAACAACACGGCATCAGAATGGGTCTGAATCACAAATAATCTGTACCACTTGAACACTATTTTTTATTGCATGTAGTTTAGTTTTGCAGAAGAAAACAAGGGTATTGGTTTCAGTGATGTTGTGGATTCCTGCCTGCGAATCATGACAAAAAAATAAAGTAATTAAAAGTTAAACTTGCAGGTTTGCCAAATATTGACTGAAGCATCTGTTTAACATACAGTAAAATGCAAGATTTTACATAAGGAGGTAATCGTAACGCTCAGACTTGTGTATGTGGTACATTGACTTGTAGAGAGCTACAATGCTGAGTACAAAAAGTAAGACAACATATTTTTATTAAATTAGAAATGAAAAGCACTAATTAAGGTCTTTCTCTCCTATCCATAAATACTTACAGTTTTCAGTGGATGTGAGATGGCAAAACATTTATTACAAAGTAAAATCAAAAATAATAATGATGTGACATATTGAAAGTGCATTTATAATCAAATGTGGACTAGAAAGACACTAGATGAAATGGAAAAATGAGGTCTGTGGCATGTGTGTTTTCTAAATCTTGGGTAATGCATTTTGTTTTACTTAGATCACCTGAGAAATAAATGAAGGAAGTACATTTACTTAACGGTAAAATGTAAATCTAGAAGACCAAATAAAAGTTACAGCAAGTGAAATTTTAACATTGCTTATATAGTGTGTTAAATTGACTATAACATTATACTTGTAGCACTGATTTTAGCATATATAATCTCATATGGGCATGAATATTTAATTTGTAGACTGCATTCCTTTTTCAGAGTAACGACATTGCTAGAAAGCCTTCATTGCTTGTTATGTTTGTACATAATAGCAAACGTGAGAAGTAGATTTTTTCCTGAAGTTTTTGACATCATTGATGTGAATGTATTGCGATGTCATGCAGTGAGAGCATGCTGCTAAGCTGGGTTATATTGGATAATTGGAAAATTTAAATGTATACCGTTATACTTGTACTGAGAAGTATACTCGACCTCTGTGTTCTTTACCTGTTTCATACAGAGCACAAGGATGAACATTCTCAGTGTCATGTGTGTATATGTTTCAGCACCTTGCCATCTATGCAGATAACCTTTCCTCAGTCTCTTTACTTCCTGTATTAGTGCTGCTATAAAAAAAAAAAAAAAAAAAAAAAAAAAAAAAGGTCAGGTGTGCATCCTTAGTGAAGTCCTACTCTGTGGCTTCTGTTTGCTGAAGAATCTATGTATAGAAACAGGTTTTCATATGAGAGTTGGGAAAGATAGAAACAATAAGCAGTTAGTTTAATTTTGTTAAAAAATAGTAATGCATTTTTCTGAAATGCATGCTTGTAAGAACTTACCCTGTATTGTTCCTGCCTCTAAAAGATTCCTGATAATACATAATAAGCAGCTTGTATATCACCATAGGAGAACATTGTAGTTGTTTGCTTTTTCCTAGTTTGGATTAAAACAGTTTCTAGACCTGCATGTTGTACTACTTGAGGAAGGGGAGAAGAGAAAAAAAGAGCATTGGTAGGGGAATGGCTAATACCTAGAAATTAGCAAAAACATTTTGACGCCCCGTAGGTATTTGTCTATCAGGTGTGTATGTTCATGTCTTCTCCTGAGATTTCCTCCAAGACATTGTAAGCAAACATATAACATAGTAAAAATGCATGTATTAAACTTTATATTAGAAGCAGTTTGAATGAAGGAGCTGGCTGTGCTAGGGACTAAGTAAAGTACTTGCATCTTTGTGGCTGCATCTTCTCCTTCCAGGGGAAATTATGTACAGTTATTTAACATATCACTCTTCTTACTCCTTTAGGAAGAAAAAAAAAATTATGACTTGTATCTCACAGTAACAATAATGACTGAAGCACCATCTGTAGTCATGTTACTGAGAATGTGGTGATCTGACTTTGAAAGTCTTTTGAAATGGATATCTTTCATGATTTTTTTCTTATAGGCCCAGCAAAGTGCTTACTGAAATTTGTTCACTTTGTATATGCACTTCTGGCTATTGCACATTATGATCTTGGAGGGCAAACTCAGCCCCTGTGCTTTCTGGTTTTCTGCTACTTATACTCCTGAGCTCTCAGTCCTAACATATGCCATTGGAAAGTTTCTGTATTTGATGCCTGAAATGTGTAAGCCTTCAAAGTGCTTCTTTATTTGACTTCACCCTCGTGACCAAACCACACCAAACGTGGGTAAATCCAGCATTACCCACACTCAGGCATGGGTTATTGCTATAATGTTAGATCATGTGATTTTTTAAATGTTTTTAATTGGTTCTTTGAATCTGGTGTATCTATAGTTTTTAATGCATTGAGAAAGAGTTGTATACTTGAAAACATTGCTTCAGTAAATTGTGTCATTTTTAGACTTTTTGGTGTTCAGAGCTCAGTTTGCTTTCATGTATGTCTTATATGTATAAATATTTGTATATATGTATATGATACATACCTTGATATCAGGGTGGATCACTTCATTTATCCTTTTTCAGGATGTACATATTTTTATGATACTTCTACAAGCACATTTAAAACATTTATTGTCATCCTTCTCTAACACCTTATGTAGCCCTATTTAAGCAAAGCACACACACACACACACACACACACACACACTGAAAACAAACACTAACCCTCCACAAAAACAATATACTAAGACAGCACAGCTTACATTATTTTAACAAAAATTATGTAAGGTATTATAAAATAAAATAAAAACAGACTGCTGTCAACCAGTTGGAAATGGCTTTACAAACAGAACAAAAAAATAAGGATAATCTATCTATAAACATAACTGAACTATAAAACTAACATATACCGCCATAACCCACATTACTTCATTACATCACTAAAGGAATACAGCAGTCTTGCTATCACTGTAAAAAGTTAAAAATCACCCCAGAACTAGATACTAAAAATCTGGGTAAAGTTCAGTTGCTGGCTAGTCACTACACTGCCTGAATGTCAGCAAAGAAGAAATCTAGAGAAAGTAAGAGAAAATCAACTATAAAAGGAGACGATAGACCTGCAGTGAGAAACAGGTTTTAGCTTTGGTAAACTAGATGACTTCCAGTAATTTAGAGGAAAAATAAATCAAATGCATTCAGAGGTTTTTAAAATAAGTCCAGCACTGAAGGAATATATACAGTCAAATGACAAAATGCTGTTAAGAACATTAGAAGTTTTTTTAGCTGTTCAGATGAGCTGATAAAACTGTAGAAATCATTGGGCTGAAATGAAGGAAAGACCTACTAAATATAATGTTTTCAAGAACTGTTACAAATAATAATACAGCTATAACAGAAAGTACTCGCCAAAAACCTGAGATTTTCTGATGTACCACAGAAACTGAAAGGGAATACATTGCATAAATTTGTTGAAAGTACAAATATACAAGTACAACCAGACTGGTATTCTACAATAGGATTTGCTAATTGAAAGGGCACACCATTTGAATGCTCCAATTGTCACTGTGCGAAAGCAGCCAAGACCTGTATTAGTAAAGAGGCAGTCATACCAGCAGAAAGAGCTGCTCCTGACAAACCTTTGCCAGAGGGGAAAAATATTAAAAGTTGAGGACACCAGAGTGTTTGCAGTAAGCGATTATTCACTGTGCTGCATGCAGAAGAGAAGCAAGTTTGCCCCTGAAGTTAGGAAATGTTGAGAGTTAGGAGTGAAATCAAAGTTGCTCTGTCCAGCAGTTTTTAGAATATTTTTTTCCTGAGGATCAAAGACAACGCCCATCTGTATTACTGTTGCAGTATCGAACTGTCAAAGAGAAACAGGCTTATCAGAAAAAGGAGGATTCTGGGCCACAAAAATCTGAGATGGCTTAGCAGATGGGGCTCATCTTCACGTTTTCTGACCTTGGAGGCCTGGCAGGGTTGCCTGTGAACAAGAGCAGATCTAGAAGGATAATTCCTCTGGAACTTATGAATAGGAGAGACAAACATATGTTTAAGGTCCTGCAAGGCTTTGCCTTCTCTTGAACAGACTTAAACATAGCATCAGCAGCAGTAGTCTGAAAAAGATGTTTATTAGCCAAAGGAGCATCCAACAGCTTTGCCTTAATGTCCTTGGGCAGAGACTAAAGATGAAGCCAAGAATAATGTCTCATGACAGACTCAAAAGCCACAGAAGCCGTAGAAGATGTTTCAGCAGCATCATAACTACACTTAATAGAGTGGCTAGCTACTTGAGAAGCAGAACCTAAAAAAGATAAGACAGAGGACTCGCTAGCAGAATCAGGGAGGTCACAAATAACCTGACAACCCTGATCTATCAAGGCCAGAGCATACCTGGTCATGTGGGTCTGGTAATTAACAACAAAAGTAGTTTTCAAACTGGTGGTAAAGAAGTTCTGGATAATTGCGTCTGTACATCCCTTTTATGCCCTACGTTCTTTGCTGGGAGCATAGATGTGACATATGGCACATACAAGATCATTAGGGTTTTGTATACTGGCTGGGTGTCTGGCTGCCCTGAGCAGGAGATCCCTTATGTTTTGGATACTGCAAAAGTGAAGAGAAGAACATCAACTGTTATGGTAAGATTTTACAGAACTGTAATTTTTTTGCATGCAGAACAGGCTAAGGTGCAAATTAAAAGTTTAGCCAGCAAAGAATGAGTCAGCAAGCTGAAGGACACTCTGTTTCTCATTCTTCTATCAGTAACAAAGCTTATGGAGTCAACTCACCAGTGACATTTTTTCCATTGTTCCAAAAGTAAATGACTGATTGATAGAAGAAAGCCCAGGAGCCAACTAGAAAAATCTGGAGTGCTTTGGATTAGAACCAGAGAGGAAGACCAAAAATGATTGAATGTAGGAAAGACACTGAAATTTAAATTGCCATTTCCATAACATGCAGTTCAGACTAGAACTGTTCTGCAAAAAAAGTGGCTAAATAAGACTGGAAATTTGTGAACTGTGTTAAATTCGTGGGAAGGCTTTAAACCAGAATTTCTACTTTGTCATTGATGTTTAGAAGGATGATAAAGGGAATGATAATGCTACTGTAAGTAATATAAAAAAATGTTCTTAGTAAAATGTGTATGTGTCTTGAAGTAAACCATGCTATATTGTTTTTAACCATCTTTATTAACATCACACATAGCATAGTAATAAGAGTGCACATTCAATTATAATAGAGAAAACAATTCATTGCAACATTTTTTTCCTTTTAACACTTAGAACTATGATTTTTCTCTTAATTATTCAGTTTAACTTTATATAGATTTGTTAAGGCCTGGCTTCCCTGAATTATCTATCACTCCTCTTGAACATTATTCTGTGTGAACACTTCCCACTGCTTCCATTTATTTCTATGTACTTTACTTTTCCCTTTTCAAAACATCTCACCTCCATTTTTATCTCCTTTATAACATTCACCAGTTGTGTTACAGCTGGTTTTGTTTTTGATTTGCATTTCTTAGTAATTGTTTTTTTTTTTTTTTTTTTTTTTTTGCAGCCAGCAGCATTAAACTTATTAGGCCTTATTTGCGTCTAGGCAACTAGTTTTCTATATCCCCAGCATTTCTGATAAAATACCCTGTAGGGAATTTATAAAGTCTATCATCTCATTACGTTCCCCAAAAACATAGTTTACTGCTGTAGCCTTTGCTTTATCCTCATTTATTTTATATCCTGAGAAAATGGAAACAGTCTGAAGATATTTCATAAGACTGATATATTCTTTTCTGGATTTATCTAGTGCAAAATAATGTTATCTGCAAATAAGGTTGTTTTCTTGAGTAACATATCAGTTATACTCTTGAATTTGTGAGTCACTTATTTTCTTTACCAGTCACATTAAGTATAAAGCATATAACAAAGGAGAAAGAGGACACTGCCTGGTTCCTTTGTGGAGCCCTCCCCCCTTGATTCTTGCTTCTGATCCTTCATATAGCTTCCTAATTGGCTCCATTATTCTGTCAGGAAACACAAATGCTGCCATTACCCTAATCACAAAATCCCAGCTAACTCTGTCATAGTGCCTTCTCCGCATCAATATCCATCAACAATAATGAGATCTTCTTGCACACTGCATTACTTTGAATCACTGTTGTACTGTCATATGTTTTGTCTTCCCCTCCAAAAAAACAAATTGGTTCATATTGGTTTGGCTTTGTCAGTCACCCTATTAGGTAGTATAGACAAAAACACTTTATAGTCATGGCTCAGAATTGAAACTGGCCTATATGAAGCTGGATTTAAAGGATCTTTGCCCTGTTGAGTAGTACAGCCTCTACAGCTTTCTTCTAAGATGCTGGTAATGTTCCTTCTTTAAAATATGGTTAGATAAAACCTTCCACATCTTTGTCACTCTTTTCTTTACTTACTTCAGAATTTCCGCAGGAGTATCATCTGTTCTGAAGACTTTCCTGTTAATTGATTAAGCATCACCATTTTTATACGTAGATTTTTTTTTGTCTTTGTGTATTGTCTTGGTTTCCTCCATCTTCTGCTCCATACAGATTTTCATACGGTTTCCAAAATATTTGTAATACCTCTATAGGATCTATTCATGGGATCTCTTAGGTTGGCAACACCCCTTTCTGTTTTATGTTGCCTAAGTCATTGTGCTAATATTTTTTTGCTCTGAGTTGTTATCAGAAAAGCTTGCCTAACTGCAGCCTTTATAATCTCATGGCCATTATCCAAATACTTGGTTTTTTATTATTCAATAGTCAGTCCTCTGCTTGTTCGGTAAGGTTCCCCTTCATCTGCAACACCTTTGGTAATCCTCCTAAATAATTCCTGTTGATTCTTTCACCTACCTCCTCCTCCTCTGTAATTTCTACCATATTTTTAAACTTAATCTTTATTTTATCTCACTCCTCAGCTGTCCTTTCCGAAAACATTTGTACATTCCAGAGCAGATCTTGAATTGTTCTCACTTTCCATTCCTTAAAATCCTCTCTTATTAATAGGTAAGTAGGAAAGCGCCACTGTCTCATTTTTGCTTGATTATTCTGCATCTTTCTTTTAGTATTTATTGGCACATGGTCTGAAGTAGTTATTGGATGTTTCAGAATTGTCAATTAAATACCAGTGATCTTGTGAAATATAGTTTTTGTCCAGATTAGCCCAGTTATTGTACCTTGGAGATTAATATGCAAGTTACGTCTTGGTTCCTGCTAGTAATTTCACATCTTCCATTCCAAATATTCTCATATATTTCTTCAGAAATCTACCCTCTTTTTACATTTTCTCTTCTAGTTGCCCGATGCAGTTTCATTATTGCATTTCAGGTTCCAGTCCCTACTGTGTAAGCTAATTGCCTCTTCCATAATTGTCTTAAGCTCTTTAATAGTAGTTTTAGGTGGAATATAAATACATGTCAGTGTAATCCTGTTTCTCTACCAATGACCCCTTATTACTACAAATCTACCCTTGTTGTCTTTCTTCTCCTCTATCACTGTTGGACCCCTCTTGCAGTCAGTGTTCTTATACCTAATTTCCTTTGTCCGTGATACTGCTGAATAACCATTCTGGAATCATTTCTTTGCCAAATTCACATGCTCATTAGAGGGTTTGTCAAAGTTTAAAGTACTGCAGAAGAAATGAACTCTCACATAACTTAAATAGGAGCAACTCAACTTTGCTAAACAGAAAATATGAGAGGATTTGGGCAATACCCACTAATTTAGAAAGGTTGCTCTTAAGAAATTATTTTTGATACCGCTCCAGAGCATAGAAATTCTTTAGCACAGATTTTTTTATGATTTTTAAAATTTTTATGAAGCAGAAAATAAAAAGGGTTGTTGACAAACATAGGGAGCCTATGATGAGTAAACTAATCAAAGATCCTCTAGAAGTATTAAACATAATTTTAGAAATTTTATGCAAATTTTTATAAAGCAGGGAAATGGGGAAACTAAGAAAAGACTCAACTAAAATATTTATGGAAAAATTAACTATGCCGAGGTTAATGCAAGATGACGCTCAAGAATTAATAGACAAGATAGGAAGGGATGTGATAAAATGGTGGTGTACAGCCAGTCAGAGGCACGTATGCTATTCCTGTGTAAGTTAGGAAATTAGGATGGAAGAAAGTGATAAAGATTTGCAAAGTTTTATTTAACAGTATTTTAAAAGGAGAGGTAGTACCAGCATCAAAAAGTTGTATTGGCTATTTTTACCCAAACAGAGTAAAGATCCTTCAAATATAGCTTCATATAGACCAATTTAAATTTTAAGTCATGATTATGAAGTATTTATGTTTATACAGCTGGCAGAGGTGTTTCTAAAATTGATAGATATGGTTTGTTGTGGTTTTGTGCTGGGCAGGCAAACACTTGACAGCACTAGTCGAGCAGTGATGATCCAGAAGGAAGCAAAGTGTAACAAAATGCTGCATTTGTTGCTGGGTTTGATGCACAAAGAGATTTTTTGAGTAGAACAAGGGTAACATTTGCATTCCCCAATATAACAATTGGTAATAGTTAGCTAAATGGTTAAGGTCTTTGATGTTAAGTTGTCAATCTCGCCTTCATTCTTGCTTGATGGGTTCGGAGCCGATCCCTCGGCTCCGACTCGGCACTTGCTAAGCTCGAGAGTCACTTTTACCAACTCGAGGCAGCCCCATATCCCATGATGCAAGGCGGTAAGTACCCAGATCTCGTTTGCCGCTTCGCTTATGAGGTCCTCCTTTTACCAGCTCCTGGTAAGTGATTTACTAATTCGCTATTTTAGCCCCTTTTAACTTAAAAACCCCTTATTGTTAGTTTTTATTTAGTTTTAATCTGTTTCTGACAGAAATTTGTCTGTCTCTTATTATTTTTTTAGTCAGACTTTACCCATCCCATCCCCCCCCTGTTAGGGTGTGTGTGTGTTTGTAGTTATACCTTTTTGGTATATTTAAATTTAAATTCTTTGACTGGTGTGTGTGTGTGCTTGTGTTACACCATGTCAAAGAAAGGGTCTCAGGCTTTAAGAAGTGTGACTCGTGCTGTCAGAAGATGTCTCTGACAGACGGTCACACTTCTTGCCTTTATTGCCTGGGGCCTCTTTACCTGCAGGACTCCTGTGCTATATGTCATTCTTTCAGCCAGAGAGTCCTGCAGGAAAGAAGAAACAAATTAATACTCAGGGGCCTTCTTAAGCCGGAGGGCTCTCCGGCTAAGTCGGCTCCACCTAAGACTGCCAAGTCTTCCAAGGCCCAGGCTTCTGTGTCAAAGCCTGCGGCCTCGGCTCCGACTCGTTCTGAGTCGAGATCGGCTCCGGCTGGAGCCGATTCTGGCAACAAGCCTTCGGCACCGATGGCTATCGGTGCCGATTCTGCATCGACCACTTCGGTGTCGGCTCCAATCGGCTCCGACCACCATGTGGCACAGGCATCGGTGTCGGCTCCGATCGGCTCCGACACCGTTACTTTTGTGGCTGTATCGGCTCCGGCTGGAGCCGATGCATCGAGGCTACCTGTCGGCTCCGATAAGTTGTCGGCTCCGACAGGTTCAATAGTTTCATCGGTTCCGATGGCTCCTTCGAGGAAGAGGTCGAGGTCTCCTTCCTTGGAGCCGATACTTTCGGCTCCGGCTTCACCTCTCCTCTCGGACGGAGCCATCGGAGCCGATCTTCAAGGTCATCCAGGCTTTCGGACCATGACTTAGAGAGAGTGGTCAGTAGATTACTTAAGTCACAGGCACTGGCCCAAATGTTACATAGTCCGTCTCAACAGTCGACTATTAGTCCCCACCCCGTTACAGTACCTCCTTCACCTCTACCCATGAGCTTAGAGTTGGAGTCTTCGTGAATGGTTACTGCTACGGCTGAGGGACGGATACCCCTTCTGTCCCTTCAGCCTCTACTCTTATCTCCTCTTGAGACCTTCCTTAGAGGGATTCGTGGCCGGGCTTCCATGGTCTCCTCCGAGGGGTGAGTGGCATCGGACCCTTGTCCGAACCCGCTCTTCCCCTTGGAGCCTCGGCCTTGGTGAGCTCGGCTCCGACATCTGCCTCGGAGACTTCCCTTTCGGTGGTCCCTGGAGTTCCTAGCTCTTCGGAACGGGTTCTCTCGGACCTGCCTGGGAGGCGAGCATTCGAGGTGATGAAGAGTGTGCTGGCCACTGGTATCAGCCAGCAGTCTGTTCCCTTAGCTCCTCCCTCTATAGTGCCTGTTGACATCTCTGCCACTTCTCTTGCTACAGGACCCAGAGATCCTCCGCCTCAGGTTTCCCCATTGGGAATTTCCCCCTCTTCCGAGGATTCTCCTGATGTTTCGGGAGATCCTCCTAGGAAGAGGACTTGTAAGAGGAAACACGTAGACTCCCCCGAGTCTATCACTTCAGATACTGACTTTGATGAGTCAGAGGGATCCCCAAGATCCCCTCTGAGGATGTCTCCTTCTCAGACATCCTAGAACTCCTTAGACAGAGGGAAACTGGCCCACCAATAATCCCTCTGAGGATGAGTCAGTATACCTAGAGGCGTTTGGATCTCGGCCCTCCACCTCCTGGGTGTCTCCGCCTTCGACCCCCTTATGCAGGTTATTGCCCGAAGGCGTGGGCTGCTCCTGACTCTGTAGAGCCAGTCCCTAGGAGGCCTTCAAAATTTATCACTGCCCGTGTGACAAGCAATTCCTCACTAAGGGTGTCCCGCTGATGCCATGGTGGTGGCTGCTGCCACCAAGAAGGAACTTGCAGATCCTTCCGTACCCGTCCATCCTCCTAATAAGGACTCTAGGACCATGGATAGGTACGGTAAGCGGATGTTTTCCTCAGCGACCTTTGCTATGCTCGCTGAATTACCTATGTCACTTCACCAGACTCCAGAGGGATATCCTTAAGGAGCTGGGTGAAGTAGTACAGGATCCTACAGCTGCAGGGGCTCAAGAAAAATTGCTTCGCAGCTAGGAACCCTTAATTCCATTGCAAACTCCTCCATGCGGCTAATATCATATGCTGCTGATGGAGCGAGTAGGGCAGGTACAGGTGTGGCTCTTAGGCGCCAAGCCTGGATGCGGCTATGTGACTTTGCAGATCCCTTTAAGGCGTCCTTCACAAATTCTCCCTTTGATGGGTCAACTTTGTTTGGCCCTCAGGTGAAGGAAACTTTGACCAGGTGTGAGCAGGACGGCAAGACTCTTTCTGCTGTAGGAGTCCGTTTTCCACCCCTTCTAGACCTTACCCCAAAGGACAGAAAGGTGGCAAAATGTGGTTCCATAAATCCCAAGGAGTCACGCCGATTCACGTGGTCAGTTTACTCCTAGAGGCAGAGGGGTAACAACAACAGACGCCGCTCTAGAGGCAGAGGGGTCCAAAACCAGGGAAACAGAGAGCCTCTCTCTGACAAGCCCTTTCAGCATCCCTGAGATGTTGCCCGGCTGTCCCTCCTTGGAGGCAGTCGGGGGAAGATTATCACTGTACCCAGAAGCCTGGCATTCCCTCACTCAAGACAGATGGGTACAGTCGATCATATCCAAGGGTTGCATAATTCCTTTAGAGGAAAGTCCTTTCCCCTCAAATTCCCTTCCAGATGTACCACCCGGTCTAAGGGAAATTGCAGAGTTAGAAGTCTCAAAACTACTTCAAAAAAGAGCCATTCAGCCAGTTACAACAGACCATTCAGAGCCCGGAATCTACTCAAGGTTCTTTTTGGTCCCCAAAAAGATGGGAGACTGGAGACCAATATTGGATCTCAGCAGACTCAACAAGTCTGTGAGGAAGACAAGATTCCGAATGGTCACTCTTCAGTCAATTCTGCCCTTCTTACAGAAGGACAACTGGATGTGCTCAATAGATCTTTAGGATGCGTACTATCACATCAAAATTCACAGACGCTCCAGGAGATTTCTCCACTTTCGGCTGGGGTCCAGTCATTTCCAGTTCAGAGCCCTGCCCTTTGGTCTCACTACAGCCCCCAGAGTGTTCACCAAATGCATGGCAGTGGTCACGGCTCACCTGAGACGTCAAGGATTCCAGGTGTTTCCGTATCTCGACGACTGGCTCCTGTCAGCCACCACCAGGCATCAGCTTATTCAAGCCAGGGATTACACAATAAGTCTTTGTTCTCATTTGGGCATCTCGAACAACTTCGAAAAGTCATCCTTATCGCCCTGCCAGTCTATTACTTTCATAGGCGCAAACTTAAACACTGTTTGGATGTCAGCTACCCTTACAGATCAAAGAGTTTCAGACATTCAAAGTCATGTCAGGATCATTCTGGCCAACAAGAAAGTACAGGCCAGAATGGTTCTAAAGGTATTAGGCCTCATGGCTGCGGCCATTACTCTTCTTCCCCTGGCTCGATTCTACATGCGCCTTCTTCAGTGGATGCTGTTCACACAGTGGTCGTATCAACAACTTCAAATGCGTCACCAGATTCTGGTGACACAGACTTGCAAAGATGGATCACATCTCCTCAGGTTCACCAAGGCAGGTACTTTGTACCCCCATCCCCGATAGCCACTGTCACCACGGATGCCTCCCTGATCGGGTGGGGGGGTCATTATCAGGGCAGGATGGTTCATGGGACGTGGCAGCCGTTCGAGTACCATCTGCACATAAATGTCCTGGAGATGAGAGCAGTGCTTTTAACGTTGCAAGCCCTCAACGACTTTCTTCCCGTAGGGACAATTGCAGTCCACACAGACAACATGTCTGTAGTTTGGTATATCAACAAACAGGGCGGAACCAAGTCCTACCCCTTGTGTCGAGAAGCGCTCAGACTATGGCAATGGGCGATCTCCTCTCATCGGTTTCTGGTAGCAACGCATATCCTGGGAAAACCAACATTGTAGCGGACAGATTGAGCAGAGCTATTCTCATGCCTCACGAGTGGTCTCTCAAGCAATCTATAGTGGAAGAGATATTTCTGGAATGGGGTCGTCCATGTTGCGATCTTTTTGCTACTCCCCAAAACAGCAAATGCCCAGACTTCTTCTGTCTCTTCCCTCTACCAGGCCATCCCCCCAGAGACGCTCTGACCCAGGATTGGCCCCAGGGACTTCTTTATGCCTTCCCTCCATTTCCTCTGATCCCTCAAGTTATCCAGAAAGCTACCGTTTTGAGAGCCAAATTGATTCTCATTGCCCCTTACTGGCCTCGACAAGTTTGGTTCCCGTTCCTCCATCATCACCTTTTGGTGCAGCCGTGGCATCTGGACCCAGTGCCAGATCTTCTGATTCACCAATCCGGTCAGCTGCACGCGTCTATCCCTTCTCTCAACGTCACAGCATGGTTGCTCCACTTCCTTCCTTAGCCACGCTTCCTTTGATCTCTAACCCAGTTAGAGACATCATAGTAACCGTTAAAATCCTCTACCAGGAGGATTTATACAAGCAAATGGAAACGTTTCTCTTATTGGGCTAAGGCCAAGAATATTGATCCTTTCACTGCCCCTGTTCAGGCAGTCCTGGACTTCTTAGCAGAGATTTTTCATGCAGGCTCCTCTTCTTCCACAGTCAGAGTTCAATTGGCTGCTATCTCCAACTTTCATGTCTGGGTCGCAGATCATAATATTATGTCCCATAGGCTCTGCAGGGCCTTCTTGAAAGGAATTTTCCTACTAAAGCCTCCAATCAGGAATCCCCCTCCTCAGTGGGATCTAAATTTAGTGCTGACATCCTTGATTCTTCCCCGCTTCGAGCCAGCTGTTGCTTGTTCCCTGAAATTTCTTTCTTGGAAAACTCTATTCCTAGTGGCTATTACATCGGCCAGGAGGGTGTCTGAACTTCATGCTCTATCGGTTCGACCCCCTATTTGGTTTTTCACAAAGACAGAGTATCTTTGAGAACTAATCCGACCTTTTTGCCTAAGGTCGCTTCAAAGACCAATTTGAATCAATCCATTGATCTCCCTGTATTTTTCCCAAACTATTCAGACAGAGCTGAACAAAAACTACATTATCTTGATGTCCACCGTCAACTTAGATATTATTTGGACAGAACAAAAAAGTTTAGAAAATCTGATCAACTTTTTGTTTCCTACGCGGATAATAAAAAAGGCCTTCCTGTTTCTAAAGTGACCTTGTCCAGATGGCTTTCTTCGGTCATCTCTGAAATTTATCTGCCCAGGGGAAAACAGCTGTGCTCAAAACCTAAAGCACATTCAACTAGGAGCTTAGCTACTTCTACAGCCTTTCAAGCTAGACTTCCTTTAGACACTATTTGTGCAGCGCCACTTGGGCCACTCCTCACACTTTTGTTTCCCATTACAAATTGGACTTGGCCTCCAGGGACAGAGCCAGTTTTGGCTCTACAGTCCTCAAGGGTCTGTTCCATTGAGCCACCCAGGATAGAGGTGCTAGGGACGCGGTCCCATCAAGCAAGAATGAAGGCGAGATTGACAACTTAACATTAAGAAGTTATGTACCTACCATAACGTTCCATGTTAGTTGTCTTCTCGCCTTCTTTCTGCGACCCTCCCTCCTTCCCCAGGCCTGGACAGACCTTGTTATAAGAAATTATTATGCTGAAGACCATTCAGACCTGGTCCTTCTTCCATCCTGTAAGTTTTCTTTCTTCCTTTGGGAAGTGTTTTATGCTTGGTGCTATTGCCCTTTGTCATCAAACGAGATCTGGGTACTTACCGCCTTGCATCATGGGATATGGGGCTGCCTCGAGCTGGTAAAAGTGACTCTCGAGCTTAGCAAGTGCCGAGTCGGAGCCGAGGGATCGGCTCCGAACCCATCAAGCAAGAAAGAAGGCGAGAGAAGACAACTAACATGGAACGTTATGGTAGGTACATAACTTCTTATTTCTCATGCATAAGGTACAAGTTTCGGTCCTGACCAACAGCCAGTTCTGTGTAGAGTTTGCATGTTCTCCCTTTGTCTCCATGAGGTTCCTCATATCCCCCAATAAACTGGGTGTTTCCACCTCAAACTGGGTGTTTCCACCTCAAACTCACCCACGAATAGAGTTGTGGGAATCAACACAGATTCTAGATGGTGCCTAATGGGGGAAGAGCTGTATAGACCAACTGCTTTGGGCATCAGCTGTGGAGTGCTGTATCCTCTAGATAGGAGAACCTGGATCACAGACTGCATTCCATGCAAGAGCTAGCTGCTTGACAGTGTAAAAACTGGCTCTAGGTGATTTGATTGCATTGATTAATGTTTCCTAAAACATGGGCATGAATATTTGTCACTTATAAGTGGGTTGAGGACCTGGCCTGCTCCAGCCTATGCGAGGAATCCATACTAAGAGTTGGAGGGGTGTATGTGCCCCTGTTGGCCAGTGTGTGCCTACCATAATGCCCAAGAGCCCAGTGTCGATAAGCTACTGGCAGGCCAATGTCCAGTTACCCAACTTGGTTTACCTGGGATAGCTTTTTAAAGCAAAAGCTGGATGTTAAACCAATCAATCTGCAAAACTTGCACTAAGGATTTTTACATTCATTATAGGTTTACTGACAGAATGCAGCTTGGAAGTGGATGGCATAATGGTAAGGAGGAGGCTGGACATCCTTTCTCTTCATTAGACAAGATAGAGGGGCAGTGCAGCAAAGCTAATTTGTGTAGAATTCAGAGAAATCTACTCAGGGAGAGGGCAGGCTAGAAATGTTGTGGGAATTGTGGTGAAGGAGAGGCTTCAGAAGCAATGAGGGATGCCATCATAATTAGTAATAGACTCATGGCAGTCAGACTCCGGTGCATGTATAGGTCACTATTCATAATCCGAGCTTATGCTCCACATCTGGGTTGGGATAGTAAGGCAGAGAAGTGCATTCATACAGCAGTTGCAGGACATACTAGATAAAATAGGACAACGTGAATTTTTGTTGATAATGGGTGACCTGAATGCACATGTTGGGGCATTCAGAATAAGATATGTGGGCTGTCTGGATCCACATAAGAGGGACAACAGAAATAAGGAGAGACGATTTTAAACTTCTATCTGGCAAATGGCTTGATGGTAGCCAAAACATGGTTCATACAAAACGGTCACAAGATCACATAGAGGAGTGACCAACATGCAACTCGGGTAGACTTCCTGTTAATATGGAAAGGGCATTGGGATAGACTCAGTAATTGCAAAGTTGTCCCCAGTGAAACTGTTGGCCCACAGCATAAACTACCATTTGCCACAATCAGCTGCAAGCATTAGTCAGAGAAGGCTCTAAGGTCCACAGGAACAAAGCTGGAGGCCTGATTTATTTGGCACTTGTTGACTGGGAAAGTCCAGCTGGATCAGGAGGTACCCATTTTCAGCAGAAGCCCGGGGAGAAAAGCTCCAAGTACATGTGGTTAACAGAATGAAAAACTAGACAGACATAATAGAGTCATAACATTCAAGCACAAATATGAAAACGACACTTCAGTTTATTATGTCTGTAATTTCTCATTCTGACAAAGTCATAACATTCAAGCACAAAATTTGAAATACTACACATTAGTTTATCCGAATAAAAACTCAGCAGACCTAATAAATTCATAGTGCTTAAGCATAAATTATATGGACAGCCTGATAATAGGAGGATGCAGCATTATTTACATAATAGTTCATTGTCATAGAGATTATTATTCTAGAGGTCATGAAATATGGTAACAGATTATACTGGTGAAGGCATAGGATAGTATGAGTAGAGAAGGGTAGGGTGTGATAGATGGGATAGTAAGAATAGATGTGGAAAAGGTATGAGTGTAACCTCAGGGGAGCATGTGTAGAGGAAGGGAGGGTAGGGTAAGTTGGTAGTGGGGATAGACAAAGTAGAGAGAGAATAATGTACAAGAGTACCTTAGCCTGGACTCATACAGAAGTAAATCCAAGCTTTGTTGAAGTATTCTTTTATAGCGGTTTTGAAGGAGTGCAGGTTAGTAGCAGTTTTGATAATTAAAGGAAAGGAGTTCCATTGTTTTGCCACAGAGCAGGAGTAAAAGCTTAGGCCTGGGGTTTTGTTAGTTTTCTAAGTTGTGAGGAGATGTTTATCTTCAGATCTGAGATGTTTATGTGGGATATAAAGTTTATTAGTGGTCTAAGAGCAGGGCAAGCTAGTGGGTTGTGGATGATTTTGTATACCATAGTAAGTTGTACGTTTTGAAAGTGGACGAGGTGTTCAAGGCATCTTAAGGAATGTAAGGCTTTACAGTGATTAGTTAAAGGGGTTGTGTTTATGGCAAATTTGGCAATTTTGTTATAGCAGCTTTCTAATTTTTATCTTAGGGAGGTCTGTAGGTTAGTCAGAATTGGGGCCCCATATAACACTGAGGGCAAGAGGCAGTTTTTGGCCAAAGTAATGTTGGTAGCTGCTGTGAAGAAGTATTTATTCCTGTATAGCATGCCTAGTTTTTGGTGCTTTGTTTTTTTTTTTTTTTACTGTTTTGTATGTGCATGTCAAACTTGGGATTATTGTCAGTTGACTGGAGAAAAGGCACAAGAGTTCAAGGAAATGCTTTGGTGTTCTTCCACCTCAGAAAGAAGAGGAAATAAGTGGAGTTTGAAGAAGAAGAAGAAGAAGAATAGCAGAGACTCAAAACAGCCTGTGTGGAGGCTACAGAACAGATATGCATCTGAGTCAGGTACAGAAATAAGATACGCAAGGAAACCCGGTGGGTGAATGCACAAGTCCAGGACATCATCAAAAGAAAGATGAAGTGCAGGAAAAATTGGGAGGTAGAAAAAATGGACCAGACTAAGAAAGAATACTGGTTGCCTAGCAAAGATTAATATCAGGATGCAGCACAACCAACTCAATGTTTAAAGTGAGACAGATAGTTGCAAAGAAGCTAGAGATGAGGAAAGAGTCCAACTGGGCATTCCTGTCTTGGAGAAAGCATTTGACAAGATCCAAATAAAGCTGATTTAGGCAATGCTGTGATGGATGTTCATCGTGCATACAGCTGCAGTAATCACAGATGGGTTTTCTGCCATCAGGCGGGTCCTCGGTCAGCCGAATTCCAAAGTCTAGGTCCGGCGTCGGTCGTCATCGCTTTCTTTCCTGACGTCAGTGCGACAGGGGTATATAAGACACAGCCGACGCCATATTCTTCAGTCTTTTGCCGCATGGTGCCCGAAGCAGAAGCAGTTCGCAAGTGCCGGTCGGCCAGCTCCTGAAATTACAAATAATTGGAAACCGAAGTCTTCTTTAAAGCTAAGTACCCCATTGGGGAAACTTTTCTTGCCTCAGACCGATGTCAGACAAAGTTAACAATTGTATTTTTTGTGGGAAGCAAATACCGCATAAGGATTTCCATTCCCTCTGCATACCTTGTTTAGGCCCAGACCACGACGTCTCAGCCTGTCGTTTTTGCGCTACTTTCAATAAACGCACTATTAAGCGTCGGGCGGAGTTCGCCCAGCACTTTTTTGGTAAAACCTTTGATTATAAAATGTCGTCGGATACTCCGACTACCGTTTTGTCCAAAAAACACAAGGACAGAGACCGACACGTGAGGCCCGCGGTCTCCACCGACACCACGCCAAAACCGGCTACACGTGGTCCGGTTCTCAGCGAGGCGCCTACGCAGCTCCTGACTACCGACGACACTTCTTTGGCGGTGTCCTCTGTAACCGAGACCGCAGGTACCTCGGCCCATACCCAGACTACAACCACCGAAGCCACTGTGAGTGTTGAGCCTCCTAATGTGGATAGGTCCACTTCCACCCATGGTGTTTTTAGACCCTCATCTTCCTTCTCCATTAAGGCCTTTACTAAGTCCAAATCAGCCATGCATCCCAAGAGGCCTGTTGCACAGGGCCCATCTCCAGGCCCCATGCCTAAAAAGTAGATGCTAAAAATGGCTGAGGATTTAATTACTCTTATCAGGGGTTCCCAGCCCCCTCCAGACAAGAGACCCCGAGTGGAGGAAGCTTCTCCCTCTTCTGACCAGGATTCCATTTTTTCAGAACATTCTGATGAAGAGGAACACTGCACTCCCCTTTTGAAGATTCGGATGCTGAGCAGTCCATTCCTTCTGTATCTCCCCAGAGGATTTCTCTTTGGGGAAACCTTGCACACCTTGAGGGAACACTTCCATTGGGAAGGCCAAGACTTTTCTGATTCCAAGAAAAGACTTAGGGAATTTCTTTTGTTACCTCAGCACAGACCTCTGGCGATACCTCCTGTCTTGGACATACTTGATGATGTTTACTCGGAGGCTTGCCTAAATCCGGATTCCCTGCCTCCTGCCCCAGTCAAGCCTGATAGGTACTACAGAGTTCCTACCTCTCACCAATTTCTTTACAAAAGCCATAATGCTGACCCTGAAACCATTTCTCAAGGCCCCAAGGGAATGAAGGCCTCTACTGCTAAGAATCCACTACCTTCCGAAAGAGAGTCTAGATCCTTAGAAAGGTGGAGAAAAAAGGTATATATATCTCGGCCACCCTAGCCATGAGGGCCTTAAATTGTCAGTTCCATATGCTTAAATATCAGCAGTTTCTGTTATCACAATTAAGAAATAAAATGTCTCAACCTGAACAACCAGATTTGAAGGAGTTGCAGGATATGATGCATAGTGCAGAACAAGTGGGTAAACACACCTTACAATGTGGCTATGATGCCCTAGAGGCCTCAAGTAGAGCTGCTGTGACAGGATCAGTCATTCGTAGACATGCCTGGCTTAGAGAACAAACCTTGCCTGACCATGTTAAAGCTAAGCTACTAGATGCTCCTTTACAAAAGGATGTACTATTTGGTACTAATGCTGAGGAGATACTACGGAAAATGGAAGAAAAAGCTAAATCTATGCAAACTGTCAAAGCTTTTCTACAGGTTCAACCACCACGTTTTAGCAGAAATTGGCCTGCAAAGACCTGGTCCTTTCCAGCCACGGACAAGCCACAAAGAGGTAGATACAGGCGCACAAGGGGCAGAGGACAACCTCAAGGATCATATAGAGGCAGACAATGGCAAACTCCAGCAACAAGAGGTGGCGAAGACAGTGCACAGCAATACAGGAAACAAACCCAATGACTTCCCCTTTCCATGCCAAGCAAGTCTCAGCTGGCAGCACCCTTGGGAGGAAAGCTGGCATTATTTACAAGAAATTGGCATATTATCACAACAGACAAATGGATCCTGGACATTATAAACAGAGGCTACAGATTTCACTTTCACACTCTTCCAAAAATGAGAGGCATGCCGAACCTGCCACACAATCAAAGGGCAGAGGCTCAAATACAAACTTCAAAGCTTATGGCCATGAAAGCTATTCAAGAGGTACCTACTCACGAACAAGGTCAAGGTTTTTATTCCAGACTTTTTCTGGTACCAAGGAAAGGAACTGACTGGAGACCCATTTTGGACTTATCCATCCTAAACACATTTCTACTCGTACCAAAATTCAAGATGCTCACATTACAGCAGCTTCTTCCCATGCTGGGCAAGGAGTTTTGGCTGGTAACATTGGACCTCAAGGAGGCATACCTGCATGTCCCAATCAGACAAAGCTGCAGAAGATACCTCAGATTTCTTGCAGATTCAATCCACTATCAATTCTCTGCATTGCCCTTTGGCTTATCTACTGCGCCCAGAGTATTCACGAAATGCCTGGCATCAGTAATTGCCTACTGCAGACTTCAAGGGATACAAATTTACCCTTATTTGGACGACTGCCTGATCCAAGCGGACAACAAGCACCTACTTCTGGAACATCTGGCTTATGTAACACGGTTATTGAATTCTCTGGGATACACAGTCAACAAGGAGAAATCCAGGCTAACACCATCTCAGAAAATAACTTTCCTGGGTGCCAACTTGGACACAAACACCCAGATGGCCTATCTTACGCCAGAAAAACAAGGGCAACTAACTCATTACTTCAAAATACTAGCAAATTGTACCAGGCTCACTGCAAGGAAAATCCTGCAGGCTCTGGGCTTCATGGCATCTTGCATTCTTCTAATCCCATGTGCAAAGTTGCATATGAGGAAACTTCAGTGGTACCTAAAAAACCTATGGTCTCAACACAGCCACAGTTTGGAAACAATAATACCAATAATTCCATGTTTGCAAAAGGAATTTCTATGGTGGGCCCAAGCATGCCAAACAAACACAGGTCTTCCATTCTGCAAGCCTCAAGCAGATCAAGTCATCACAACAGACACCTCAGACTACGCCTGGGGGGGCGCACATGACAGACAGGTGCATTCAGGGCAAATGGTCCCAAAAGGAAAAGCACCTTCACATCAATCAAAAAGAAATGCTAGCAGTGATAAATGCAATTACAGTTTTCAAGGACCTCCTGCATCCAGGGCAATTATTGATAAGAACAGACAACACCACAGTAATGTGGTACATAAACAAAGAAGGTGGAACACATTCATACCCCCTGTGCAGGCTAGCCATGTCGATTTGGAACTTGGCTCTGGAATGGCAAATCGAACTTCAAGCACAGTACTTGCCAGGATTGGAAAACACGCTGGCAGACAATCTAAGCAGAAATATGACAGATCCACACGAATGGAAGTTACATCCTCAAGTGTTTACAAAGATAATCCAAGCGTGGGGAAGACCAGACCTAGATCTCTTCGCCTCCCACAGGAACCATCAATTGAAAAAGTTCTGTTCAAGGACCTTTCATCCAAAGGCCTGGAGAGTGGACGCCCTTTCTTTCAGTTGGGCAACATGGACAGTTTACGCTTTCCCACCTTTGCCTCTTCTGCCCAAGGTGCTCTTGAAAGCAAGAGCAGACAGACCAAAGATGATACTGATTGCTCCAGACTGGCCAAGACAACACTGGTACCCACTCCTGAGGAGCCTAACACATACTCCTCCCTGGACCCTACCTCTTATGCCTCTTCTACTGACTCAGCACAGCTACAAAATTCTTCACAGTCAGCTGAAAACTCTCAATCTGGCTGCATGGAAAATTCCTTAACACCACAACAGACCCTACTCTCCAAAGAGGTGCAGGATGTCATTTTGGAGGCCAGAAGGCCATCTACTAGAAAGGCTTACTCCGCAAAATGGAAACGTTTTTGTGCTTGGAATGAGAAAAAAGGCCAGGATCCTAGAAAACTGAATTTGCCTCAGATATTACAGTATCTAGCTGGGCTGTTGAACAGTGGACTTTCATTTTCCTCCATCAAAATTCATGCCTCAGCCATTTCTGCAGAATACAACACTGATCCACCCTTATTCTCTCACCCACTTTTAAGACAGTTCCTCAGAGGAGCTAAGAATATAAGACCTCCAAGGAAACAACCAATACCAGCCTGGGATCTTAAATACATTCTAGAAAAATTAACATTACCTCCGTTTGAACCAGCTGCCTCTACAGATTTGAAATATTTGTCCTGGAAAACAGCCTTCCTTCTGGCCATTACCTCAGCTCGTAGGGTTTCGGAACTACAAGCCCTCATGGCTGTGCAGCCCTTTCTCATCTTCCATCAGGACAGGGTTTCCCTACGAACCAACCCTTCATTTATGCCTAAGGTAGTATCCAGGGTAGCTTTAAATCAGGCCATACACTTACCTACCTTTTACCCCAATCTTCAAGACAAAGGGGAAAGGCTGCTACATTCCTTAGACATCCATAGACAGCTACGTTACTATTTGGACAGAACACAGCCCTTCAGTAAATCAGAACAACTTTTTGTGTCCTATGCTGTAGGAGCTCAAGGGAAGCCAATTTCCAAACAGACAATTTCAAAATGGATAGGCCATTGCATACGGTTTTGTTACTCCTTTCATGGCAAACCTGTTCCTACAGGCATCAGATCCCACTCCACAAGGGCCACAGCTACCTCTACAGCCTTCCTCAGAGGAGTCCCTACCAAAGATATTTTGGAGGCAGCCACTTGGAGTTCTGTGCATACCTTCACAAAACACTACCACCTGCCTTTATATTCCAAAACTAGAGCAGGCTTTGCCACTGCTGTGTTGCAGGGCATTCTGGCTGCTCCCAGTTCCACCTAGTGCCTACCACCCTGTGCGTAGCTTTGGGATTCTACCCATCTGTGATTACTGCAGCTGTATGCACGATGAACATAGTACAGTTTTGTACCTACCATAAATGTAGATGTTCAAGTGCTAATACAGCTGCAGTACAGGTTTCCCTCCTCCTCTTGGTAAAGGCCTAGTGGCTAACACCTCCTCATACAACCTAATTTGGGTTATCCTTCTATGGTGTATTTGCTTGCAACTACTGATTTTTGATTATATTGCATTGCTTGACTATATATATATATATATATATATATATATATATATATATATATATATAATTTATGTATTGCCTTCCTTCTGGGGGCACCTGACATCTGGGGCAAGAAAGACTGAAGAATATGGCGTCGGCTGTGTCTTATATACCCCTGTCGCACTGATGTCAGGAAAGAAAACGACGACAACCGACGCTGGACCTAAACTTTGGAATTCGGCCGACCGAGGACCCGCCTGACGGCAGAAAACCCATCTGTGATTACTGCAGCTGTATTAGCACTCGAACATCTACATTTATGGTAGGTACAAAACTATACTTTCTAAGTCTTTTTGCAGGGACCCAGTGACACAAATATAAACAGTGTTTGGACTCCTAGAGAAGTTACCAGTGGGAGTGGTTGTGCATCAAGGTTCAACTCTCTGCCCACTGCTGTTTTTACAGGTGATGGACTACATTAGCAAACAGGCTGGTGAGGACAGATCAACAACACTGCTGTATGCGGACGATGTGGCATTACAGGGAAACTCTGAACAAGAACTTCCGTAAATGATAGGAGATGGGAATGCAAAACTAAAGGCACACAGGATGAAATTGAGTACAGTTAAGATTGTTGTAATGGCAGCACATGAAGGAAATCAGAAGAAGTGGTGAACTGCGGTAGAAGAGAAAATAGTGGCAAAGGTTAATAGCTTCAGGTATCTGGGAAGGTTGGTTGAGGAGAAGGGAAGTTTGAATGAGAAGGTCAAAGCTAGAGTCAGACAGGGTGCAGCCAACTGACACAGTGTCAGGAGTAGTGTATGACAGAAGAATGCCGAAGAAGCTGAAAAGTAAGTAGTACAAAACAGTGGTGCTGCCAGTACTACTGAATAGTATAGACACCTGAGCAGTAAAGGCAGAGCAAGTGAGAAAGGCAGAGACAATGGAAGTGCCTGATACGTGTGGTAGAATGCACGCTGTGGGATAGACGATGAAATGAGCACATCAGAACAGAAGTCCAATTGCAGAAAAGGTCAAAGAGAAAAGATTACAGTGGTATGGGCAAATATATGGGAAGCAGCAGACAATCTGGTGAAGTAGATTTGAAACAGACAGGAAGAAGGCAAGAGGAAATGGGTAATGTCAGTAGAGCCATCACAAATACTTGTTGATGCAAGAAAGATGATGATACAAATGCCTACAGTTCAGATCAGAAATTGTTTTTAATCACACCCCCTGGTCAGTATCAATTAGATTGCTAGCATAAGTATATCAATATCTTTGTGTGTTTGTTTGAAATCTATTAGCATTGTTATATATTTTCACTCTGACATCTTGAATTCCTAAACACTTCAGTGAAGATGCTTTCCTTTCTAACTTTCTTTTTGACTTGGCCTGTTCTGATGAATCATTTATTAATAGCTCACATTTGGCTCATTAAGTCTCAGTTCCATAGATTATTAAAGAATACAGTACTTGAATGATTCCTAAATAATGCAGGTCAAAATGACGATGCAGACGCTTTTTATTTCTTAACTGATAGTTTGATAAAAGTGGTGTAACGTTCATAATACCAAAGGTAGTATTTATTGGTTTAATTATCAGTATAGAGGATCTCAAGATTTTTTTGTTGAATTAGGAATTAGGTGACCATGTAGACAGCTTATTGGCTTAAATGAGTAATAAGAAAAATTCATAAAAATCTAATATTTTATGTAATTTGGTCCAACAACTGAACAATTTGAACTATGCTAATAATATTTTAGACCGTACCACTTGCAAATTATTTACTATGCCGGGGTATACTAGTTTCACTGGCAAATTATTTACTTAAGTGTTTCAGGGAGGTTAGGTAAAGATCAACACATCAGTGTGGGTTATTTCTTTCACACCCATAGAGCTACCTATGTGGTTTCTCAGTCAGCACCATATTTTTAAAATGCCCTTGCCCACACCTGATTTGTATCGGTGCGCTTTGTACATCTGTATATTTTTTTTAAATGTGTATTTTAATTTACAGAAAATTAAATGTGTAAAAGTTCTTTCCCAGGTTAAGATATTGTAAATTTAAAATGAAAAAAGTACCCTTTCTGTTTGAAATTACTGTGAAAACCCGTCTTTTTTCAGAGTGTTTTTACAGATGTATCATCACAGCTGCCAAAGCTCCAAACAAACAAATAAGTACAGTCCTTTAGTATATTCAAAAGCACAGCAGACTGTATACAGGCAACCTTCAGTCATAAATAGCAGAATGATACTTTTGAAAGTAAAAACTAAGGAACCATAATGCAACATCAAACTGTAAAAACAACAAAAACTGATAGCAAACTGCCAGGAATCTGAGGGGGTGGACTATGGAATGACTTAATAGAATTCACTGGGTTGAAATGGCAAATTAAATTAAATGCATATAGTCACCCGGTTTGAATGGGATCTCATCTATTATGAGTGTTTTAAAGTTAAAATCGTACATGACATAAACTAAGTGCGATGGCGGGGTTATTTATGTAATTCTTTAATGATTTTATCTTAAAGGAACATGGTGTGTGTGAGTGAGATGGAGTGTTTGACACCAGGGACATTTTTCATTCGCTGCAGTGAATATCACTTATTTATTTAAATACTGTGCTGCAAGCTTACTGGGGATTGGGTGAGTGGTGGTAGTGTGGGGTGGAGGAAGACACTAAATACCAGTGGAGCTCTTGAATGTCTTTTTTTTTGGAATGTACTGTGCCGTAAGATTAATGTGTGTGTGTGTGTGTGTGTGTGTGTGTGTGTGTGTGTGTGTATGTATGTATGTAGGCGAGGCATGACACTAGATACTAGGGACACTTTTCATTCATTATAGGGGAGATCTGGTAGTCTGTACTAATATCTGCGAATGAGTATGTGTGTTTGTTTCAGTGTGTGTGTGCACCGTACATATCGTGGGGACACTTTTCATTCACTGCAATGTACATCCTCACATTTTATGCAAAATTGGGTATAAAAGAAATGTTTGTTGTAATTTTTGGTGAGCAACTTATAAGTCTAATAACAACTTAAGCAAGCTGCCCTTATACTACTGGACAGTAAAGTGGACTATATTCTGTTTATTTCCTGCATGGCACCTCTGGTATGGGGGAGGGGGGGCTGATTGTGAAGATTACACTTTTTTATCCCTTGTTTTACCTGAGCTTACATATTTGTTTGTGCTTGCTATGCTAGGGAGAGTAGTTGCTGTCTAGGGTGGGGTTTCTGTAGTTGGCTTGCAGTCTATATACTTGCACGTTACAGCTAGGTTATCTGTTCTGTTACCATAGTGCACACTTGTTAATATATTGATCCATTTGGATTTTTCAATAACTGAGTACTGCTGACACAGATGTCCATAGATTTTGACCACTGTTTGCTTGCTTTATGTAGATGTGTTGACACAGGCTTTTTAGTTGTGCTTCCAGCCTACATTTGCTCCATGTCAGTGTTTGCAGTGGGAATGTACTGGTTGCTGATTTATGCTTGCAGTCTATATACTTGCACTTTACAGCTAGGTTATCTGTATTTTTACCAGAGTGCTAAATGTGTTGTTCCATTGTTCCAGCATGTCCTGCTGTCTGGGAGAAATAATCTATGTCTAGGCTCAGGTCCTGCTGTCTTTGATTAGATGTCTGTGTCCAGGCAAACGTCATGCTGTCTTGGGGGGGGGAGATGTCTGTATCCAGGCTCAGGTCCTGCAATCTTGGTGAGGTGTCTGTATCCAGGCTGAGGTCCTTCTATGTGGGTGAGGCTTTTCTGTCCAGGCTCAGGTCCTGCTGTCTGTGGCCAGGCTCAGGTCCTGATGTTTGTGGGAGGTGTCTGTGTCCAAGCTAAGGTTTTGCCATCTGGGGGAAGGAGTATGAGTCCAGGATCAGGTCTTGCTTAGCCCAAATAAAGTACAAATTGAAGCCTTAATGAAATTTAAACTCACAACCCTGTTTACAAAACAAGTGCTCTAACCCTTGACCTACATGTCCTGAAAAAAAAACAGAATCTGCAGTTTGGAGTTTGCAACTATAAGCAATATACCTACAAACATAAATATAACACTTTGGAGGAGACATCAGTAGCTATAACGTAGTATCCCTCAAGTCTGTTTTTATAGAAATGCTGTCTCCTCCAAAACATTGTATTGTGTCCATTTCTATACTCATTTTGTGATACTCACATTATCCTATTCAAGGTCATGTGGCAGCTGGATCTCATTTTGCTGTATGCCTCTCATAGTGTTTACAGTAATCTTGGTGTGTGATAAATGCAGTGGATGAAACTATTTGTTATTACATGCATATGCACTGCTTATCTTTGATGGAGCCCTCCTAGAAAACTGGAAAATTCCACTACATTTGAGTAAGCTGTGCAAACTGTATGGTACATGGTTCCACTCCCTTGGTCTGAAAGGCATACCACTCAGAATATGCCAAATACTGTCATGTAACCCCTCAAAGACTCAAAGAAGTATTCAGTGATTAAATCATGGAAAAAGAGCTGTCTTACTTTATTTGAATGTCTCTTCAGATGAGTGGGGAACTTGGTAACACAAATATTGAGTTTTTTGCTAGTAATATGAATATATGTCATATGTCAGCAATCATATTAACAGTGTGAACTGTAAGGTGATTGTGGTGTTTCATGGTTTTAGATGAAAGCTTACGTAATGCTGCAAAAGTTGTCACTGATACCATCTGTCTATGTGCTACTATTTGGCAGCTATTTAGATTTGTTCAGTAATAATGTATACATATTATCATAGTTGTCATATTTCTGCGCATATCTCAGGCCCAGTTACTAGAGAGGTCATGAATGGCTCCTCAGATAAATGGAGTACTTGATAACACAAAAAGGGAGTGTTTGGGCTGGAAATATTGTAAATATATACATTGTGGGAAAAAAGCCAAACCAGCAATGTCGAAGGACAAAATCTTTAATAACACTTCCAAACACAAAGCTTTTGGTATAACACCCTTCTTCAGTGTGTAATAAAAACTAAAACAAAAGTATGGTTTTAAATACAATTATAAAAGACACAGCCAACCAATAAAATACAATTGCAATTAATTAATTTAATTAAATTAATTAATTATTGTAAAACCCAATTAAATTAAAGGTACATTAAGGTACTAGAGACACATTTGCTTTTGTTTCAATGTAGGTTTTATACCAACAGTTCCATTTATAACCAGAATTTGCAGGAGTTTCCTTTTTTTGGTGGTTAAATATATACATTATGTCAATAATTATAATAACTTGAACCATGAAGGGATTCCATGGTAGTTCATGCTATTAAATGAAAGCTTACATAATGCTGCAAATGTTGTCACTGATACTAGCTGTCTGCGTACTACCATTTGGCATATATTCAGTAATAAAATATGTATATTAGCCTGATTATCATATTTCTGTACATATCACTGGCATTGTGCTCATGAACAGATTGAGATTCAGTATTTCACATGCCCAGCCACCAGAGAGGTAATGAGTTTCTCCTTACATCAGTGGTGTATTTGGTAACCCAAAAAATATGTATTTTTTTCTTGAAATATTATGAATGTATAGTGTATGACGTATGGTCATAATTACCTTAATAACTTCAACCAGGGGATGTTTGTATGGGACTCCATGGTATCTAATGAAAGTATACACAATGCTTAAAAAACTTTGTAATGATAGTTGGTGTCTAACCGGAAATGTGTGGCAGATATTTTATTTATTTGTTCATTAAAGATACAGATATGTATACTGTTCATAATTATGCAAGCATCTCCTATATAATTGTTGTTGTTGTTGTCTTTCGGCTTTTCCCGGTTAGGGGTCGCCACAGCAGAACTCCGGTCCACTAATGATTGGCATTTGATTTTCACGAACACCGAGGTGCCAGCTCGACGTTCAACCTTCAATGAAGGTATGCCCATTTACGCATTTCTTTCAAACGCCCACCCAACCGTGGGGAGGACATGCAGACTCCAAACAGAGAACTTCTTGCTGTGAAGCAACAATGCTACCGCTGCACCACCGTGGAAGTAAACATCTCGTATAGAGTGCTATCTACAAATATAGTTTGCAGCCAAGTGAACACATTTACCCGAACAAAACTCACACTGATAGTTTTGGTCTGTCTAATGTGGTTACAGAGATATTAACACTTGTTTGTATAATTATAATAAATAAATGTATCTATTATGTAATTACTTGTTCAATATAAAATTACTAGTGTATGCTTGAATAACTTTCATACTTTAACCATGTTTTGTAATGCTTTTGAGATTTATAAGTGTATTTACAACTAGGTTGAAAAAGTGCATTCTCAGAATTTTAGCTCAGGTGAAGGCTTTCCAGGCAGGAACTCAACTCTTGAGGTGTCCGTAGGTGTGAAATTTCACTCAGGTTCGGTGTGAAAGTGATATTGGAAAAGTGGGAGTGTTTTTGAAAGATATGTGAATTCTCTTGCTCACAAAATGTATGTTAAATTTAGCATTTTATAGTGATAATTGTTTCCTGTACACACGTATAAATGTCATTCTTTGAAATTTATGGATATTGTTTTAATATGAAGCAGATGAAGAGGAAAAATAAAAGATCCAGTTTGTCTTTTATATCTGGATTCAACTTTTAGGGTTATCAGATGCACCTCTTATCTGGGCCAGCCACATACTAGAGACTTCAGCCCATCAAGCTCTTCCTCCTGTACCCATAATCACTCTCACCTCAGGACTACTTTAGATCTTGTTTGCTGCCATTCCTGGATAGCAGTGTGGTTGTTTTCTCCACCAAGGTGTATCCTTTGCTAGCACTTAACTTTGTCTTTTTCTAGGTCCTCTACCTTGTTTTATGTGTCTTTTGATAGTTAGTGAATGTAGTGTTTGTTGTTTGTAGGTCAAAGAAGGATAAGGGCTTTAAAAAATATGTAGTGTCTTGGGCACAAGCTTCCCTCACAGGACCCACACTTCTGATGCATCTATTGTTTAGGGGCTGCCCATCTGGATTCCCCTTACCCTGTTTGTGAGGGTTTGTGTCATTAATGAGAGGAGGACCAAGCTGATTCGGAGGGGACTTCTTCCAGGGAGCAGTTCCTCTTCGGCCTCCACTAGCAAGGGAGAGAAGTCTGATCAAGTTCTCAAGAGCGCCAAGGACCCTGAAGCAGCTAAGGGAGACTGAAAACATTCAGCTCTATCTTCTTCTTCTGGTCTATCGGATCTGAAGGTCCCAAGATCCTCGACTTCCTTGACTGCTTCATCCCTGTTGTCGGCTGTGACTCCTCAGAGTTGATTGTCTTCAGTACAGATTGCAGGAAAGGCTCCATTTCCTGCTATCAGTGTTCCTTGCCCTTCTTGTCTAAGGGTACTCTTTCAAGTAGGAGATTTTCCTCTTTCTCCCCATCTACACTTCTGGTATCCTTGCTGGAGTTGCCACTGTCTCTGCCTCAGATCTGAGCTTCTCCAATTCAGATCTGGTTGTTGGAATCCCCATGCAGCTGGCGAGTCTGTTAGACTCCTTCTGTGGCTTCTTTAGCTCGGTCATTCCATTTGATTAGAGTTGGAAAAGTTGATGTGGTCCTTTATACAGGCGCAAATACAATTAGGACTCATTCCCACAGCTTTGGGCCCTCGACCTGGAACTTTGGCTCAGTTACACAGGTTTCCTCCCTCTGGCCTGTTGGCTCCAAGGTCTTCAGAGCCAGTTGTCTCTCCTTAGTGTTGAATCTAATGGCTCAGCCGATTTTGGCACTGACCCCACTACCTTGTTTTCCTCAACTCAGGCCATGTCTGAGCCAAGTGGACCCCAGAGCCAAGATGTTGAGGCAGAAGTGCCTGGGTTGAGTTTGATGATCCCTGTTTCAGAATCATCCCTCCCACTCTGGGCTTCTGCTCTGAATAGTTTAGCTCTGATCTCAGAGTTGGGGCAGACTGGAACAGCCCCTAGGTCTGGTGCACCCCTGGGGTCTTCAGATCCTAGTTCCACTAGCTCCTGGCAGCCTGCTTCAGCTTCTGTCTTTGACAGTTTGGAAAGAATGTTCTCTTGCCAAGAGAAGGGGTGGTCAGGTACAGCCGGTGTGCCCCCCACCCTTTGAAGTATGTGCCTGTGGACATGCTTCAACCTGTTCCCAGATAGCTCACCCATGGCAGTCTGTAGCCTGCCTGTCCTGTAGGGCCCCCGATCCTGCCCCCTTCCCAGATTTTCCAGGGCAGGAAGTTTCAGGCAAGAGCTGATACAAGAGGAAGCATCTGGACTTTCCAGAAGAGTCCCTCACTGTGGATGCTAACATCGAGGAAGGAGAGAGGGGTCCTTTGTCAACCTTTTCAAGCTGCTTTGCCAACATGGAAGATGGACAGATGAAGCTCCATCTCCAGAGTAGTCTGATTTCTGGAGGCTTTTGAGGTGGATCTATCCATGTCCTGGGTGTTCCACCTCTAGATGTTCTTATTGCCCTGGTGTCTCAGAGGGTGTAGAAGGAACTTGATACTGTGGAACTAATCTGTAAGATGCCAGGCAAGAGTCTCATCCCCTCCCCCCAGGACTTGCAGTGCTGGAGTAAGGGTCTTGCTGTGGATGCCACTAAAAAGGATATCTTGGAAGAGAGTTCCTTGGTTCATCCCTCGAATAGGGAATCTCGGGCATTGAACCAGTTAGAGAAGCGATCTTGCACTCAGCCACATTTGCACCGAGGGCTTTGAACTATCCAGCTCACTTGATCAGACTTTAGCATGCCATTGTGTCAGAAGTGTCAAGAGTAATTAAAGCTCACCAGACTTTGGAGTCTTAGAAAACTTTAGTGACTCAGATGTCCACTTTGCAGTCTTTTGCTAATGTGTCCAAGTGCCTGCTGTCTAATGTGGCTGATGGCATTATCTGAACGACCATCCAAGAGACCTGGTCCAATAGTAAGGCCAGTCTTCACATCAGTGTCTTACATTCCAGGCTTTTTAGGCTGCTCTCCCCAAAGGTGTAATTTTAGTTCAGACTGACATCATGTGTGTTTTATGGCATCTGAACAAACAGGGGGGGGGTCCTGTTCTTAACCTCTTTGTCGAGAGGCAACGAGAGTATGGCAGTGGGCGATTACTTCTCAGTGGTTTCTGGTTGCAGTGCACATCCCAGAAAGATCCAGCAGACAGTTTGAGCAGGAACATTCTCTTTCTGCATGAGTGGTTCCTGAATCTGAAAGTGGCTTTTCCGATTTTTTTCTTGCTGGGGAACTTTGTTTGCGATCTATTAACATCCCCTTACAACACCAAGTGCAGTAGATACTATGCCTTACTCCCACCTCAGGGACAGTCACCCAGGGCTGCTGTTTTGTATGCTTGGCTCCCTGGTCTTCTGCATGCCTGACCCCCATCTCCACTGTTGATAAAGTTTCTTCAGAAGGCAACCCATTGCAGAGCAACGGTAATCCCCATTAGCCCCCTTTTGGCCCTATCAGGTGTGGTTCCCCTTCCATTGGCCTCTTCTGAAGTACCCCCTTGGGTCTTGGGTACCATTCTGGACCTAATCTCTCACTGAACAGGTCTGGACCCACTCATAGGTTCATAGGTAGGTACTAGGCTTTCGGCCCTGTGGCCTATACAAGCCCAGCCAAAAAGGTACCCTGGCTTTTGCCACCCAAGAAAATTATTTTCCTGTGCCACTGATGAGCAGAGCCACAGAGGTGATCCCTGGGGTGAATTTCCTATTTCCCATCCAATCATCAAGATTTTTCCTGAAGAGTGCTAATGAGGAGCTTTGTTTGATATAGACAGGTAGTTTATTCCAGGGTATGGGAAGTCTCTGGGACAGGAATCTATCCCTCCGGCATGTTCTGTTTATTGTGGTGACAAGGTTTAGGTCCCTAGAGCGTGTAGCTCGGAGGGGTTAGGATTTCTTTAAGTGGAGCATGTCCAACAGCTCTGGGTTTGACATAGCTTTGTATGTTAGGCAGAGATCACCTCAGCCTTCAAACCATCAAGCTTGACTGCATGTTTTTTCAAATTTCCTTGATAGTCCAGCATTCCAGGCTTTTGGACAGAATGGTGCATAATTTGTCTTCCTCTCAGAAATTGTCTATGATTAGTGTGGATGCCAGTAAGTGGAAACTTTTTTGCTTGTTGGGCTAACTTTATGGGTTTGGATCCCTTTTCATCTCCTATAGAGGTCATTTTTGACTTTCTAGCAGATTTGTTTACTTGAGCTGTAGCTATTCTATTAAGGTGCAGTTGGCAGACATTTCCAATTTCCACGTTGGTAGAGATAGTATGCCTTTAGTGTCTCCCAAAATTTGAAAGATCTTCCTTAAGAGTACCCTTTAATTATGTCCTCCGGTCTAGGACGATGTCCCCTCAGTATGACCCCCCCAAACTTCTGACACAATTTACTTGAAGTTTTTATCTTGAAAGACCTTTTTCTTGGTGGCAGTTATTACCACCAAGCAGGTGTCAGAGCTGCATGCCCTCTTGTCAGTACATTTATATTCTTTCATAAGGATAGTATTTCCTTCTTAAGGTGGCTATAGAGAACAACTTGATTCAGTCCATTCACTTACCAGTGTTTTTTTCCTGAATTTTCCAGCAAGAAAGAATACTTGCTGCATTGTCTGGATGTGTATAGCCAGCTGAGGTTTTACTTGGACAGAACCAAATCCTTCAGAAAGTCACAGCAGTTATTTATCTCTTTTAACAAGGCCAGATTGGGCATGCCAGTGTCCAAGGTTACATTCTCCAAATGGCTATCTGATTGTATTTCTTTTGGGTATAGTTTGAGAGGAAAGCCCTTCAGGGGTAAACCAAAAGCTCATTCTACTAGAGTTGCATCTACTTCTACAGCTTTTTCTCCAGAGCTGCATTGGATGAGGTTTGTGCAGCTGCCACCTGGGTTGACCCTCATATGTTTGTGTTCCACTACAAAATTGGACATTTAGTCAAGATCCAGAGCTTCCTTTGGTTCCACTGTATTGCACAATATTCTTGCATGATTCCACCTTGGGGGGATTTCCGTTGCATGGGGACTGTGTCCCACAGGTTAAATTCAGATAGAATAGATAACATTGGATAGGAAAGCTGTGGACTAACCATAACAATAGATCTGTGTTGTCTTTTCCTGTCTAGTTCAGCCTTCCCTCCTTCCCCTTCAGTCCCCCACCTTTATGGCGAGTTTCTTGACCATGGGATGACCAAGTTGGGGAGAGTCATCTTTCCTCCTGCGTTGGGAGTCCTTCATGTATTTTCCATGGATTTTGAGCATTGTCAGTTTGGGTAGCATGGGGTAAACTCGATCTGAGGTAGTCTGAAGGAGCAGGGGATTTTGGTTAGAGGAGGAGGAGGAGGAACTTCAAGGGCTGAAGTCTATAGTATGTGGCTGGTCCTAGACCAGAGTCAGATTTGTTAACCCCCACAGTTTGAACCAGATGGAAAGAGATAAAATCATTATGGTAAGCTTTTGTTTTGTGGCGCAGTTACTGTAGTCGAGATTGCCTTTAGAAACATAAATGCACCCAGCACAGACTTGATTCTTTAAACTTTTTCATCACTTGGCTGAGGAAAAGATACTTAATTTCAGACGTAATATTAATGGAATTATTAATTATTTAATGATTTGATAGAATGTAATGCAGAACAATGCTATGTAAACTCATTCTATTTAAAAATAAGAATAGTTTGTAATTTTAGTGTTATGCAGCAATGTTATTAAATGACCTCTTTGTTTGATATATGTGCAGTCCCTGAAGTTTTCCCTTGTTGTAAACTGAATGTTTGGAATAAGATTACATACTTGCTTCCTAGCAGGCTTAAGAGTTTTTCCTAACCAGCTTTAAGCACATATGGCTACTTTTTGTTATTAATCAGTATGCCACTGTTTTAGTAATCTGTTTTTTTTTTTGTAGTCCAGTTTTCAGTGTCTAGGACCATTACAGGCTTTTTATGATATACTTAAGGGCTTTGTCTTCTGTCTTATAGACTGGGTTTTACCAGTTAAGCTGCAGTAGATGCCCCTGGGTGAATCTTCTGTTTTAATGTACAAGGTACAGTCTCCTAGACTTAGATTTGATACTTGGATTTCATTCTTCCTTTGTTATCTACTTGGCTTAAATGCAGTGATGGTACACTTTTTTAGTAATTTATTATAACAGTACATCTTTGAGCTAATCTCACTTGACTGAGTCACCTATCCCTCACACCATGTTTTTGTGCAGTTTATAGACTGTTTATTTGTAACCTTTCAAGATTATTTATCTATTTATTTTTTTAGAGGGGACCAAATTAACCAGGTTTTCCTCTTGTGGAGATAAGTAACTGTAAATGTGATAGCAGACGATATAGAAACGTTATTTGGTTATACAAATTGATTAAAATGCAGATGCATTTGGTTCATTGATTTCCTATATAATGTGTGCCCCCCCCCCCCCCACACACACACACACACTGCTTAATTTCCCCTATTTAATATCTACATATGTATCTCACTGTTTTCTTTTCCTTGGTGCCTTCTGCTTGTAGTCACTTGCTGCTGATTTACTCAATACATTTATAATTTTGTGAAGGCATTTAATTTGCAGCATTGTTGAAACTGGTATTTTCATAATACAGCTTCCTTTTTGTGACATACAGAATATTCACTGACAGTCATGTACCTCTGACATCGGATGTTTTCCAAGAGGTTTACTTTCAGCATGGAAGAATTATCTTAGCAAAAAATGTCTGTTTCCATGGAGACCTAGATAATGTTTAATACTGATATGCAAATTAACAGTTTATATAGTGTTTCCATTTTCTTCTGAACTGCCCCGTTTCAGAGTTGAATGTTAAAGCTGTCTGCATTTTATTTATAATAGGTGTAAGGTCTTATTTTAGTAAAGTAGTTTTTAAAGTGTTTTATTTTTTACACACTAACTGCTGGGATTCACATATTTCTGTACTTGTATGTTTGTGCTTTTGCCCTACTGGCTTAAAGTGAAGATGTGCTTGTTTTGTATATTCACTCTTTTGCCTGACAGTAAAATGGAAATGAGTTTGCAATGATTTGATTTCTTGGGGCTGTTTTTTCTTTGACTTTTTTCTGCCTTAGGTTATTATAGCAGTAAACCAGATTCCACAAAGAAATGACAAGGTTATAGATGTTCTTCATCTCACATTGCTGCAGTCCTTACACTTGGGTAGTCCGCTGTCCTCGGTCGGCCCGAATATCAAAGTATAAGGCTGACGTCGGTCAAGGCGCATTTGACTGACATCAGGACGTCAGGGTACAAATGCGCATGACCGACGTCATATCCTCAGTCTTTTTTGCCGCATGGTCCGATGCAGAAGCAGTATTGCAAGTGCCGGTTGGCGTTCTGAAATTTTTCGTTTTCGGAGTTTCAGACCGAGTCAAAGTTGGCTAAGTACCCCGTTGGGGAATATTTTGTTTTTTTCTTGCCTCAGTGGTTTACCGGATGTCAGAAAAAGTGAATAATTGTATTTCTTGTGGGAAACAGATACCGCATAGAGACTATCATACTTTGTGTATTCCTTGTTTAGGGCCTGAGCACGACGTTGTTGGGTGTCGCTCTTGTGCTAGATTTAATAAGCGCACTATAAAGAGGAGATTAGATTGTGCCAGGTTAGTCTTTGGGAAGCGGTGCAATTACAAAATGCCGTCGGATGCTCCGACGCCCGCTTCTTCGAAGAAGCGCAAGGACAAAGCAGTGAAGCCTAGGCTAGAAGAACCGTCCGTACCGGACGCCGGTTCTTTAGAGGTGTCGGTGGAGCCGGTGGTTCCACCGGAGGTTTCTTTGGGATCTCAGGGAGAGACCTTGTTATTGCAGGATGTGGCCTCTCAGGAGGCAGGCCAGGGTGATGGGGCTTCTCAGGTTACTATACTCCCCTCCCTGCCTAGGGTGGTTAGGCCCTCTCCTTCTGTTTCCAAGGCTTCTCCTAGAGGCAGGCCAGGTTTAGCTTCAGTTGGTGTCACCCCTAGTTCTTCTGGAACTGTGCCCAAGAAGCATATGCTTAAAATGGCAGAAGATTTGATTACTTTGATTAGGGGTTCTTTGCACCCTCCTGATAAGAGACCTAGGGTGGAGACTGAGCTAGTTTTGAGCAGGCTTCGGATGTTTCAGAGTCTTCGGCTGAAGACTTGCAGGAGTACTCTCCTTATTCTGATTCTGATGTGGATGATTCTACTCCTTCTGCTTCTCCTCCTGAGGATTTTTCTTTTCAGAAACTCTTCATTCCATGAGGGAGCATTTTAAGTGGGAAGGTCAGGACTTCTCTGATTCCAGGAAAAGGCTTAGGGAATTTTGTTTTACCCCAACATAGGCCTTTGGCTATACCTCCTGTTTTGGATGTAGTGGAAGATGTTTTACAGAGGCTTCTCTTAATCCTGATTCTTTGCCTCCTGCTCCTGTTAAACCGGATAGGTATTACAGGGTGCCTGAAGTTCATAAGTATCTTTTAAGAGTCCGAGGGCAGACCCAGAAACTGTTAGCCAGGGGCCTAAAGGTGTTAAGGCTTCTGTTGTCAAGAATCCGGTTCCTGCAGATAAAGAAGCCAGGGCCTTGGATAGATGGGGAAAGAAAGTTTATACTTCTTCCACTCTAGCTATGAGGGCTTTGAATTGCCAGTTTCACATGTTAAAATACCAAAACTATCTCCTTTCACAGTTGAAGTCTAAGGTTGATGCTCTGGCGGAAGGTATTGATTGTAAAGAGTTACAAGATTTAGTACATGTTTCTGAACAGGTGGGTAAGCATTCTTTGCAATGTGGTTTTGATGCTGTACAGGCCTCGTCTAGGGTGGCTGCCACTGGGTCAGTTCTTCGCAGGCACGCCTGGCTGAGGGATCAAAATTTATCTGACCATGTTAAAACAAGGATTTTAGATGCTCCTTTACAATCTGATGTGTTGTTTGGTTCTCCTGTTGAGGCAGTTTTAAAGAAAATTGGAGTTTAATTACCCAAGACAGATGGGTATTGGATATCATACACCAAGGTTACAGGTTTTATTTCCATACCTTGCCTCCTTTCAGAGGCATGCCAGACGTTCCTCCTCAACAAAGAATAGAGGCTCACAAGCAAATTTCTCTGTTACTTCAACTAGGGGCCATACAGCCGGTCCCTCTGCCAGAAGTGGGCCTAGGATTTTATTCTCGCCTGTCCTAGTACCAAAGAAGGGGAACACGTGGAGACCAATTTTGGATTTATCTATCCTCAACACTTATCTGGACATTCCCAAGTTCAAAATGTTGACGTTACAACAGCTTTTACCTCTGCTGGGCAAAGATCATTGGATGGTAACTTTGGATCTCAAGGAGGCTTACCTTCATGTTCCTATCAGACTAAGTTGCAGGAAGTATCTGCGTTTGAGCTGGGACTTCTCACTATCAGTTCTCTGCATTGCCCTTTGGCTTATCTACTGCCCAGAGTGTTCACGAAAGTTCTGGCTCCAGTGATAGCTTTCTTCAGGCTAAGAGGAATACAGATCTATCCTTATTTGGACGACGGCCTGATTCTGGCTCAAGGAAGGAAGAGCTTCTTCATCATTTGGAATATGTGATAGCAGTGCTAAGATGCCTGGGGTATTCTGTGAGCGAAATAAAGTCCAGTCTAGTACCCTCTCAGGACATGTGCTTTCTGGGTGTAAGACTGAATACAGCATCCCAGATGGCCTTTTAACCCCGGACAAACAAAAGAGTCTTTCCCTTTACTTCCATCAACTATCTCATCAGTCCGGGCTGACTGCAAGGACAGTCCTTCAAGCCTTAGGGTTCATGGCATCTTGTATTCTGGTGCTTCCCAATGCCAAACTGCATATGAGGAAGCTGCAATGGTATCTCAAAATGTATGGACACAGCACTGCCAGGATCTGGACACTGTCATTCAAATAATACCTTGCATTCAAAAGGAATTTTTGTGGTGGGCTCAGGAATGTCACCTAAACAAGGGACTCTCTGTGACCCGGCCAGAGGCGAGTCAGATTTTAACGACAGATGCCTCAGACAAAGCTTGGGAGCTCATCTAAATGGAAAGTGGATACAAGACAAGTGGCCTGCCAGACTACAACATCTACATATCAACCTGAAGGAGATGTTAGCAGTCCAGTTTGCATTGATAGCTTTCAAGGATTTACTTCTTCCAGGGCAGGTGTTGATTCTAACAGACAACACAACTGTCATGTTGTACATCAACAAGCAAGGGGAACGATTCTTATCCTCTATGCAGGCAAGCAATGATTTTGTGGGAGACTGCTCTCAGTTTACAGCTCAATCTTCAGGCAAGGTTTCTGCCAGGAGCACAGAACTCCTTAGCAGATGTGTTGAGCAGGCGAATTATGGATCCCCACGAGTGGAAATTGGATCCTCATGTATTTCAGAAATTGACAGTGTCATGGGGAACTCCAGACATAGATCTGTTCGCTTCTCCACTAAACCATCAGCTGCCAAAGTTTTGCACAAAAAGGTTTCATCCCACAGCTTGGAAAGTGGATGCTCTTTCTTTCAATTGGAGCAATCTTCATGTGTATGCCTTTCCACCTCTGCCTCTCCTCCCAAAGGTACTTCTAAAGGTCAGACAAGACAAACCAAGGATGATTTTAATAGCTCCAGATTGGCCTCGACAGCACTGGTACCCATTACTGAGAAGTCTGGTACGGAAGCCTCCATGGCCTTTGCCTTGATTCCACACCTGTTGTCACAGGAGGACAGCCATTTGCTCAATGTCAAACTTCACTCTCTTCACCTAACAGCCTGGCATATTCTGTTTTGAACCATAGAGGGTCTCAACTTCCACAACAAGTTTTGAATGTGATTTTGGAAGCTAGAAGGCCTAGTACAAGGAAAGTGTACGCAGATAAATGGAAGAGATTTTATTTTGGAGTGCAGCAAAGGATTTTGATGTTTCTGAGCCTAATTTAAGTGTGGCTCTTCAATATCTTACTGAGTTACTGGACAAAGGTTTGTCCTTCTCTTCTATTAAGGTTCATGCTGCAGCAATTTCAGCTCACTATGAATGTGACCCTCCATTGTTTTCTCATCCTTTGTTCAAGCAATTTCTTAGAGGGGCAAAGAATATAAGACCCCCACGAAGAGCTCCTACTCCTGCTTGGGATCTCAATTTTGTGTTGGAGAAACTCACTCTACAACCTTTTGAGCCTGTAGCTACTTCTGAGTTGAAATATTTATCATGGAAGACTGCTTTTTTGTTGGCCATTACCTCTGCAAGAAGGGTTTCTGAATTACAGGCCCTTATGGCGGTTGAGCCTTTCTTGATTTTCCATAAGGATAGGGTATCTTTGTACTAATCCTTCCTTTATGCCTAAGGTGGTTTCTAGTGTGGCTTTAAACCAAACTATTCATTTGCCTACTTTTTATGCAAATCCTCAAAATAAAGGGGAAAAGATTTTGCACACTTTAGATGTACACAGGCAGTTGCGATATTATTTGGACAGAACTAAAGGGTTCAGGCAGTCTCAGCAGTTGTTTGTTTCTTTTGCTTTGAGTTCTCAGGGCAAGCCTGTGTCAAAACAAACTATTTCTAAGTGGATTGGGTTTTGCATTGCTTTCTGTTATTCCCATCATGGCAAGGAGATTCCAGCTGGGATTAGGCCTCATTCCACTAGGGCTACTGCCACTTGACAGCTTTTGAGGGAGTGGCAACCAAGGATATTTTGGAGGCAGCTACTTGGAGTTCAGTGCATACTTTCTCTAGGCATTATCACCTGCCACTTTACTCTAAATCTAGGGCTGGTTTTGCCACTGCTGTTTTGCAGGGCATTTTGGCAGCTCCTGCTTCCTTGTAGTTTGGCCATCCTCCCTTACCTCTGCTTTGGGATTCTACCCAAGTGTAAGGACTGCAGCAATGTGAGATGAAGAACATAGTACCGTTTTGTACCTACCATAAATGTAGATGTTCGAAGATCCACATTGCTGCAGTCCAATTTACCCTCCCTCCTTCCCCTCTGTAGTTAGAGGTGGTTGTGTGGGTTGGGTTGTAAATATTGTGTATATTGTATATATTGTACATATAATTTGTGCAAGGGTGGTTGGTTGTTTGTTTGCTGTCTTTTGGTTTTGACCTTTATTTCTAGGGTCTTCTGACATCTGGGGCAAGAAAAGACTGAGGATATGACGTCGGTCATGCGCATTTGTTCCCTGACGTCCTGATGTCAGTCAAATGCGCCTTGACCGACGTCAGCCTTATACTTTGTTATTCGGGCCGACCGAGGACAGCGGACTACCCAAGTGTAAGGACTGCAGCAATGTGGATCTTCGAACATCTACATTTATGGTAGGTACAAAACTGTACTTTTAACCATCCTGTCCAGCAAAGATGAGAAAATTATTAAAATAAATTGACCAAATCTCTTTTTCAGTGGTTTGTTTTTGTTAATGAGAAATAGATACTGAAAAATTGAGAAAATTTGTTAAAGACTCCTTACTAATTGCATGAGACTGTCAAAAGCAATCATGCTAATTTCATTGCTAAAGCAAATCAATGAAGTTTGGTTTTAACTACACATTGTGATGAACCATACTGTGGCCAAAAATAAGAAATCAGTAGGGAAAATTTGCATTAAGAAATCATGTTAAAAATATTGTCCAAAAAAGAAGAGTTTTACTCACTTAGATGGATTTGTGTATTTAATTTCACGAACTATATTTACACTGTGAATGTGAACACAATTTAATGATTTGAGGATACATAGTTATTCATCAAATCCTGCAGTTGAGGTTACAGATGAAAATACTAAGAGTATATTCTTAGTTTTTTTCTTTTTCCGAAATTAGTTTTAGATTTTAACGTGGTCTGTCTTATTGGCTTAGCTAAGAATTTACTGTGTTTTGCTAGGAAGAACTCATAAAATCAGAAAGAGTTAATTGCATTTTTCTTGGTAATTGATTTCCACAAATGGAGTTTAAAAGTTGACTCTTAGAATTTCTGGAAGATAAAGTCTCATTTCTTTATGATGCATAAAACTGACTGCGCTGGCAGAATAAGGAGCTACAGGTGAGGTGTTTTGATGCTGGCATTTGCTACCTACCTGTACACACACACACACTTATCTATACATATATATATATATATATATATATATATATATATATGTGTGTGTGTGTGTGTGTGTGTCTGTACGTTTACACACACATATATATACATACATAGATATGTTTATATATGCAAGTCTAAAAAAACTTGTTAGTTGAACTTAAATCATATGTATTTAAGTAGTTTAAAGTATTTTATATCTGAAATCCATGGTGGTGCAGCGGTAGCGTTGTTGCCTCACAGCAAGAGGTTCTCTCATTCGATTCTCAGCTAGTGTGCGGGGAGTGCCTTCTGTGTGGAGTCTGCATGTCCTCCCCGTGGGTCAAGTGGCATTCCGAAAGACATGCGTGAATGGGCATGCTTTCGTTGAAGGTTAGGCGTAGAGCTGGCAACTCGGCACCGTGAAAATCTACTGCCAATCATTTGCGGACCGGAGTTCCGCTGTGGCGACCCCTAACTGGGAAAAGTCAAAAGACAACAACAACAACAAAGTATTTTATATCTGTTGTCAGAACAGCTGCAATAAATTGACATTAAACGCTTTCACAAAGTGTGTGGTTCTGGTGGGATGGAAATGAAGCTGACACTCTCCAACTGTTCTGTTAAAAGATCCATATAATTTGGCTAAATGTAACAGAACATGCCATTAAATGCAGCCAGGATGGACTGTGCAAGTCCAAACTCATGAACGTTTAGCCATGTTGCACCTAAACATTAGTTTACAAAGAATATTCTGTTTTATAGCATGGAATATATTTAAAAATGGATTACTAGTACTGGCTCTGGAGGGTGTTCCTTGATTGTATTTTGATATCACCAGGTTTTATACATCAATATTCAGTGTCTTCTACTTTACTTTAGTATAGGATTTATAATTATACAAAAATTACTTTCAAAGAAAACTGAATTTGGGAAATGGGCTACCTCTGTTCATTTAGATTTTTTCCTCTTAACAGAGATACTTGGTTAACAATAATGCTGCAGCTTCAGAAATCTAACCTCATGGTTTACAAAACTCTTTTGTGGTAAGATGGAAGTCAGAGATGAAGAGGTAGAGTATAGGACAGCAGCACCCAGCTGACTTTTTTCATTCAGAAGTATTTTTTTCTTCCCTTTACTCCAACCCAAAGAGTTGCACATAGAAGGAAAACATAAGTATTCTTTCTGTTTACTACTTGATCCAGTTTCTGTACTGCCTGTCTGCACACCATATTTTCTTTTTATGAAATCTTATACAATTTCTTTGTGGTTCTTCTCATAGCAAGTATTATAGCTTGTAGACATTTTTAACTCATATCAGTTACTAAGGGAAGGGTAACAATCTCTAAGAAATATGCATCCTTAAGAAAACAAAAGAAATAGTCGGTCACTGATTCTAGCTACAGAGAAATAAAATGTCTCAATCCTGTGCACAGAGTGAGAGTTAGCAGTATGTTAATTAAGGAGGGGGCTTCTTCCCTCTGCATTTTTATTGAAGAGTGTAGTCAATCAACCATGGTATGGTTAAGCATTCAGTATTCAAAAGCAGTAATGCAAAACATTATTCAGTGTTTCTTTTAAGGTCGGACTTGTGATGCACTGTCCTTTCATGCATTGTATGTTTTTCCTCATCTAAGCAAGGGGTCAAGCTGACATCCTTTGTCAACTGGTGGTACCAAAAGGAGCAGAAGTAGCACCTGCAGACAGTTACCTTGGAGTGACTTCAGGAGTTCCAGCTGTGCCCACCTATGCTTGGGCATCTTCAGTAGCATGGCAGCTGACCTGCTGTCATTATATGAGCATATAAGGCCCCCAGCAGAGGCTAATTGATTGAATTTGGCCTCAGGAAATCTTCACCTGACATACATGGATTCATACATTGTTAATAGGTCAACATTCTGGGGGGTGGGGGGCCTTTCTAAACCTAGCCAAGATGTCCTTCAAGGATGCATCTGCAGTCCTTACAAGTCCTGTCGTCAGGCAGCCCTTCGGTCGGCCGGATTCCAAAGTCTGGGTCTGGCCTCGGCTGGTGTCGCACTTCACCCGACGTCATAGCTGCAGTTATTCGGGTATAAAGGCATCAGCCGACGCCATTTTCCTCAGTCTTTCTTGCCGCGTGGCGCCCGAAGCAGAAGCTGTTCGCAAGTGCCGGTCGGTCAGAACCAGAGATTACTACTACAAGTACCGAAGACTTCTAAAAAGCTAAGTACCCCGTTGGGGACTCTTTCTTGCCTCAGCCGATGTCAGAAAAAGTGAATAACTGTTTAAATTGTGGGAAACAAATACCTCATAAAGATTTACACTCTTACTGCTTACCTTGCTTAGGCCCAGACCACGACGTAGCAGCTTGTCTAGCCTGTGCTTCTTTCAACCGACGAACGCTTAGACGTCGGTCTGAATTTGCTGAAGAGTTTTTCGGCTCCGCTTTTGCTTACATTATGCCGTCGGATACTCAGACTATGCAAATTTCTAAAAAACGCGAGGAAAAGGACCGACCCTCGTGGTCCGCAGTTTCGGCCGAAACCGCGTTTAAGCAAACCGCGAGTGTCTCGGTTTCGGCTGAAACCGAGTCCACGGTTCTTCCTTTGGCCGAAAGCTTGCCTCTTACCAAGGCCTCTTCCAGCTTGGCTGAATCTGCTACTGAAATCCCACCTGCTCCTGCAGGTTCACAGGATTTATCAGATACTATCCCTTTGGATATTTCTACCCCTGCACGTGGAGCTGCTAGGCCTCCTGCATCCATGTCAATTAAGGCCTTTGCCAGGGCTAAAGCAGCAAAAACTTCCAAGACTGTGCCTGCTAAGACCCCCTCTCACAGGCCCAGTTCTAGTTCACAAATGCTTAGTCTAGCAGAGGATCTCATTTCTTTGATCCGGGGATCCCAACCACATCCAGACAGGGCCTCTCACCCACCTCCAGAGAAGAGGACTAGAGTAGAGCCCCCTGAGCCAGTTTCTTCAGATGGCTCCTCTGATGAATCAGTTAATTCAGACCCTCCAGAGGCCCCTTTTTCTCCTTATGAGGACTCTGATGCAGAAGAGTCCATTCCTTCTGCCTCTCCGCCTGAGGAATTTTCTTTTGGGGAAACCTTGCATGCTATGAGGGAACAATTTCAATGGCAGGGCCAGGATTTTTCAGACTCTAGGAAAAGGCATAGAACCTTTTGCATTTGCCACAGCATAGGCCTTTAGCCATTCCTCCAGTACTTACTGTTGTGGATGATGCTTTTAATGATGCTTGTACTGCTCCTGATTCACTTCCTCCGGCCCCTGCTAAGCCCGATAGGTACTACAGGGTTCCGGACACACATTATCATTTGTATAAGGCCCCTTTTGCAGATCCCGAAACTATCTCCCAGGGACCCAAGGCTGTAGCAGCTACCTCTACCAAAAACCCCCTCCCCTCTGAAAGGGAATCTAGGGCCTTAGAGAGATGGGGTAAAAAAGTTTACACATCTGCTACTCTTTCAGCTAGGGCCTTGAACTGTCAATTCCACATGATTCAGTATCAGGAATTTATGTTAGACCAGTTAACTAAAAATCTGTCCTCGGATGAACCATTAGACAAAAAATCTGTACAGGAAATGGTACATAACATTCAGCAGGTCAGTAATCATTCCTTAAAATGTGGCTATGATGCACTGGAGGCTTCCTTTAGATCAGCCATGACTGGCACAGTGATCAGAAGACATGCATGGTTAAAAGAACAGTCCTTACCAGACCATGTTAAATCAAAGCTCCTAGATGCTCCCATGGATAAGCTCAATTTGTTTGGCTCCCCTGCACAGCAGGTGCTGAAGAAGGTGGAAGAGAAAGCAAAATCTGTCCAGACAGTCAAGGATTTCTTGCAGGTCCAGCCTCCAAGGTTTAGCAGGAACTGGCCTTCCAAGAATTGGTCCTTTCCAGACACCTCCAGAGCTCTGAGAGGCAGGAATAGATGCTCAAGAGGCAGGGGTCAATCCAGAGGTGCCTACAGGGGACGTCAATGGCAGGCTAACAACCAGCGAGGTACAGCCACAGATCCAGCCACCACCACTTCCACAGGACAATCACAGTGACTTGGCTCTGGCACCGCCTACCAGGGAACAACTAGAGGCACCCTTAGGCGGGAAGCTAGCCTTATTTTCAGTAAACTGGCATTACATCACAGGAGACAAATGGATTTTACAGACAATAGACCAAGGTTACAGGTTTCACTTCCATACTCTACCAAGGAAGAGAGGAATGCCAAACCTACCTCCAAATCAGAAGACAGAAGCTCTAGAACAAATAACTCACTTACTAAGGATGAGAGCTGTAGAAAGGGTACCATCTATGGAACAAGGGCAAGGATTTTATTCCAGACTCTTCCTGGTACCAAGAAAAGAAAACCAATGGAGGCCTATTCTCGACCTGTCTGCTTTAAACACATACCTCATTGTTCCAAAATTCAAAATGCTGACCCTACAGCAGCTTCTTCCCATGCTGGGCAAGGAGTCTTGGCTGGTAACTCTAGATCTCAAGGAGGCATACCTGCACGTCCCCATATGACCAAATTGCAGAAGATACCTCAGATTTCTTGCAGGATCAGAGCATTATCAATTCTCAGCATTGCCCTTTGGCTTATCTACTGCGCCCAGAGTATTCACGAAATGCCTGGCATCAGTAATGGCTCATTGCAGGCTTCAGGGAATTCAAATTTACCCTTACCTGGACGACTGCCTGTTACAAGCGGACAACAAAAACAAATTAACAAAAGATTTGCAAAGGGTCATTCATCTACTACAAGCCCTGGGATACACAGTCAATATAAAAAAGTCGAGGCTGATACCATCCCAAAGGATAACCTTCTTGGGTGCAGATCTGGACACATCAAAACAAATGGCATTCCTGACATTTGAAAAACAGGAGCAACTCCCTTTCTACTTCATGGCATTAACAAAGCAGAACCAGCTAACAGCAAGAAAAGTCCTGCAAGCTCTCGGTTACATAGCATCCTGCATAATATTGATTCCACATGCCAGACTACATATGAGAAAGTTACAGTGGTACCTAAGGAATTTATGGTCTCAGCACAAGCACAGCCTAGAAACCCAAATTCCAATAATTCCATGCCTGAAGCAAGAATTCCAATGGTGGGCTCAGGCCTGTCAAACAAACAAGGGACTACCCTTCCACAACACTCAACCAAGCCAGACCATCACAACAGATGCTTCAGACCTCAGTTGGGGGGCACACATGCTGGACAAGTGCATACAAGGCTTATGGACTCAAGACCAGCTGCACCTACACATAAATCAAAAGGAAATGCTGGCAGTAAAACTGGCAGTTCAGGCATTCAGACCATTTCTTCAACAGGGTCAACTGCTGATAAGGACGGACAACACCACAGTTATGTGGTACATCAACAAACAGGGAGACACACATTAATACCCTCTATGCCGGATGGCAATGGACCTCTGGAATGTGGCACTGAGCTTCAACATTCAGTTACAAGCAATTTTTGTGCCAGGAAAAGAAAATATACTAGCAGACATCCTAAGCAGAACTGCCACGGATGCCCACGAATGGATGCTGCATCCGGACATCTTCAAAACCATTACAGGGAAATGGGGACTACCAGAAATAGACTTATTTGCATCCCCACACAATCACCAACTGAAAAAATTCTGCACAAGGACGTACCACCCACTTGCTTGGAAAGTGGACTCCCTATCTTTCAGTTGGAAAAACCTGACAGCATATGCATTCCCACCTCTTCCTTTGATGCACAAGGTGCTATTGAAGATCAAAGAAGACCGTCCAAGGATCATCCTGATAGCTCCAGACTGGCCAAGGCAACATTGGTACCCATTACTGAGGAGTATGTCTCGGGAACAAATATGGCCTCTGCCCCTAGTTCCCTTGCTGTTAACACAGAACAACTTCAAAACCCTGCATCCAAACCTGAAAACACTGCAGCTGGCTGCATGGAACATTGCATAAGACCAAATAACCCAGATTTATCTCAAAGGGTTAAAGACATTATCTTGGAGGCTCGCAGACCCTCAACAAGAAAAAATGATTCAGCAAAATGGAAAAGATATCTCATTTGGAGTACAGCAAAAGGAGAGAATGTGTCACTGGTAAACATAGCTAACATCCTGGAATACTTGGCAGAGCTCTTCCACAACGGCCTGTCCTATTCTTCCATTAAGATTCATGCATCAGCCATTTCAGCAGAATACAGCTTGGATCCTCCAGTCTTCTCACATCCTCTGCTCAGGCAGTTTCTGAGAGGAATTAAAAATGTAAAACCACCTAGGAAGCCACCATTGCCAGCATGGGACTTGAACTTCGTGCTAGAAAAATTGACACTACCTCCTTTCGAACCAGCAGCAACAGCAGAATTACAATATTTATCATGGAAAACTGCTTTCCTGCTTGCAATCACTTCAGCAAGAAGGGTATCTGAGCTACAGGCATTAATGGCAGTACAACCCTTCCTGATCTTCCATCAAGATAGAGTGTCCATGAGAACTAATCCTACTTTTATGCCAAAGGTCGTCTCCAGGGTATCTTTAAATCAAGCTATCCACCTACCTACATTCTTCCCCAACCCACAGAACAGGGGAGAAAGACTGTTGCATACCTTGGATGTACATAGACAATTACGTTACTACCTGGACAGGACCAAGAGCAACAGAAAAACTGACCAGCTACTGGTAGCATATGCAACAGGAATGGAAGGAAAAGCAATTTCAAAACAGACAATCTCTAAGTGGATAGGAAATTGCATTAGATTTTGTTACTCCTACCATGGGAAGAAAACTCCAGAAAACATCAGGCCTCACTCTACAAGGGCTACAGCCACTACCACAGCTTTCTTATGAGGAGTGGCTACCAAGGACATTTTAGAGGCTGCTACTTGGAGCTCCGTGCATACATTTGCCAAGCATTACAATTTACCTTTATACTCCAGATCCCGAGCAGGTTTTGCCACTGCTGTTTTGCAAGGGATCTTAACTACACCATAATCTTATTTCTCCTCCTCCCCCAGTTTGGCTATGGTATTCTACCCATTTGTAAGGACTGCAGATGCATCCTTGAAGGACATAGTACAGTTTTGTACCTACCATAAATGTAGATGTCCGATAGGCATGCATCTGCAGTCAGGATTACCCACCCTCCTTCCCCTCTGTGGTACTCCTAGGGTATTTGCCCATCTTGTAGCTAGCTGGGGAATCTATTATGGTGTATTTGTTTGTATATATGTACATACATGCTTATTTTTTGTTTGCTCTCTACTATTTGGAACCATTTGCATTTATCCAAATTTAGCCATCCTAGAGGGCACCTGGCATCTGGGGCAAGAAACACTGAGGAAAATGGCGTCGGCTGATGCCTTTATACCCGAATAACTGCAGCTATGACGTCGGGTGAAGTGCGACACCAGCCGAGGCCAGACCCAGACTTTGGAATCCGGCCGACCGAAGGGCTGCCTGACAACAGGACAACCCATTTGTAAGGACTGCAGATGCATGCCTATCGGACATCTACATTTATGGTAGGTACAAAACTGTACTTTTTTCTGAAATAATAATGACGTCCTGTATCCAAACAGGATATTGAGGGCTAAGCATTTATAAGCTACCTGTGTCTTTAAGGGACATGAGTGCCAGGCCAGGTGTAAATTTCCTGTTCCCCATCCACTGGTTTATGTTGCACTTAAACTGGTAGTAGATGAGCTCAGCGTCACATGGATGAAGCCTGTTCCATAGGAGGGGCAGTCTCTGAGACACATACCTGTCTTTCCACAGACAAAAGTCCCTAGACCTTGCATTTCTGGTACTGGTACTGTTTAACTTATGAATATGCAGGAGATTCATAAGCGTGAGTTTGCGGGTGTCTCGTTAGACAGGCATAGATCACCCCTCAGCAGTCTATAGAAGAAGGAGTAGAGGAAAAGGCTTTAAGGTGCATAAGGCAGGTTTGTTATGCATTGTATTCTTTTTGTAAGGGACCTCTGAAGTTGCTGTAGTTGTGCATATGCCTGGTCAAGTACATACCAAAGGGAGCATTGTACTCTGTGATTGGTCTGATAAGGGCAGAGTACAGTGGGATAATGACCCCTTTGGACCTATATGCCATTCCCTTACTTATAAGTTGATCAACATAAAAGGATTTCCTCACTATTGTGGCCAGCTACTGATCAAAGGTAATGCTTCTGTCTATGTACATATCCAGATCCCTGCCCACTGGGTTGACTCTTACGGGTGTATTATCAACATGGTAATTAGCTGGATTGTTGACTTCCCAAAGGGTACAGTTATGCATTTCTTAGCATTGAGTTTAAGACCATGGTTTTGGCTCAATTTGTTAGTCAGAGATGAACCACCTTGAAGAATGCTAGTGTCTGCAGAGGAGTCAATGATAACCCCCAGTTTGCAATCATCTGGATCCAAATTTCTAGATTCTGCCCAGTAAGAAAACCGTTTCCATTTACTAGCATATGTTTTCCTCGTAGTAGACTTATATGAGGAAACAATAATATCACGGACTGCTGGGGAGATATTGGAAAGCCTGGCTAAGGTTGGAAGTGGAGTAACCAAGCTGTGAGCTGGAGAGTTAGAAGGGATTGGTGCAACCCGCCTGATTGGTGAATCAGAAGATCTGGAACTGGGTCCAGAATCCACGGTTGATCCAGAAGCTGGAGGTGTAGGAACGGGAACCATATTTGTCGAGGCCAGTATGGGGCAATGAGGATAATTTTGCAACCCAACGATTTTGCTTTCTGTACGAGTCTTGGAATTAGGGGAAAAGGGGGAAAAGCATAAAGGAGTCCCTGAGACCAATTGTGGACTAGAGCATCTCTGGGTATATGACCTGGAAGAGGAAGTAGGGCAAAGTAGCTGCTGCATTTGTTGTTGAGAGGAGTGGCAAATTGGTTGCAGCAAGGCTGTCCCCATTTGCGGAAGATAAAATCCACAACTTCCTGATTCAGAGACCACTCGTGAGGCATGAGGATAGCTCTGCTGAGCCTGTCCGCTATGACGTTGGATTTCTCAGGGATGTGGGTTGCTATCAGAAAACGTTGGGAGGAAATCACCCATTGCCACAGTCTGACTGCTTCTCGACACAAGGGGTAAGACCTGGTCCTGCCCTGTTTGTTGATGTACCACACCACTGACATGTTGTCCGTTTTAATTGCAGTGGTCCCGGAAGCAAGAGAGTTTTTAAGGGCTTGCAACGCTAGGAGAACCACTCTAATTTCTAGGACATTGATATGAAGATGGTACTCGTGAGGTTGCCAAGTGCCTTGTACTGTCCTGCCTAGATAATGCCCCCCCCCCACCCTATCAGGGAGGCGTCCGTGGTCACTGTGGCTACCAGTGGGGGTTGTATGAAAGGTCTGCCCTGAATTACTAGTGGGAAGACCATCCATCAAGAAAGGTGCCTTTTGCATGTTTCTGTGATCAGGATCATGTGAGACGTGGGTAGTTCCTGGAAAGACCACTGCGTGAAAAGAAGCCACTGAAGGATTCTCATGTGGAAACGCGCTAATGGGACAAGAAGAATGGCAGCTGCCATGGAGCCTAGAGCTTGGAGGACATGTCTGACTTGAACCCTTTTGCTCTGCATTAGAATTAACACTTGTTGATGAATAGTGGAAACTCTTTCCTGTGGTAATCTTGCAAACATTTCTTTTGTGTTTAATTCTGCTCCTATGTATGTGATAGACTGACAGGGCAACAAGGCAGATTTTTCGAAATTTACTCTGCCTATTTGAGTGCATGATGTGATTGTATAATCCTGTGCCTGCCTCTAAGAGTTGACACCTGGTGGTAGCAGTCAGGAGCCAGTCGTCTAGATAGGGAAACACCTGGAATCCTTGATGCCTCAGGTGAGCCGTGACTACTGCCATACACTTGGTGAACACCCTGGGGGCTGAGGTGAGACCAAAGGGCAGAGCTCTGAACTGGTAATGACTGGCCCCTACCCGGAAGCGAAGAAATCCCCTGGAGCGTCTGTCCATCTTGATATGGTAGTATGCGTCCTGAAGATCTATCGAGCACATCCAATTGTCTTGACCCAGAAAAGGGAAAATGAACTGCAGTGTCACCATCTAGAACGTTTCTTTTTGTACAGATTTGTTTAATCTGCTGAGATCCAGCATTGGCCCCCAGTCCCCTGTCTTTTTTGGTACTAAAAAGAATCTTGAGTAAGTTCCAGATCCTAGTTGGTCTGCAGGGACTTCTTGAATGTCTCTTTTTTTCTAGCAGTCTTGAAACTTCTGTGACTGCTTGATCCCTTAGATTGGGTGGGACATCTGGGATGGGCTTTTCTGATTCTATGGGGGCTTGATGGAAGGAAATTTTGTAACCTCCGGATATGATGGATAGTACCCATCTGTCTCTTGTTATATTTTGCCAGGCTTTTGGGTACAGCAAAAGTCTTCCCCCGACTGCCTCCAGAGGTGAGCAGTCAGGCAACTCTTCAGGGATGCTGGAACGGTTTGGCAGAGAAGGTTTCTCTGTCACCCTGGTTTTGCAGTCCCCCTCTGCCACGAGGGTGGCGTCTATTATTGTTGTTTCCACCTCTGCCCCTGGGGGAAAAATCACTACGTGTGTCAGGCAAGGGTCCCATGGATTTTCGGAACCACATCTTTCCGCTCTTCTGACCCATGGGATAAGGTCTGGAAGGAGTGGAAAAATGGACTCCCATGGCAGAGAGAGTCTTGCCTTCTTGCTCACACCTGGTCAACATGTCTTTCACCTGATGCCCAAAGAGAAAGGAGCCATCAAAGGGAGTATTGGTGAAGGATGCTCGAAATGGTTCTGCAAACTGACACAGCCACATCCAAGCATGTTTCCTGAGAGCCACACCTGTCCCTGCAGCTCTGCTCGCTCCATCGGCTGCATAGGAAATCAACCTCATGGAGGAGTTGACTATGGAATTAAGAGTTGCAAGCTGAGAAACCACTTTGGCTGTTGTTCCCTCAGCTGTAGGATTTTGAAGGGCATCTCCAAGCTCTTTCAGGAGATCCCTTTGAAGACCTGTAAAATGGCATAGATAATTCAGGGACCTCATTGAATAGTTCGCTGAAGCAAACATTTGCTTTCCATATCTGTCCATTGTCCAAGACTCTTTGTTCGGAGGATGAACAGATGAAGAGGTTTCTGCTAACTCGTTCTTGGTGGCTCCTGCTACCACCATGGCATCAATGGGCATACCTTTGGAGAGGAATTGCTTGTCCTGGGGGCTGTAATACATTTGTTTGGTCACCTCAGAGTAGGTTCCACAGAATCGGGAGCTGACCAAGCCTTTCGAGCCACTACAGACATGAGTGGATCAAAAGGAGGAGATACCCAGGAGGTGGAAGGTTGGGAACCGAATGCATCCAGGTATACAGACTCATCCACGGTAGGGGCTATGGAAGTCCAGTCCCTCCTCTGTCTAAGCATTTCAAGGATGTCTGAAAAGGAAACATCTTCAGCGGGAGACCTTGGGGACCCTTCCGATTCATCCATGTCTGTATCTGAAGTGACAGACTCAGGGGAGTCTATGTGCTTCCTCTTGCACTTCTTCTTCCAGGGAGGTTCCTCCGAGTGATCAGAGGAGGCTTCGGAAAAAGAGGGATCACCCATTGGGGTGCCTGGGGCATAGGTTCCCTACGCTTGGGGTCTGGAGGAGGAGTAGAGGTTGGAACAGACACCATGGGGGAAGGAGCCGATGGAGCTGGCAGTAGAGCTGTTTCGGGGGACAGCACACTCTGCATGACCTCGAAGGCATCTCGATCTCTAGGCAGAGAAAGCTCCGGCACCGAAGAAACAGGAGTCTTTCTCCGTGTCGAGGGTGACGGCTCCGAGGCCGATGTTGGAGCCAAGCTTACCTGCGCCAATGCTCCGAGGGGGAGAACGGGGTTGGACAAGGGTCCAATGCCACTCCCCCCCCCCCCTCGGAGCCAATGAGAGAGCCTCGGTGCCCAGATCCCTCGATAGAAGGTAAATTGAGGTAATCTGAGCCGACGTCAGAACCGAAGGAGAGATGTTGATCAGCGCTGATGGTTCTACTACCTGCGGATCCATGGTCTCCTGCTCCGAGCTAAATGTAGTCGGAGGAGGAACAGAAATAGAGGTGGTTGGACAGACTTAGGGGATTTCGCTGGCTGAGTACTTTTAGCCGGATAATTTTGAGGCTTCAATAATCCCTGAAGGATTAATTTGTTTTTGTGCTCCTGCAGGACCCTTGGACTAAAAGCGTGACATATAGAACAGGAGTCCTGCAGGTGAACAGCGCCAAAACAATATATACAACTAGTGTGCCCATCTGTCAGAGACATTTTCTGACAGCATGAGTCACACTTTTTGAAGCCAGATACCTTGGAATCTTTAGACATTATAGTAACAACAACCACAACAACAATAATAAAAAGCTATACTACACAAAACAAGAAACAAATAGACTTTTTTTACAGTTAAGGAACAGAAGGAAAGCCTCTAATTTAAATGGCTATCTTGGGGGGAGGGGGGAGAGAACTTTCTAATTTAAATGAGTTCAAGGGAACAGAAGGCCTACGAGTTATGGAGCGACGACCAACAAAGTGAAAATACACAAGGAAGCGATAAGGGGTAAAGGAATATTATTTGGACAAAAAATAGACAAATATTTGACAAACTTTCAAGAATAAACAATGTATTAATAGAAAAAACTATACTAAGCCTGAGCCAGTAAGGAAGCAACCTTGCAGCTGAAGCGGCAAACGAGATCTGGGTAGCTGACTCTGGGCATGCTGGGATAAGGGGTAGCCTCGAGCCAGTAAACCGCTATCGAGCTATAGAAGATGGCCGAGTCAGAGCCGAGGATCGTCTCCAAACCCAAACAGAAGGAAGGTGAGATGAAGATGAAGACAACTAACATGGAACGTTATGGTAGGTACATAGCTTCTTTTTATATCTAATTTATTGAATTTGTCTATAATGCCTGAGTGGGGCATTGCATCAAAAGCTTTAGCCAAGTCGAGGTAAGCTGTGTGCACAGTCTTGCCTTCATCCATTGCTTTTATGACCCTCTCCAAAAAGTCCACCAGATTTAATAGGCATGACCTTCCCTTAGCAAACCTGAACTGTGATGTTTGTAGATTACCTATGTCCTCGTTTATCCTGTCCATGATGATTCTTTCCATTACCTTACATATGAAGCTGGTCAGACTTCTGGACCTGTAGTTAACCAGATCAGTAGTTGGATCTCCTTTGTGCATCTGCCATTCCATGGGCACAAAACCTGACTGTAGGTCATGTTTCATGCTATTTAGTAAGCATTCTTGGATGTTATCAGGGCCCATCACTGCTGTGTTTTTGGCCTTGAAAGAGCATTGAGCACCAGTTCACTGGTAATGGTTTGGGTGTTGTAGTATGCAGACTACTGGGGGTGAGTGGAGGGAGAAAGTTGAGTTGAACCTGTTAGCCAAAAGGTTGGCGATGGCCTCTGGTTCAGTGTGAGGGATGCCATTTACCATAATTTCTGTGCATTGTTGCATATTTCCCTTAAGGTTACAGACATGGCTGTAGAAAGCTTTGTGGTTGTCCTTTGCCTTTGAAGCTATTTCTTCTTCAAATTTAGCATTTGAAGTATTAATTAACCTCCTTGCCTTCATATTTAGATTGGTCAGGGGGCTTTTAGTATGTAGGGTTTTGTTCTTCCTACACTTGGACAGGATTTTCTTCTTTTGTTGCATCACCGACTGATATTGTGATTCTACCAGGGTGGCTTGTCTTTTGAGTCTTATTCTTAATACAAGTGGGCACAGCTTGCTCTGTACAGATATATTGTAAGTAACTCGGCATTTGCCATGTTATTTACTAGGCTTGGGGTGCTTGAAATTTAGCCGGGGTGTCACTTAGTAGAGAGAGAGGTTAGCCTTGGAATAGTTCCTAAAGACTTTTTGTTCACTGGGACACCAAATTTAGTTTATATTTCAAGCAATACTGCATTATGATCAGATCTAATGAGTGAAGACATTACATTGGGTGGGGAACATCGCCCCCCAATGTTTGTGAGTGCAACATCAAAGATGTTTGTATCCCTGGTAGGAGAATGCACCAGCTGTTCCAGGATGTTGGTATTAACAAAGTTTAGGAATCTCTGTTCTTGTGTTTTAATCTAAAGAGGGGTAGTTGAGATCCCACCTGAATATCATATTGGGTTGAATGGTGAGGGATTCCAGTACATTGAGATAGGTAGTATGAGTTTCCTGGGACATGGAGGAGACCTGTAGATTGCAAGGATATGGTAAGAGCACCTGTTTATGGTGAGTTGCATGTGTATGAGTTCCAGTGGGTCATACACATTAACTAGTGTGGATGTAAAGTTGTTTCTAATATAGATTGAGACTACACCTTTAGATCCCTTCAGTGCAGTAGCTGGTGTAAAGGTGTGAAAGGCATTAGCTTTGCATTGCAGGGTGCTCTCCTTGACTTTAAACCATGTTTCCTTCACCACACAGATGTCTACACTCTCCAGGGAGAGGAAGGCTTGCAGGGAGTGGAGTTTCTTGTTAAGACTTCTAGCATTGAGCAGTACCACCTTCAGATATCCCTTCCTAGGCTCAGTCAGGAGGTTTATCAGTTTGTCATTGCCTAAAAAAGGCACTGTTGGAATGGAAAAGGTCTTTGCCAATATTAGAAAGCCTAGAGGGGTTACATGCAGACCATCCCTGGAAGAGAAGCATGGTATATCAGCCATGTCATCCCAGCCTGCCAAATATTGTATTTCCCTGGACTGATGCCAGAAGCTAAGTCACTTGTTAAAATCAATTATTTTCTGTCAGAAATATGGCATTATCCTTGGAGCAGATAGTATGCTGCTTAACCCTAGACTCATACCTGCTTGCGGCACATAATCAGTGAGCTTGATAATGTCTTGCTTCATATAGTCAAGGGAGGTGCATTTCAGGTCACTAGTACCCACATGGACTATGACAGAGTCATAGTGGTTCGTGTGGTTCAATGACTTGAGTGCCTGTGTGACTTGATAGATCCTAGACCCAGAAAAGCAGCTAACTGCGACTCTCGCTCAATCTGGTGAAGGGGACATCGCTGTGCCTCACTATAGAATCACCAACAAGCAGGAAATTTGGCTGTGCATGTGCACTGGTTTGCCCCTTAGCAGTAGAGGCATTGGATACAGTGTTACTGTGTGCAGATTTGGGTGGTGTTTTAACAGAGTGTTTATGTGATGGCTGAGGACACTTATTTGATTGTGCTGCGCAGGAGGTCTTAGTGTTGTAGGAATGTTACCATTAAGTGCCTCAGCACAAGTAGTTTTATGTACAGGGTCTTTATCCTGTGCAGTAAGCATGGTGCAAGTGTCACTGACAACCTCTATAGGATTAATTTTGTTTGTATGAGAGAGTTTTATCTCCAATGTAAAAATGTATTTACATCTCTCACATACTTTATCTGCTTTTTTAGGAATAAGTGAGTTGTTAGCTTACATGAGGCAATTGCTGCAATGTTTCAGAATACCCATCTCAAGCAGACTGGCCACATAGAGAGTCAGGATGTGAATTCAGTGGCTACTGATCTACTAGGGAGAAGTGAGGGAAGTTTAAATACTGAGTAGGTCAATAAAACAAGGAACTGGATGAGAAACACTCAGCTATGCACAGACTAGATGCTCTGGTAGTTGAAAAAAATCTGTCTAGACAGTAAGGATATTTTAAGGGAAACTTACACTTTGAGAGATTGGCGTCTACATAGATTGCAAGGGGGAATTATGCTGTGAGATATTAGTGACTGTACAGATCACTGCTAGGTGCAGCTATGTGTAAAGCAGCAGTTCTTACTAAAGGCTCTAAAAAAGTTAAAGTGCAATTATTCAACACAGCAATATTGCGGTTAATGCAGCTGTGACAAAAACAATGCAAAAAAACTAGTGCTAAAACAGTGGATATGGTACTGAATGTATTAGCTTGCCTGTAGGTTATGAGCCAAGCATTGTGCTGCTGCAGCAGAGGAGATTAGATTAAAAAAATGCACACAAGACCTTGTGGCCAATTTAAAAATAGCACTTTTCTTTCTTTGCACAATCTTGATACAGAAAATGACTCTGGTCCTCTCTGCTCTCACTAAACTGGAACCAAGGCAGTTCTAAGTAAAGACTGTAAAAAAGGCCAAAAGGTGCAGATATTCAAAACAGAAGCACTCAACAACTCTGACAAAAACAATGTGGTAAAACAGTGGATATGGCAATGTAAGTCTTTTCTTGCTCATAGGTTATAAGCCAAGCATTATGCAACCGAGGCCTTTAAATAACAGAGGAGATTTGATAAGAAAAAAAAAAAAAAACAGAAACAAGACCCTGTAGCCATTCAAAAACAGCACACACTTTTTTTCCTTTACACAGTCCTGGTCTAGAAAGTGACTCTACTCTCATTAAAGTAAAACCAAGGTAGCTCTAACTAAAGACTTTAAAAAAAGTAAAAAAATGCAGATATTTAAAATAGGTACACTCAATTAATGCAGCTGTGACAAAAAGAATGTGAGAAACAAGTGCCGAAACTGTGGCTGTGGTATTGCAAGTCTTAGCTTTTGTAGAGTTTAGCAGAAACCAGCAACAATCTTCTTCTCAAGTAGTCTGGTCGCCAAATGCCTTGGAACTCATAGGTTATGACCCAGGCATTATGCAACTGCAATACTTAAATAGTGGAGATTTGATTAAAGAAAAAAACACAAACAAGACCCTGTGACCAATCAAAAACAGCACATTCTTCTTTCCTTTACACAATCCTGGGCCAGAAAATGACTCGGGTCTCGTGTACTCTCACTAAAGTGGAACCAAGGTAGTTCTAATTAAAGACTGTAATTAGGTCAAAAAGTGCAGATGTCTATCACAGAAACACTCAATTAATACAACTTAAAACAAGTGCTGAAACAGTGGATATGGTAATGTAAGTTTTAGCTTTTGTAGAGTTTAGCAGAAACCAGGAAACGCTCTGGTTGCGTGGTCACCAAATGTCTCTAAACACCTCAGGAACAGAGTGTCAAATTTTTAAACAAGCTAGCCTTCTATCCAATCAAATAAAGACACAGTAAGGCTTATACCAACAATTCCCAGCTCAGAAGGGCATACGCTACACTCTCCTACCCCAAGAATGTAGACCACAAGTCTTCCTAATGTAAAATAACTGGTTTGGAGCACAAGTGCTTAAACTAGAACAAAGACGTTTGGAATAACAGGCACAATACGCCTTCACGAATAACTCAGAAGGGTGGAGGCTACTCTCTCTTCCCATAAGAGTGCAGACCACATCCCTTCTTAATGGGAAATAACTGGTTTGGAGCCCAGGTGCTTAAACCAGAACTAAGACACTTTTAGAATACCAGACACAGTAAGCCGTCATCTAGCAATTCTCATCTCAGAAGAGTGTAAGCTATTTCATCTGCTGCAAGAGTGTAGACCAAAAACCCTTCCTAATGTAAGATAACTAGTCTGAAGCCCAAGTGCTTAAATGAGAGTTAAGAGGCTTAGAGTAACAGTTACAATGTAATCAGACTACCGGTAAGCATTAATAAATGCAGCAAATTTAATGCAACTGAACAAATTAAGAATGTGTAGCAAAAAGCTGAATAAAGCAGGAAGAAGCACAAATATAGGAAAAGCAGCCGAATTAAGTACAATTTATTTGTTTTTTTTTTTTTTTTGGGGGGGGCACTTGCCTTTTGCATAGATGAGGTGAGTACAAGTCATCTCCTACCTGTAGCTTTGAGAAGTGGAATGTCTTCCTCTCCTTAAGTCTTTAAAGAAAGGGAGGATTCTGAGGTCCTGTCATCTGTGTTATTTAGACTTGTGATGATAAAACCTATATTCCTTGTTGCTCACCTTTGGTTACATTTTCTTTAATGAGGTGCTAAGGTGTATGAGGTCTTCTGTGGACTGTCCTGTTTTATCTCTGTCTTTTCTTAAAAAGAGGTGTAACTAATGATGTTAGGTAGTCCAGTCTCACCTTCATTTTTACATATGGGTTGGCCGATTTTCAAGCTGGAAGACTTCTGGTTGGCTCGTAACTAAGCAGGTATCCCATGGTGCACCAGTACAATCCCAAGATCTCGTTTGCTGTGTCAATGAGTTCGGATGTGCTTCTCTTGGCTCTGGCTAAGTCTTTTCAAATTCTTTACATTCATATCGGATTTTGCATTTTAGTGTTGTTATCTTTGTTGGTCCTTGTTGACTAAATATAGTGAAGTAGTTTATTAGTAGTTTATTGGTATCCTGTGTGCCAGTTAGTTAGGTGCCTTTGTGCTTTTTTGACTAAGTAGAAGTGTTAGCTGTGGCGGGTTTTTTTTTTTTTTTTTTCCGCTACTAATCAACAGGGGCTCCTGTTGTTGTATCTGTATTATTCGGATTTTTTTTTTGGTTCGCTTTGACTGTTGGCCTTTATTCTATAACATTGTTGTTTTTGGTGGGGATCCGCTTGTGATATTCTAGGATTGCTGTTGCTAGTTTTTCTGCCTGTTATTAGGCTTACAGAGAATTGTATTTTTTTTTGGTATCTACAGATGTTCATTGTGCATACAGCTGCAGTCATAACAGATGGGTTATCCTGCCGTCAGGCGGGTCCTCGGTCGGCCGAATTCCAAAGTCTAGGTCCGGCGTTGGTTGTCGTCGCTTCTTCCCTGACGTCAGTGCAGCAGGGGTATAAAAGAGGCAGCCGACGCCATTTTCTCCAGTCTTTCTTGCCGCGCGGTGCCCGAAGCAGAAGCAGTTCGTAAGTGCCGGTCGGCCAGCTACTGAGATTTACGAAAGTATTTCAGCCGAAGTCTTCTTGAAAGCTAAGTACCCCGTTGGGGAAACTTTTCTTGCCTCAGACCGATGTCAGACAAAGTTAATAATTGCATTACATGTGGGAAGCAAATACCGCATAAGGATTTCCACTCTTTCTGTATACCTTGCTTAGGCCCAGACCACGATGTCTCGGCCTGCTGTTTTTGTGCTAGATTCAATAAGCGCACTATTAAGCGTCGGGCGGAGTTTGCCCTTCACTTTTTTTGGCAAAAAATTTAATTATATTATGTCATCGGATACTCCGACTCCAGTTTTGAGCAAAAAACGCAAAGATAAGGACTGACATACGCGGTCCGCACTACCTACTGAAACCACGCTAAGGCCGACTACCGGTTCTCCGGTACTCAGCGAGGTGCCTACGCAGCCCCCGAGTACCGATGACAATGCATTACCGGTGTCTTCAGTACCCGAGGTCGCAGGCTCCTCGGCCCCCATTCCTACTACTGATCCCGACGCCACTCCTGGCGGGGAAACTCAGAATTTAGACAGGCCTGCCATTTCTCAAGGGCTCTTCAGGCCTTCCTCCTTCTCCATTAAAGCCTTCACTAAATCTAAAGCAGCCATGAAAACCAAAAAACAGGTTCCTCAGACCCCCTCTCAAGGCACCATGCCTAAAAAACAGATGCTTAAAATGGCTGAGGATTTGATTACTCTTATCAGGGGTTCTCAACCCCCCCTCTGACAAAAGGCCCAGATTAGAGGAAGACTACCCTTCCTCAGATCAAGCTTCTATTACCTCAGAACTATCTGAGGACCAGGATTATGCCTATTCTCCATTCGAAGACTCTGATGAAGAGGAGTCTATTCCCTCGGTCTCCCCCCCTGAGGATTTCTCTTTTGGGGAAACCCTGTGTACATTGAGGGAACACTTTCACTGGGAAGGCCAAGATTATGCAGATTCCAAGAAAAGGCTCAGGGAATTTCTTCTGTTCCCCCAGCATAGGCCTCTGGCTATCCCTCCTGTTTTAGATATATTGGATGATGTGTACACAGAAGCCAGCCTTAATCCTGATTCTTTGCCTCCAGCTCCTGTTAAACCAGACAAGGTATTACCGGGTTCCTGACTCTCACCAGTTCCTATATAAAAGCCATACTGCTGACCCAGAAACAATTTCACAAGGTCCCAAGGGAATTAAGGCCTCTACTGCTAAAAATCCATTACCTTCAGAAAGAGATTCCAGAGCTTTAGAAAGGTGGGAGAAAAAAGTGTACACCTCGGCCACTTTAACCATGAGGGCATTAAACTGTCAGTTCCATATGTTAAAGTATCAACAGTTTTTGATATCTCAGCTGAAAAGCAAGATGACACAACCAGAACAACCAGATTTAAAAGAGTTGCAGGATTTGTTGCATGGTGCAAAGCAAGTGGGTAAACATACCTTGCAGTGTGGTTTTGATGCTTTAGAAGCCTCATGTAGAGCTGCTGTTAAGGGGTCTGTTATACGTAGGCATGCTTGGCTCAAAGAGCAAACCTTACCAGATCATGTCAAAGCTAAATTATTAGATGCACCTCTTCAAAAAGATGTATTGTTTGGTGTTAAAGCTGAAGAGGTGCTAAAGAAAATGGAGGAAAAAGCTAAATCAATGCAAACAGTGAAAGATTTCCTGCAAGTACAGCCTCCACGTTTCAGCAGAAACTGGCCTTCAAAAAATTGGTCCTTTCCAGCCACGGACAGACCTCAAAGGGGCAGATACAGGCGCCCAAGGGACAGAGGGCAACCTCAAGGATCTTTCAGAGCCCGACAGTGGCAAGCACCAACCCCAAGAGGTGGAGAAGATAGATCACAGTCTTTTTGAAAACAGACACAATGACTTCCCCCTACACCTGCCAAGCAAAGCTTTAATGGCAGCACCTTTGCGCGGAAAACTGACATTATTCGCAAAAAATTGGCATATTTTTACAAAAGACAAATGGATTCTGGACATTATAGACAGAGGCTACAGGTTCCACTTTCACACCCTTCCAAAAATGAGAGGCATGCCAAACCTGCCACAAAATCGAAGGGCAGAGGCATAAAAACAAGTTTCAGCTCTCATGGACATGAAAGCAATTCAAGAGGTACAGAACAAGGACAAGACTATTCCTGGTACTGAGGAAAGACAAAGATTGGAGACCTATCTTAGACCTATCCATCCTAAACACATATCTACAGGTGCCAAAATTCAAGATGCTCACATTACAGCAGCTTCTTCCCATGCTGGGCAAGGAGTCTTGGCTGGTAACATTGGACCTCAAGGAGGCATACCTGCATGTCCCTATCAGACAAGATTGCAGAAGATACCTCAGATTTCTTGCAGGTTCAACCCATTACCAATTCTCTGCATTGCCCTTTGGCTTATCTACTGCGCCCAGAGTGTTTACGAAATGCCTGGCATCAGTAATCGCCTTCTGCAGACTACAAGGGATACAAATCTACCCATATCTGGACGACTGCCTGATCCAAGCGGACAGCAAGGACATACTACTGCAGCACCTGGTGTTTGTAATAAAACTGTTGAACTTCCTGGGATACACAGTCAACAAAAAGAAATCAAAACTAATACCCTCTCAACAAATAATTTTCCTGGGTGCCAGCTTGGATACAACCACCCAGATGGCCTACCTCACGCCAGACAAGCAAGGGCAACTGTCTCAATACTTCAGAAAAATGGCTACTTACACCAGGCTAACTACAAGGAAAATCCTACAGGCTCTGGGATTCATGGCATCTTGCATCCTACTAATCCCATGTGCAAAGCTGCATATGAGGAAACTTCAATGGTACCTGAAGAACTTATGGTCTCAACACAGCCACAGCTTGGAAACAATTATCCCACTCATTCCATGCCTTCAAAAGGAATTTTTGTGGTGGACTCAAGCTTGCCAAAGAAACACAGATCTTCCTTTCTGTGCACCTCAAACAACTCAAATCATCACAACAGATGCCTCAGACTACGCCTGGGGAGCACACATGACAGATCAGTGCATTCAGGGAAAATGGACCCGAAAAGAGAAGCACCTTCACATCAACCAAAACGAGATGCTAGCTGTGCAAAAGGCTATTATGACCTTCAAAGACCTACTGCATCCAGGCCAGCTGTTGATAAGGACAGACAACACCACAGTGATGTGGTACATAAACAAACAGGGGGGAACTCATTCATACCCCCTGTGCAGGCAAGCCATGACCCTATGGAACACATCACTGGAATTGCAAATTCAACTGCAGGCACAATTCCTGCCAGGGAAGGAAAACACACTGGCAGACAACCTAAGCAGAAATATGACAGATCCACACGAATGGAAGTTGCATCCTCAACTTTTCACAAAGATAACTCGGGCATGGGGACAGCCAGACATAGATCTCTTGCTACCCACAGAAATTGCCAGTTGAAAAAATTTTGTTCAAGGACCTATCATCCACAGGCCTGGAAAGTGGACGCACTTTCTTTCAATTGGGCAACATTGACAGTCTATGCCTTCCCGCCTCTTCCTCTGCTGCCCAAAGTTCTATTAAAAGCCAGAGCAGAGAGGCCGAAAATGATTCTCATCACTCCAGACTGGCCAAGACAACACTGGTATCCGCTCCTGAGGAGCCTGACACATTCCCCACCATGGATCCTACCTCTAGTCCCTCTTCTGTTGTCCCAGCACAACTACAAAACCCTTCACAGCCATCTCAAAACTCTAAATCTAGCTGCATGGAGAATTCCTTGATTTCCCAAAAGTTTCTCCTCTACAAGGAGGTGCAGGATGTCATCTTGGAGGCCAGAAGACCTTCTACTAGAAAGGCTTACTCCACCAAATGGAAACAATTTTGTGCCTGGAATCAAGAAAAGGGACAGAATCCTTGGGTAATAAATATACCTCAAATTTTACAGTACCTAGCTGAGATGTTAAACAATGGACTTTCCTTCTCCTCCATCAAGATCCACGCTTCAGCCATTTCTGCACAATACAACACAGATCCTCCATTATTCTCTCACCCTCTCTTAAGGCAGTTCCTCAGAGGGGCAAAGAATTTAAAACCCCCAAGGAAACCACCAGTCCCTGCTTGGGACCTCAACTACATATTGGAAAAGCTGACCCTTCTTCCCTTCGAGCCAGCTTCTTCAACAGAGTTACAGTACTTGTCATGGAAAACAGCCTTTCTTCTGGCTATCACCTCAGCATGCAGGGTTTCGGATCTACAGGCCCTCATGGCTGTGCAACCATTCATCATTTTCCATCAGGACAGAGTTTCCTTACGAACCAATCCTACCTTTATGCCAAAGGTAGTATCCAGTGTAGCTTTGAATCAGACTATCCACTTACCTACCTTTTATCCTAATCCACAAAACAAAGGGGAAAGACTACTGCATTCCTTGGACATTCACAGACAACTTCGTTACTACTTGGACAGAACAATGCCATTCAGGAAATCTGAGCAACTCTTTGTGTCCTATGCTGTAGGTGCTCAGGGAAAGGCTATTTCCAAACAGACAATTTCAAAATGGATAGCCCACTGCATACGTTTTTGTTACTCATTCCATGGAAAAACTGTGCCTGCATGCATCAGATCCCACTCCACCAGAGCCACAGCTACCTCTGCAGCCTTCCTCAGGGGGGTCCCTACCAAGGACATTTTGGAAGCAGCCACCTGGAGTTCAGTGCACACTTTCTCCAAGCACTATCACCTCCCACTATACTCAAAATCTAGAGCGGGCTTTGCCACAGCAGTCCTGCAGGGCATCCTAGCCCCTCCTAGTTCCACTTAGTGCCTACCACCCTTACTTAGCTTTTGGATTCTACCCATCTGTTATGACTGCAGCTGTATGCATGATGAATATAGTACAGTTTTGTACCTACCATAAATGTAGATGTTCGAGTGCTCATACAGCTGCAGTCCAGGTTTCCCTCCCTCCATCCCCTCTTAGGACAGGCCTTATGACAAACATTTTTCATATAACCTTTTTGGGGTATTCTTTTATGGTGTATTTGCTTGCAACTACTATTTTTGATTTATCAACATTGCATCTTTGCATAACATTATGTTTGCCTTCCTTCTGGGGGCACCTGACATCTGGGGCAAGAAAAACTGAAGAAAATGGTGTCGGCTTCCTCTTTTATACCCCTGCCGCACTGACGTCAGGGAAGAAGTGATGACAACCAACGCCGGACCTAGACTTTGGAATTTGGCCGACCGAGGACCCGCCTGACGGCAGGATAACCCATCTGTTATGACTGTAGCTGTATGAGCACTCGAACATCTACATTTATGGTAGGTACAAAACTGTACTTTCTTACCTGTGTGATTGAACTCTGTGTGTCTGCGTTTTACTAACTTGGTCTGTTTGAGTTAGAAGACCTAGTTTTCTTTTCTGTTGCACCTGGCTAGGCCCGTTTAACTTAGAGGATCTAGTCCTCGTGTAACCTTTCTGAAGGACTAGGACCATTTCAGTTAGAAGACCTAGTCCTCCTATATCTCTCTCTCTTTCTGTTTGTGTGTGTGTGTGTGTGTGTGTCTGTACAATGTCTAAGGATAGTAAGGAGGATAAACCCTCTGGGTTCAAAAAGTGCATGAAATGCTCCCAGAAAATGTCATTAATGAATGGCCACAGTAGCTGTGTCTACTGCTTGGGGGGCCATCCACTTGCAGGAATCATGCTTGTTCTGATACTCAAGGGTCTTCTGAAACCAACCTTTGCAGAAGCTTTATCTAGTTCATCAGCTTCTTCCAAGTCTACAAAATCTAGATCTGAATCCAAACCAAAATCTTCTAAAAGTCCTTCTCTGGCACCGGCTGGTGTCTTGGAGCCACCTTTCAAATTACCAAAATCTGCCTCCTCGACTCCTCAATCTTTAGAGCCGAAGGAGAGCACCATGGTATCAGAGTCGGTCGCAGGTGCTTCGGTGCTGAATTCTGAGCCGTTGGAAGCAGCAGTTGACTCTGCTGCTCAGAGCCGGTCTGTAGATGTCCTACCGGTCTCCTTACTTCTCAAGTCTCCAGTGCCCCCTAGGTCAAGATCCCCTACAATATATTCCAGGAGCCTTTCGGAAGAAGATGTGGAGAGGGTAGTGCCGAGACTCCTGAAGTCGTCTGCTCTGCCAAAATTGTTGCTGGCTCCGACCCAGTCGGCTCCAGAGCCACTCGATCCAGTTTTGCCCTCGTCTGTTATTCCTCCTCCGAGCCATATTGGCCTTTCAGAGCCGGAGTGCTTGGTGCCAGCAGAGGAACTCTTGGTTCCAGCTCCCTTTGTTGCTGCATTAAAGCCGAGTTCGGCTCCGATACACTCGAGTCCTTCCATCGTGTCCAAGGACCGAAGCTCTCCTGTCGGCGTTGACAAGGAGGGTTGGAATTGATTTTCTTCGGTTCCGAGCCTTCCTCTCGGTGCGTCGGTCAGGGTGAGCTCGGACCCTGCATCTTTCTTGGAGTCGATGGCTCTGGCTCCGACAACTACCCTTGTCTCTTTGGAGCAGGGGAGGTCTTTGGAGCTGGAGAGGTCGGCTTTTGAGGTGATGAGGAGCGTGCTGTCTCACTCTACAGCCCCTGCCAGTGGTACAAGCACTGTTCCCTCCAGGGCGCACCCACTTCAGTCTCAGCACCTACCCTCTCCGGAGACAGCAGAGACCCACATCTCAGGAGCCACCAGCTGGTGGCCCCCACTCTTCCGAGGCCTCCCCAGAATGTCCCTTTGAGGAGCCCCCGCCGGAAGAAGGTATGCAAGAGGAAGCATATTGACTCCCAAGATGAGTCTCTGACGTCGGACACTGACCTTGAGGAGTCTCCTTTGTAGACATCCTTGAGATCCTGAAGCAGAGGTGCAGCTGGCCCACTGTCAACCCTTATGATGAGGAGTCGGTGTACCTGAAGGCTTTCGGATCTCAACCCTCTGCCTCTTGGGCGTCTCCACCTTTTGACGAACTAATGGATCTGGTTAGTTGAAAGGTGTGGGATACTCTCGATGCCGTGGAGCCAGTCCCCAGGAGACCAAATAAGTTTCTGTCTGCCCCTCCTGGTAAAGAGTTCTTGTCTAAGGGCGTTCCCGTAGATGCCATGGTGGTGGCGGCAGCCACGAAGGAGGAGTTGGCGGAGACTTCTTTCTCTTTTCATCAGCCAAACAAGGAGTCTCGACAGATGGACAGATTTGGGATGCGTGTATTTAGTTCAGCGGCATTTACCCTTCGTTCATTGAACTATCTTACTCACTTCACGAGGTTACAGAGGGATCTCCTCAGGGAGTTAGGAGATTCCATACAGGGTGTTTGTCCTGAGGGAGTCCCTGACAGGATCTCTGCTCAGTTGTCCACCCTAAACTCTGTGGTTAACTCCTCCATGCTGCTTATCTCCCATGCAGCCGATTTAGCGAGCAGAGCAGCGGGTTCAGGTGTTGCCCTTAGGTGCCACTCCTCGATGCACCTGTGTAATTTTGTGGAGCCATTCAAGTCCACCTTCACCAACGCCCCATTTGATGGTTCCTCATTGTTTGGTCCCAAGGTGAAAGAAACACTCACTCGATGTGAGCAGGAAGGAAAGACTCTCTCTGCCATGGGAGTCCGCTTTACTGTTCCCTCTTGACCATACCCCAAAGGTCCGAGGGGAGGTAAAATGTGGTTCAAAAAGTCCCAGAGGGTCTTTCTGGACACACAGAGTGAATCCTCCTTCAGAGGCAGAGGAGGAAGAAATGGTAGATGTCGCCCTAGAGGCAGGGGGGTGGTCAGCAGTACCAGAAAGGCCGTGATTCCTTTCGAGGGCGGCCTTATCAGTGCTCCTGATGTGGGGCCTGACTGCGTTTCTCTGGGGCCAGTAGGGGGTCGCATCTCTTTGTATCCAGAAGCCTGGCTAAATATCACCCAAGACACGTGGGTACAAAGAGTTGTTACCAGAGATTATATCATACCCTTTTCCCATCCATTGTTTATTCCCAAGAAGATCCCAGAGGTTCCATCCAATCACTGGGATCAGGCAACTGTGGAGATCAACAAGTTGCTCTTAAAAAGAGTCATCCAGCCCGTCCCAGCAGACCAGACAGGATCCAGAACTTACTTCAGGTTCTTTAGTTCCAAAACTAACCGGAGACTGGAGGCCAATTTTGGACCTCAGCAGATTAAACAAATCCATGAAGAGGGACAAGTTTCGGATGGTCATACTGCAGTCAGTACTCCCGTTGTTAGGGAAAGACTATTGGATGTGCTCTCTGGATCTCCAAGACACCTACTACCATATAAAAATGGACAAGGCATCAAGGAGACATCTGCGCTTCTGGCTGGGAGCCAGTCATTATCAGATTCGTGCTCTGCCCTTTGGTCTCACCACAGCCCTCAGGGTGTTCACCAAATACATGGCAGTAGTGACAGCTCAACTGAGACATCAGGGATTCAAGGTGTTTCCATATTTGGACGACTGGCTCCTGACCGCCCCACCAGGCATTTACTCATCCAAAACAGGGACGCCACTATTCAACTTTGTGCTCAACTAGGGATCTCCATAAACTGGGAAAAATCTGTGTATATAGGCGCAGAGGTAGACACAGTACATATGACAATTCATCTTCCCACCGAAAGAGCACAAAACCTCATTTCCCAAGTTCAGCATATTCTTCCGCTTCGGAAAGTCAGAGCAAAATGGGTCCTTCAGCTTCTCGGGATGATGTCCTCAACCATTCTGTTAATACCTTTAGCCAGGTTGCACATGAGAATTCTCCAATGACGTCTGTCTTCCCAGTGGTCCTTCCAATATCTTCCGCTGAGCCATCCTATCCTGCTGACAGAACTGTGCAAAAAGGACCTTCTTTGGTGGATAGCTCCCAACCAGTTGTTCACGGGCGTCCCCTTTGTTCCTGCCCAACCCGTTGCCACTGTGACCACGGATGCTTCCCAGGTCGGGGGGCCATTATCTTGGCAGGACGGTCCACGGCACATGGCAAGAACATGAGGCTCATCTGCATATCAATGTTCTGGAGATGAGGGTGGTGCTTCTGGCGTTGCAAGCACTTCAGGACCTTCTTCCTCTAGGGAGGATTGCGATACAATCGGACAACATGTCGGTAGTGTGGTATATCAACAAGCAGGGCGGTACCAGATCTTACCCACTCTGCAAGTTTGGGAATGGGCAATTTCTGGTTGCAGCACACATTCCGGGGGCAACCAACGTGATGGCCGACAAGCTCAGCCGGGTGATTTTACTGCCTCACGAGTGGTCTCTGAAACGGGAAATAATGGAACAGATTTTCTGGAGATGGGGACAGCCTTGCTGCGACCTTTTTGCCCGCCCAGTCAGTGCCAAATGTAGCAGCTAGTTTTCCCTCATTCCCCCTCCAGGGGAGACACCCAGAGACGCTCTGGCTCACGATTGGCTTTTCCTCCATTCCCTGTTATTTCCAAAGTGATTCAGAAAGCCAGTTGGCTGGGAAGCTAGTTGATCCTCATTGCTCCTTACTGACCTCGTCAGGTCTGGTTCCCCTTCCTCGAGCCTCTTCTCCTGGACGATCCTTGGACTCTGGACCCAGTTCCAGATCTCTTGACTCACATGTCAGGTTCACTACATCCCTCTCTTCACACCCTCAAATTAACAGCATGGCTGCTCCAGTTCCATCTCTAGTCAGGCTTCATGATGTTTCATCCTCAGTGTCACAGATTCTCTTATCCTCTCATAAACCTTCAACCAGGAGGCTGTGTGGCAGTAAATGGAAAAGGTTTTCTATTTGGGCACAGAAAATGAATATTGATCCTTACACTGCTCCTATTCCCGTGAATTTTGGAATTCCTCTCCAAGCTTTTTCAGCAGGGATCTGTCACGGCCACCATCAAAGTCCAGTTAGCGGCAATCTCTCATTTTCATTTAGGGTCTCCAGATGCAAATCTAAGCTCTCATAAACTATGCAAGACTTTTTTTGAAAGGGGCCACGTTATTGAGACCACCGCTACAAGAACCTGTGGCTTCTTGGGACTTAAATTTTGTATTGTCCAAATTGACATCCCCTCCTTTTGAACCTTCTCATTCATCTTCCTTAAAATTTCTGTCTGGGAAGACCTTGTTTTTAGTAGCTATTACATCAGCCAGACGTATATCTGATCTATAAGCCTTGTCTATTAAGCCACCATATTTAATCTTTCATAAGGACAGGGTGTCTCTACGTACCAGTCCTTCATTTGTCCCCGAAGTTTGTTCTAAGGCCACCTTAAATCAGTCCATTGAGCTTCCAGTTTTCTTCCCCAATCACTGTAATGCAGCTGAATATCGTTTTCATCAGCTGGACATTCATAGACAGCTACGTTTTTATTTGCAACGGACCAAAGAATTTCGGAAATTAGACCAGTTATTAATTTCTTTTTCCGACTCTAGATTGAGCTTACCAGTTTCTAAGGTGACACTGTCAAATTGGATTTCTAGTTGCATAGCCTTCATCTATAATTCGGAGGGCAGACCATTGCCCCACAGGATCAAGGCTCATTCTACCTGGTCTCTGTCTACCTCTGCAGTCTTTCAAGCCAGGGTACTACTTGATCATATTTGTGCAGTAGCTACCCCTCACACTTTTATTACACATTATAAATTGGATTTGGCATCCAGGGGCAGAGCATCCTTTGGCTCCACGGTGCTCAGGAGTATTTTCCAATGAGCCACCCAAGAATAAAGCTATAGGGACGCTGTCCCATATGTAAAAATGAAGGTGAGAGTGGACTACCTAACATAAAGAAGTTATGTACTCACCATAACGTTCCATGTTGGTAGTCCATCTCACCCTTCATTTTTACCAACCCGCCCTCCTGCCCCCATCCTGGAAGATCTGGAGGTAATATTTGGTTGTCTTGGTTGGTGAGCCTTTAGTATTAGTTTGTTTCTTAGTGGGTTTCTTTTTCTGTTTCTAGCGAGTAGCAAACAAGATCTGGGGATTGTACTGGTGCACCATGGGATACCTGCTTAGTCAAGAGCCAATTGGCCGAGTTGGAGCCGAGGATCGGCGACATGGACAACCAACATGGAACGTTATGGTGAGTACATAACTTCTTTTTTGAGAAAGAAGAATGTGGAACACTAGGATATTGCAATGTAGAACCTTTTCTTAATATGTAATTTATGTGGCTTAGAAACACCCAGATTCTGTTTCTTCTGCTCCCAAGGAAGACTGTGCCATCTACAATCCTCTGCTGTATGATGTAAATTTAGCACAAGTTTCAGAGACTACAGCAGGTCTATATGTTGTTATTGTATAAAGGGTCCAAAGCTTGGGACAGGATGCTGTTAGCAAGACAATACTCTCCAATACAACTCTGGGCTAGTTATCTGTCTATACTAATCCATTTCTAATAATTCCCCGTGGACTGTGGAAATGCTGGTAAAACTGTTGCATTTTTGGGTCAAGAAGTCTTGCGGAAAAGAGCTTCCAAGTAGTTTGTTGTAATTTTGACTGTGTTAATGCCAGAGATATGTAGCAGCACTGGTGCTGTGACTGCATTGGATGGCATGGTTAAGGCTCTTCTCCTTTAAAGAGGAGCTAAAACAACCATTAAGGATGGCACCTTTCAGGGTGTGGATATCTTTTGGTAGGCATCTGAAGATCCTTTTAAAGACTTGCATAAGAGGAGACAAATATTGAGCAATGTGGAATGCCTCTGTGATGGTTCCTAACATCATTTTTCTAGGACAGCTTGCTTTGCCAAGAAGTAGAGGAAGAAGAAACACTTTAGTAGTTTGTAAGGTCACTGAAGCATCAGGCAGAGTTGCACCCTGCTTCTGGTCTCATCAGTAAAGGTTTCCAGGAGGCAAGCTATGCAGCATCACCAGAGCAGTTTTCTGAGTTTCCCCAGCTTGGAGGACTTTAGTGAAGCATTGGTATGTTATAGACCTGATTCCATCTGGCTAAGTCTCAGAGCCTTTAGAGTTGAAATCAACGATCCTCTGCATTGGTTTTATGATTGTGTTTATTCTCTGCTGTTAGAACAAAACCTGACTGTTCTCTTGAAGTGGGCCACAGACAGTCTCTTACCTTCAGAATGAAGCCAGGGTTTCTATTCCCTCCTTCTCTTTGTTTTGAAGGAAGGAACAAGCTTGCATCCTATCCTAGACACAGTAAGTTCACTGAACACTTGGTATATGTATTTCAATGTGGTGACTGTCTAGGATGGCATGTCTGTGTTGTACAGGGTACCTGGATAGTATCACTGAACATGCTGAACAGCATTTGGCACATCATTATCCAGGGTATGCAGAGGAAATTCCTTTAATTCACTCTTGGTTGAGCACCATTTGCATAGTAAAATGATGTTCACCTTTCAAACTGCCTCAGTGGCATATGGGTTCTGTGCCTACACAAACCCACACTGGCAGATTTTCAGAACTCAGAATCCTCTCCTCTGAATCTGTGTGTTAGGGGATTGGCTGAACCGCTCCCATTAGGGAAAGCCAGGTCTATATTAGATCAGCGAACTCTTAAAAAAGTGAACGCTGATTGATCGACCTTATGTAAGCGAAAGCTTACAATCTCGAACTGTCAGATCAGCGATTTTTTTCCTAGGGAAAAAAATCGCTGATCTAAACCACATACACATAACACAAGCGCACCAAACAAACAGAAATCCACAGACATACACCTAAAATCTGACACCTAACCCTACACTAAACTATGCACACACCACTAACTATCCACTTACCTTAACCCAAACCCTAACGTCTGTCACTATCGCACACTCACTTCACCCGCTCCCTGACCCTAACTCACCTAAATCTGCCCTAACCCTCATGTCCACACAATCGCACACATACCTAACCTGACCCCTAACCCTAACTCACCTAACCCACCCTAACACTCACATCCACACAATCGCACACTTACCTGAATCTGACCCGTAACTTTCCACCACAGCACTGAAAATACTGAAGCAACAGAAACGGACAACCAAATTCTTTCCCTAGGAAAAAATTAGAGTTTCTGTTGCTTCGATATTTGTAACTTTCGCTAAAATAAGGTCGATCAATCAGCGTTCGCTTGTTTAAGCGTTCGCTGATCTAATATAGACCCGGAAAGCTTAACCCCCGTCACAGAAAGTCACTCATTCTGTCTTTTAGTACCAGTTGTAGAATTCACACAGCTGAATCTCTTCAGCAACCTGCAATGGTGGATTACAGCTTCCAGATTCGGATAAGATCCTTTTGAGAACTCCTCTTCCTCTTTATTTTCATATGCTTTTGATTTCTGTTTTGTTAAAATGTGTGTGTTTGTGTATATGCTGTTAATTGCTTTGGGAATTCTAACTTGCTGTTGTGTTTGTAAGTTTGTTTGTAAGCTTATTTGTGTTTTTAAGTAGTTATGGGGCTTTTCTAAATAGTTTTATGGCTTGTACTAGGAAACTGAAATTCTTTGGTGTCAATTGAGCACTAGGGACTGCCTTGTGCATGTAGAGCCGTGATTTAATCATACCTGTTGTTTCTGTTTGTTATCTGTTTCATTTTGAAGTTCAGACAGGACAGTATTGCATTTTCTTCACTTTTTTCTTCATTTTCATGGTACTCACTTCTGATTTAACACTGCTATTGTCATTTTTATCATTAAATCACAAGTTTACCACAAATTAATTTATTTGCATTTTCTGTGGAGATTTTTTTTTTTCCATTTCTGGCAAGGAAATGTCCATGTAAATTCTATTTAATTTAAGGGCATATATTTGATTTTTTTCAGTAACTGGCCAAGTAAATTTTACTTGGTACTCCCACTGTGTGTTTCTTTAAAGGTGCTGATGTTCTTCGTGTTTCACTGTTGCAGTCATTACATTTGGGTAATCTGCTGGCAGGTTGCCCTCAGTCAGCCTGGTTAACAAAGTCTTGGGTCCTGCGTCGGTTGCTGTCTTCTTCCATGACTTCAGGTCGTCAGGGGTATAAAACATGCAGCCAACGCCATTTTCATCAGTCTTTCTTGCTGCGTCGTGCCCAAAGCAGAAGCAGTTCACAAGTGCCGGTTGGCCGACTCCTGAAATTTTCGTTTTCGAGTTCCAGAACCAAAGTCTTCAACCTAACGCTAAGCACCCCGTTGGGGAAATTTTTTCTTTCTTCTTACCGATGTCAGTAAAAGTTAATAATTGTATTACTTGTGGGAAGCAAATACCTCATGAGGATTTTCATTTGTACTGTATTCCTTGCCTAGGCCCTGACCACAACGTGCCTTGCTGTCGGTTTTGTGATAAATTTAATCAACGCACTATTAAGCGTCAGTATATTTTTCATTTAAATATTTTGACTCAAGATTTAACTATCCAGAAATGTCGTCGATTAGCAATCCGACTACCGGAATGAACAAAAAACACAAAGAAAAAGACAGAGACAGACCGTCGAGGTCCAAAACCGACGACGAAGCTTCTCCTAAGCCAGTTGCCGGTTCGCCGGTACTCAGTGAGGCGCTTTCGCAGCCCCTGATACCCACTACTTTTGATTCGCAGGCCTCTATTGAGACCCATTTGGAGTCCGGTATGCCACGAGACACAAGTATTGAACCCGCGGATGTCTCCAACTTGGATGGGTCCGGAGCTGCTGAGCAGGCGCCGGCTTCTGAGGGTGTTTTCAGGCCTAAAGATTTGTATGTTAAACCGATGCCATCTTAAAAACCTAGGCCAAAATCAACTTCTATGTCTAAAAAAACGCTTGGGCCACGTGCACCAGCCCCTGTGCCTAAAAAAACAAATGATCAAAATGGCTGAGGATTTAATTACCTTGATCAGGGGTTCCCAACCCCCTCCTGCTAAGAGGCCTAGGCAAGGCACTGATTATGAATCTTCGAATCAGGTTTCCATTTCTTCTGATTCCTCTTCTGATCAGGAATTATCTATTCCACCTTATGAGGACGCTGATGCAGAAGAATCCATCCCTTCTGCTTCTCCTCCTGAGGATTTTTATTTTGGAGAAACTGTGCATACCTTAAGGGAGCATTTTCATTGGGAGAGTCAGGATTTTTCAGAATCTAAAAAGAGGCTTAGGGATTTCTTCCTGCTTCCTCAGCATAGGCCTTTGGCTATACCTCCTGTTGTAGACATTGTTGATGATGATTTCTCAGAATCCAGCATGGCTCCTGATTCCCTGCCTCCGGCTCCTAGCAAGCCAGACAGATATTCCAGGGTTCCTGACTCCCACAAATTCATTTTTAAAAACCCTACTGCTGACCCTGAAACCATTTCTCAGGGTCCCAAGGGTGGTAAGGCTTCTACTGCTAAAAATCCTACCCCTTCTGATAGAGACTCCAGGGCGCTGGATAGATGGGGTAAAAAGGTTTACACGTCTGCAGCCTTGGACATCAGGGCTTTAAACTGTCAATTTCATATGCTTAAATATCAGCAGCATGTCATGGGCTTACTTAAACAGAAAATTATGTTGATTTCTGACTGTGTGGAAAATAGAGTTACAGGATTTAATGCATTCAGCTGAACAAGTTGGAAAGCATACTTTGCAATGTGGTTTTGATTCTTTGGAGGCCTCTTGCAGGGTCACTGTAACTGGATCTGTGATAATAAGGCATGCTTGGCTCAAGGAGCAAAATCTGCCTGATCATGTTAAAGCAAAATTGTTGGATGCTCCTTTACAACAGGACAGTCTATTTGGTAATAAGGCAGAAGAAGTTTTGAAAAAGTTGGAAGACAAAGCTAAATCTATGCAAACTGTAAAAGATTTCCTACAAGTGCAGCCACCCAGGCTCAGTAGACACTGATCTACTAAGAACTGGTCCTTTCCAGTACCCACCAGAGCCACTCAGGTCAAACCCAGGCACTCCAAAGGCTCCAGGTTTCAGTCACAAGGAACTTACAGAACAAAACAATGGGGTGCTTCCACCTCCAAATCTGGAAGTAGCAAGGCACCTCCCTACAGTAAGCAGTCTCAATGATGTTCCTCTGCCATCTCCAATCACTTATCTTTTGGCAGCCCATTTGGGGGGAAAACTAGCACTTCATGCACAGAATTGGCATCTAATTACCCAGGACAAGTGGGTTTTAAATATAGTATCCAGGGATACAGATTTCATTTCCACACATTGTCAGTCCCAAACGGATGGCCAGATCTGCCTCCAAATCAGTGGGCAGAGGCCCAGAAACAAGTTATGTCCCTCATGAATATGGGGGTTATTCAACCAGTACCAGAAAAGGAAAAGGGACAAGGTTTTTATTCAAGACTTTTCCTGGCACCCAGAAAAGACAAATCATGGCGTCCAATTCTGGATTTATCTATTCTAAATACATTCCAGGATATTCCAAAATTCAAGATGCTGACTCTACAACAGTTACTGCCTATGCTAGGCGAGGATGCCTGGTTGGTAACTCTAGACTTAAAAGAGGCTTACCTGCGTATCCCAATCAGGGAGTCTTGCAGAAGATACCTCCGCTTCAAAGCAGGCTGTGTTTGCATTGCCAGTTCTCTGCACTGCCCTTTGGCTTATCTACTGTGCCCAGGTTCTTCACAAAGTGCCTGGCACCAGTAATTGCATTTTGCAGACAAAGAAACATTCAAATTTATCCTTATCTGGACGATTGTCCAATTCAGGCAGAAAACAAGGACACTCTTCTACAGCATCTGGCGTTTGTAAAAAGGCTTCTAACTTGCCTAGGGTACACCATAAACGAAAATAAATCACAACTGGTATCCTCTCAGATAATTACATTCCTGGGTGAAAGCTTGAATACAACTGCCCAGATGACTTACCTCACGCCAGAAAAACAAATGCAGTTGATGACTTACTTCAAACAAGTGGCCACAAAAACCCAGTTATCTGCAAGACAAATTCTGCAGGCTTTGGGGTTCATGGCTTCCTGCATTCTACTAATTCCATATGCAAGACTGCATATGAGGAAACTTCAGTGGTACCTAAAAAGCTTATAGGTTCATAGGTTCATACTAGGCTATCTGCCCTAGGGCATTTATAAGCCTAGCCAGAGTGTGTTTGGCTTTCGCCACCCATTTTAAATTAATTTTGCTATGCCCTTTTTCGAGGTTAGTATACTGTGCCTCTGTCTAACAGTGACACAGAAGTGATAGCCGGGGTAAACCTACGATCCCCCATCCACTCATCAAGATTCTTCTTGAAGAGAGTCAATGAGGGACTCTGCCTAACCTGGACTGGGATTTTATTCCAGAGTGAAGGGAGCCTCTGGGTTATGAATCTGTCCCTCCAGCATGTCCTATTTATTTCAGTGCTGAGGTTCAAGTCTCTCGAGCGCGTAGCTCGATGGGATTTGGATTTTCTGAGGTGCAGCATGTCCATTAATGCCGGGTTGGACATGGCTTTATACATCAGGCACAGATCGCCTCTGAGCAGGCGGTATGCCACTGAGTAGAGCTGGAGTTTCTTTAACCGGGCAGCATATGGCATCTGTTTGAGCCCTTTGATCCTCTTGGTGAGGTACTTTTGGGGTCTTTCCAGTTGCTGCAGGTGTCTCGTAAGGTACATCCCAAAAGGGGCATTGTACTCAATTATGGGCCTGATGAGGGTTGAGTAAAGAGGCACGATGACCTCCCCTGATCTAGATGTGAATCCCTTCATGATTAGGTGGGCTATATAAAATGTTTTTCTAACCACTTTGGCCACGTGGTTGTCAAATGAGAGATTGCTATCAACTTGGGTCCCCAGGTCCCTAATTACTTCTTCTGTACTTAATGGATTACCACCTATGTGGTAATTTGTGGGCACTTTGTTTTTGCCAAAGGGGATGACTATACACTTTTTGGCGTGTAGCTTGAGGCCATGGCTCTGGCACCATTTGTCTGTTTCTATGAGGCCCTTTTGGAGGATGCTTGTGTCGGCTGGAGAGTCTATTATAGCGCCCAGTTTGCAGTCATCTGCGAACTTGGTCAGCCACAGTCCTTCCGTGTTGGCCTGTACCTCCGAGAAATATATACCGAACAGGAGAGGTCCCAGGACTGAGCCTTGTGGGACGCCACTTGTAACTGGTTTGGAGTCTGACATGGCTCCAGCAATTCTAACCATGTGGGTTCTGTCCTTGAGCCAGTTTGCAACCCATCTAGTGACATAGGGGTTTATATTTAAGCTGGTGAGCTTATCTATAATGCCCGAGTGGGGTATTGTATCGAAGGCTTTTGTGAGGTCCAGGTAGGCTGTGTGGACCACCTTCCCCTCATCAATGGCCTTGGTGACTGTTTCAAAGAAATCGACTAGGTTTAAGAGGCAGGATCTGCCCTTAACAAAGCCGAACTGGGTAGGATCCAGTGTCTGTAGGTCCCCAATATCTTTTTTTATGAGGTCCATGATGATCCTTTCCATAGCTTTGCAGACCAAGCTAGTTAGGCTTATGGGGCAATAGTTTCCAGGATCCGTTGAGGCACTACCTTTGTGGAGAGGGACCACTGTTGCTGTACGCCACTCTTTGGGTACATATCCTGTGGTAAGGCTGAGATTGAACAGTAGTTTTATGTTTGGGTTTAGCTCTTCTTGGAGTTCATGTAGGGCAGCCAGGACACCGTCTGGTCCCATTGATGCTGTGTTTTTGCTTTGGAGGCGGCTCTTACCTGAGCATCTGAGATGTCAGGGGGCAGCACTCTGCTGGGATAGATATTTGCCCTTTGGTGGGGATGGGAGAAGTTTGCTGAACCTGTCAGCTAGGATGTTGGCAGTGTCTGTGGGTTCGGTGTATTTTTTGTCATTTTGGACTAATTCTGAGCATATCTGGGAATTCCCACCCAGGTTCCTAATATAACTAAAGAAAGCCTTGTGATTATCCTTAGTGTCCTGTGCAATTTTTCTCTCGAAGCTGGCCTTAGATGATTTTATGAGTGCCTGTAGTTTTTTGCTAACACTGATCAGAGATGCTTTCCCTTTTTGGGATTTTGCTCTATCATGTAGTAGCTTCCTCCTTCTATTGTATAGTTTGTTTATGGCTGGGGTCCACCAGACAGGACGTCTGCCTTTGGAGGATTGGGTCTTGGTTTTATTTGGGATTGCATGATCCATGCATTCCTGAAGGTGTTCATAGAATGCGTTTATAAAGGATTCTGTGGTCTGGACCATATTTTCCACAGGCCCGGGGACTTTGAAGGATTCCACCTCGGTTTTGAGGAGTGTGAAATTTGCTTTAGAGAAGTTTTTCACTGTGGTTTTCTGGGCAGGGGGTGGGGTTGGGATGTGAATATCCAGTGAGATTAGTTTATGGTCTGATCTTACCAGTGAGGGATACACTTCTGGTCTGGAGCATAGAGTCCCCATGTTGGTGATGATCAGGTCCGGTATGTTTACCCCTCTTGTGGGAGTGGTTACAAGTTGTTCCATAGCATTTGAGTTTATAAATTCTAGGAACCTTTGAGCTAGGGTGTTGGAGCTAGAGTAATGCTCCCAGTCTATGTTTGGGTAGTTGAAGTCGCCCAATATAATGGTGTTTGGAGAGACCTTCATATTTTCCAGTGTTCTCAGGAAGGCTGAGTGGGGTTCCTGAGTTTGGGAGGGTGGTCTGTATCAGGCTATAAACTGGAAGGCAGTTTTACCCACTGTTAGTTGCACATGGATAGTCTCTGATGCTTTGTGCTGTGCCACCAACCTGGAGGTGTGGGTATCTTTGAACCTTTTCTGGTTCGGTTCAAGTTTTGGGGCTGAAAAGCATGGTATGAGGTATAACCTGGTAGTGCTGGGGTGCTCTCGGGAGCCTTGAACCAGGTTTCTGTTACTGCACAGATATCGATGTTCTCCATGCTAAGGAGAGTTTCGAGTGCATGCATCTTGAGGTTTAGACTTCTGGCATTGAGTAGCATTACTCTTAGTTTCTTATCCCTTGTGATACCTATGGAGGTGGGTTTGTCTTTTGAGCCTTGCCTAAAAAAGGCACTATGGGGCTAGCAAGAGCCTTTGCCAATATCTGAAAGCCCAGGACATTGTCACAGCCTGGAAACAATGATTCCTATCATTCCTTGCCTGCAGCAAGAGTTCCTATGGTGGGCAGAGGCCTGACAGCAAAGCAAGGGACTATCATTCATTCCACCCCCTGTCACCCAAACCTTGACTACAGACACATCAGATTATGCTTGGGGAGCTCATCTGGCAGGGAAATGCATTCAGAGCGAATGGAGCCCAAATCAAATGCATCTGCATATCAACCAGAAAGAGATGCTAGCTGTACAGAATGCTCTGACAGCCATCAAGGACTTTCTTCATCCAGGACAACTACTGATAAAGATGGACAACACCACAGTCATGTGGTATATAAGCAGGGGGGGTACCCATTCCTACCCCCCCTGCAGACTAGCCATGGCTTTGTGGAACACAGCCTTGACTTACCAAATACATCTACAATTCCTGCCAGGAAAGCAAAATACTCTGGCAGACGAATTAAGCAGAAATCTTATGGACCCACACGAATGGAAACTGGATCCACAAATCTTCAGCATGTTGACACGCAAATGGGGGAGCCCAGACATAGATCTTTTTGTCTCACCCCAAAACTATCAGTTGGACAAATTCTGCACAAGAATCCATCACAAAAAATCTTGGAAAGTGGATGCTGTATCCTTCAGCTGGAAAGACCTATCAGTTTATGCCTTTCCCTCTCTGCCTTTGCTTTCCAAGGTATTACTAAAAGTCAGACAGGAAAAACCAAAAATAATTCTGATTGCTCCAGACTGGCCTTGCCAACACTGGTACCCGCTCCTACGCAATATGTTGCACCTTCCTCCATGGTACCTGCCTCAGACACCTTTTCTACTGTCTCAGCAGAACTATCAAGTTCTGCACACTCAGCTCCAAACTCTGACTCTTGCAGCATGGCTAATCAACTAACTTCACCAGTGTTACATACCTCAGCAAACCTGTGATGGATGTCATTTTGGAGGCTAGAAGGCCTAGTACTAGAAATTCTTATACTGATAAATGGAAAAGATTCTGTGCCTGGAACCAGGCAGAAGGATTAAGCACAACAATGCCCAATATTCCTCAGATTCTGTAATATTTAACTGAGATGCTTCACAAGGGCCTGTCTTTCTCTACCATAAAAATCCATACCTCTGCCATTTCAGCTCATTACAACACAGAGCCTCCCCTCTTTTCTCATCCCCTGCTAAAGCAGTATCTCAGAGAGGCCAAAAATTTAAGACCTCCCAGGAGAGCACCAACACCTGCATGGGACCTCAATTTTGTGTTGGAAAAGCTTACCCTACCTCCTTTTGAGCCAGCTGCTACTGCAGACATAAAATTTCTCTCTTGGAAGACACCTTACTTCAGCCAGAAGGATTTCAGAATTACAGGCTCTCATGGCAGTGGAGCCTTTTATTATTTTCTACCAGGACAGGGTGGCACTCAGGACCAATCCATCCTTTATGCCTAAAGTGGTATCTTCTGTGTCTCTTAATCAGACCATTCATCTGCCAACCTTTTTCCCAAACCCACAGAACAAGGGGGAGCGGATTCATTGGATGTACACAGACAACTAAGATTCTACTTAAACAGGACAAAATCTCTAAGAAAATCTGAGCAACTGCTGGTGGCATTTGTTGCAGGGGCAGAGGAAAAGGCTATTTCAAAGCAGACTATTTCAAAATGGATAAGCCGTTGTATTAGTTTCTGCTACATGCATCATGGTAACCTGCCCCCAAGGGGATCAGATCCCATTCCACCAGGGTCGCATCTACTTCTGCAGCCTTTCTTAGAGGGGTTCTTACCAGAGACATTCTAGAAGCTGCTACCTGAAGTTCAGTTCATACGTTTACCAAACATTACCATTTTCCTCTCTTCTCTAAATCCAGAGCAGGCTTTGCCACTGCTGTCCTGTAGGGCCTTATAGCTGCTCCTAATGGTGTATAAGTCCATCTTCCCAACCATAGCTTTGGGATTCTACCCAAATGTATTGACTTCAACAGTGAAACACGAAGAACATAGTACAGTTGTGTACACTTACCATAAATGTAGATGTTCGAGTGTATTCACTGTTGCAGTCCTGGTTACCCTCCCGCCAGCCCCCAACTTTTCTCTTTTTATATCTCTTCTTTCTTTTACTATGCTCAAATGCCTTTTTGTTGTGTTTGCTTTTATTTAGAGGTATACTTTTTGTGTTCTAAATTACATGTATGTATATATATATATATATATATATATATATATATGTATGTATATATATATATGTGTGTGTGTATATATATATATATATATAAAACTGATGAAAATGGTGTCGGCTGCATGTTTTATACCCCTGATCACCTGACGTCATGGAAGAAGGGACAGCAACCGACGAAGGACCCAAGACGGCCGACTGAGGGCAACCTGCCAGCAGATTACACAAATGTAATGACTGCAACAGTTGAATACACTCGAACATATACATTTATGGTAAGTGTACACAACCGTACTTGTCCTAGATTGTGCAGGTTATATAATGAGGCTTAGCACAATTTAAATTGCTTCTGCTATATTTTATGCATTTGAGCCCTGTTTCTTTGTGGAGTTATAGTTTGTATTTCATATTCATTTTATATTATTGCCCTTAGTCAGGCCTTAATAGTGTCACCATATTTTTTTGGTTGGTGTTTTTTTCCCCGACTTAATGTTTCCTGATACGGCTGCTGCTGTATCAAATCCAATTTCATCTAAAAAGAGAAAAAAATCAAAAAAACATGCCTCTGTTCTTGGGATGGGGGGGGGGTTGCTTGAGGGCTTTCATTAAAGCACAATGTCTGGTAAGATGTGACGGCTTCAAATGGGTATGACAAGAAGCAACTGTATAAAAGATCAACCTGCCAAACAGTGTATGTATGTAACATAAAAGCTAATACTAGACATTAAAAAAAGCTGCTATACATAACAGGTGGGAATAATAGCTTCTTATCATAATGGCAACACTTTCCATACCATCTTTAAATGTGAACTGTATTAAGAAATGCAGAGTGCAAATAGCTATGTACAGGCGACAGATTTGGAAAGAACTGAGCATGTAAATTTGATAAGGAAAATATTTCAGAATGCTTATTCAGTGGAATATCTGGGGACAAAGGAAAAGGGGAATACCTAAATTGCTAGAGGAGCTCCAATAGTGATAAATTAGAAGAAAAAAGATAATAATGGTAGAGTTGTAGTAGTAAGGGGTTGCTGGAAAGAGAGGAGGATTACGTTGGCATGTATTTATATTCCACCTTAAAGTTCTAGAATGGAGCTTAATAAAATTGTGGGAGAAATAATCAGCTTTCACCAAAGAATATTACTTATAAGTGGGGACAGGAATATTTGATTTGCAACAGTGAGGATGTATTTGGAGGGCCTAGAAGGGGCAAGTATAACAAAAGAGGGTAGATTTTTGAAGACATTTATGAAAACATTTGGTATGGAAGATGTGAATTCAGTAGTGGGAGCTCGGAGAGTATTTATGTATTATTCCCCAACGTAGACAAACTGGGCTAGGCTAGACAGAATTATATTTCACAGGAACACATGTATTTAATTGAAAGTTTTGATATGCACCCAATAAGTATTTCAAATCACATGCCAAGACTAAAATAAAAATGCAGGATAATAAAAAAAAAAAAAATGAGGCACTGGTGCTTCACAACCTAGTTGTTACAGTGAGGAATTTAGGTAATGGGTAGTGGAAATTATTCGGGAGTTATTAGGAAAGATAAACATTTCTTTAAAAAATATAGCTGGGATGTAGAATAAAATGAAAGTAGAGTTTAAAAAAATAGGGTAGAAATAAAAGAAAAATAGATATGGTTAAGAAGTAACAAGACTTATTTAGAGGGACTGACAAAGGCTAAAGTATTGCAGAATAGGTGGAATCTCACAGAACAAGAACAGGCGCTACTGCAGAGTGCTAAAGACTACCTCCCAGTTATGCTTGAGTCTGCTGTTAAGTAACTGTTCTTTGATAATTCCAGAGCACAAAAGCTTTTAGCACAACTGTTCAGGCAACAAAAAGTAGAAAGGGTTGTTGCCAAGCTTAGGGAGCGTGGAATCAGGAAAATAACCAGAGAGCCTGTAGAGGTATAAAAATATTTTGGAAGTTTTATGAAAACCTGTATAAAGCAGGGAATGTGGAAATCAAGAAAAAGTATATGGAGTAATTAAATATGCCAAGGTTATAGGTAGGAATAGGCTCAATTACTAACAGGAGAGAAGAAGATGAAATAAAAATGGTGATGTATAACATGAAAATCTCCAGGAATGGATAATATTCCTGTGGATGTTTGGAAACTAGGAGGAAGAAAGTGGTAAAGATCAGGAAGATTTTGTTTAAATGTATTTTAAAGGAAGAGAAGCACCAATATACTGGAAGGAAGCTATGATGGCTGTAATACGTAAAGATGGTAAAAGACCCATCAGATCCAGTTTCATGTAGGCCCATTTTGATTCTAAACCATGATTATAAAGTGTTTACATCTATAATGGCTAAAATGGCAAAGGTAATGCCAAAATTGATAGATATGGATCAGTGTGGTTTTGTGGAAGGGAGGCAAACATTGCAGGTCCTGATGCAGAAAAAGCATGTGACAGAGTAAGCTGGGATTTTATGAGTAGGGCGATGGAAGCATTTGCATTCCCTGATGCTATAGTAAGGTTAATTAAGATGATATATGAGGGATCAGAGGCAAAAATTAAAGGGGGGAGTTCTCTCTGAAAAGTTATGCTTGAGAAGAGGAACCAGTCAGGAGTGTCATCCTTCCCTTTTGTTGTTTGTGTTATGTTTAGAACTATTGGCAAAGAAAATAAGGGTCTCAGAAATTCAAGGATATAATTGCTATGGTAATCAGGAAAAGTTGACTTTATTTGCTTGTGCTGTTTTGTAGCCAATAAAACCAGAAAAGGATATTTCACTGTTGTGGAACATTCTGAGATAGTTTCACATCTTTTCAAGATACAAAATTAATGAAGATAAGACAAAAGCAGTAGTTGTATGCTATGTACCCACGCATGAATTGGTTCAGCAATACCCATACTTATGGGGACATGATAAAATGAAGTACTTAGAAGTATGGATATATGGGAAGATACTAAACAAAAGATAATATAAAACTGAGAAGCTATAAGCTTTGTTTATAGATATGGATAGCAAGGTATAAAATAGTGACAGTGTTTTTAGTTTCTTTAGTTTTATAGACAAATCAGGTATATTTTTATCAACCAGAGGAGAAGTTGTGGATAGCAATTAGTAAAGAGTTGAATGATTTTATTGGGAGGAAAAGAAGGCAAGAGTCAAGTGGGATAAGTTGATCCTTCCAGTAGAACAAGGTGGTTTGTGATTACCTGACTTGAAGGGGTATTTTAGAGCTACACAGTTAGGGCTCCTGTACATAGCACAAGCAGAAAGCTATAATTCATAGTGGAAAGTGATGGTGATGAAAGGGGGAGGGGTTCAAGAAATAAGGAGAGACTGGGATTTTGGTTGCACATCCTTAAGGAGAATAACAATATCCATACAAAATGTGTTAATAAAGTAGAAGAATGTATTCTAAGAACTAAACCAACATGAGAATGGCGATAGGAGATACTGCAGTTAGGGGTACAGAGAACAGGCAAGATGGGTATGGAAATTACTGGAGAAAACTGGCAAGGGAACCAAGGTATTAGGAGCAAAATGAAAGGGAAAAGTAATAGAATTGGAAATGGTCAAGAACACATTTGGACTGCAGGCTAAAGATTACCTTTCCTATCAAGGGTTGATATCAGACTATAGACAAATAGAAAGGAATAGGGGGGATTCTAAGTGGAAGACCAACACTAGTAGAGCTTTTAGCAGAATCTGGAACAGAAGCTGCTGTTAAAAAGGTATAATTAGTAAGGGCATGATAACTAAAGGAATCAGTCCCCGAGGGTGTTAGAAAGGTTTGGGAGGAGAGATTGGATAAGTAATTCACAAAGGAACAATGGAAGGATACATGTATGGCTCCCAAATATGCAACAAAGTTCAAAAGATTTAGGATTTTTTGCTTGGAAGTGTTTGCATAGGTATTTTTATACCCCAAGCACACTCCAAAGAATTTTTTCTCAGGTAGATGGCAAATGTTGGAGGTGTGATGAGGATGAAAGCAGTAATTGGGAACATACTTTCTGGGAGTGTAATGAGTTGGCTGCCTTTAAAAGTTCCATGCAGACTACTGCATCAGAAATACTGGTTGAACAAATTGGTTTAGCTAAGGGAATTATTTTTTGAGGTGTGGTACAGAGTCAGAATTGCGTAGACATAGTAAGGCATTGCTTAGTTTAATTCTGATAGCTACTAAAAAAGGAATTAATAGAAAATGGAAATCAAAGTTTAAACCAACCGTACTAAAAGTAGTGACTATAGTCACAGAGCTAAAAGAACTGGAAGTGGGATGTTTAGAAAAGGGTAGGAGCAAATTACATAGAAAAAAATGAGAATTGTGAGAACAAGACATGCAGAATAATGTGTTGTAGAAAGAATGAGGTTTAAGGGAAGGTAGGAATTGAATGAGCTGTGTAATGTTTGATGGTCAATGTAGAGTATTTGTTTGTGTCTTTCGGCTTTTCCTGGTTAGGGGTCACCACAGCAGAACTCCAGTCCACTAATGTTTGGTAGTGGATTTTTACGTACTGGGTTACCAACCCTGACGCACAACCTTCAATGAAGGCACTCCCCATTCACGTATGCCTCCACACTGAACACGTTGTAGCTGAGAATTGAACGGGACAATGTCTTACTGTGAGGCGACAACGCTACCGCAGCACCACCACCACAGGTGTATAATGTTTGCAGTTGAAAATATGTCAGTACTGTTAGTTTTCATTTATATAAATGTATGATTGCCTATGGCTTAAGTGATAGTTCAATAAAGATGTTTCTTGTAACATAAGTGCTTCAGCCTACTGTCTGAGAATCTGTTTTTGCCTTAAGCTGGCCCACAGACCACTTACCTTTTTCGCATCACCCCATGCTGTGATCCCGCAGACTTCTATGATACATTGGGTAAGACACATTCTCTGGGTCTGTTCATTAACTGGTTAGAGTATGGGAGAACAAAAGCCTTTATGTACAGGAGAGGTACAAGGTAAAAGATCCTTTGCCAGTCGTAATGCACTTTTCCCAGATATTTTGCCTTCTGATGTAATTCATATTAAGAAGAAACAGAAACAACCACATGGCAGTCAAGTTATTACCATGTGTAGCGCTCTTGTGGTTTCCTTAGATGAGTGCTTTATAGTCAGCTAATCTTGGAGATTATGCTCCTATTCAGAGTGACTTTGGGGTTACCTTCTGTAGAGCTAAGTCTAATAAGTCAGAGTTTGATGGTGACTCTGATGTAGGTAGTAGTGAACACCTAAGTTCATCCTGTCTTATTCTTCAGAAGGTGAACTGGTTCAAAAACTCAAGCAAGTGTTTACCTTTCCACAGATACTAACTAGTTTTAGAGATGCAGTTTGAAACTATGCAAGAGACTGGCAGTAAAAAGTTTATGATCTTATTGAGGTTGAGATTCCAAAAGTTTTCATTGTTCCTCCTTTGTTACTGCACTTAGATGATGTGTACAAAACTGCATGTAAAACCTGTTTAACTAGTGAACCAGTTCCTAAAATGGTATGAAGAAGTGCAAGGTGTACTCTGATCTTGCAGCCCACTTTGATCTTATGTCAGCTGACCCAACTGTGGATGTTCTTCGTCTCATATTGCTGCAGTCATAACCTGTGGGTAGTCCGCTGTCCTCGGTCGGCCCGAATACCAAAGAGTTAGGCTGGCGTCGGTCATGGGCGCCCAGAGCTGACGTCAGTACGTAGTAGTACTTAAGCGCATGACCGACGCCATATCCTCAGTCTTTCTTGCCGCGTGGTCCGAAGCAGAAGCATTGTTTGCAAGTGCCGTTCGGAGTTCTGAAATTTTCAGTTTTCGAGTTTCAGACCGAAGACCAAGTTGGGCTAAGTACCCCGTTGGGGAAAATTTTTGTCTTTTCTTGCCTCAGTTAATCCGGATGTCAGAAAAAGTTAATAATTGTATTTCTTGTGGGAAACAGATACCTCATAGGGACTATCATTCTCTCTGTATTCCTTGCTTAGGGCCTGAACACGACGTAGTCGGGTGTCGCTTTTGCGCTAGATTTAATAAGCGCACCATTAAACGCAGATTAGACTGTGCTAGGCTTGTTTTCAGTAAGCGGTGTAACTACAACATGCCGTCGGATCCTCCGATGCCCGCTACCGCAAAAAAGCGAAAAGATAAATCTTTAAGGTCTAAACCGGATGAGTCGTCCGTTGCGGACGCCGGTTCTATGGAATCTACGGTTGAATCTGTGGATCCAGCCGAGGTCTCGACTGAATCCCAGGGGGGACCTTTTATTTTGCAGGAGTTGGCCTCTCAGGAGTTAGGTCAGGCCGAAGGTGCTTCTCAAGTTTCTGTGGTTCCATCCTTACAAAAGGTTATTAGGCCTTCTACTTCAGTCACTAAAGGCCCTGCTAAGGCTAGACCTGGTATTTCTGGTACGGGTCACAGCCCTGGTTCTTTGGGCTCTGTTCCTAAAAAGCATATGTTGAAAATGGCAGAGGATTTGATTACTTTGATCAGGGGTTCTATGCCCCCTCCAGAGAAGAGGCCTAGGGTGGAGACAGATTTAGAGGGAATGGAACATTCCTCAGATTATTCTGAGTCCTCAGCTGAGGATATTCAGGATTTTCCTCCCTATTCTGATTCGGATGCAGAGGATTCCTGTCCTTCTGCTTCACCTCCAGAGGATTTTTCCTTTTCTGAAACCTTGCATTCCATGAGGGAGCATTTTAAGTGGGAAGGTCAGGATTTTTCAGATTCTCGTAAGAGGCTTAGGGAATTTTTGTTTTTGCCACAACATAGACCTTTGGTAATTCCCCGTTTTAGATGTTGTTCAGGATGTTTTTTCTGAAGCTTCCCTTAATCCTGATTCTTTACCCCCTGCCCCTGTCAAGCCAGACAGGTATTACAGAGTTCCAGAGGCACATAAATATTTGTATAAGAGCCCTAGAGCTGACCCGGAAACTATTATCCAAGGGCCTAAGGGTGTCGGGGCTTCTGTGGTTAAGAATCCAGTTCCTTTGGATAAAGATTCTAGAGCGTTGGATAGGTGGGGTAAAAAAGTGTACACCTCTTCTACGTTAGCTATGAGGGCTTTAAATTGCCAATTCCATATGCTGAAGTATCAGAACTTTCTGTTAGGTCAATTGAAATCTAAGGTAGATGCTTTATCTGAGGGTATAGAGTGTAAGGAATTGCAGGACTTGGTTCATGCTTCAGATCAAGTTGGTAAACATTCCCTGCAGTGTGGCTTCGATGCCCTTCAGGCTTCTTCTAGGGTAGCTGCTACTGGTTCAGTTATTCGTAGACATGCCTGGCTTAAAGATCAAAATTTGTCAGAGCATGTTAAAGCTCGGATTTTGGATGCTCCCCTTCAATCTGAAGTACTTTTTGGTTCCCCTGTGGAGTCAGTTTTGAAAAAGATGGAAGACAAAGCTAAGTCTATGCAGACGGTTAAGGAATTTTTGCAAGTGCAGCCTCCTAAGTTTAGCAGGAATTGGCCTGCAAGAGGATGGTCTTACCCTTCGTCAGATTTTCAGTCTAAGGGCAGGTCTAGACGTGGTAGGGGCAGGGCTCACGCTCAGGGTTCTTTCAGACCTAGGACTTGGAGTTCTCCTGCACAATCTTCTGGTGAGGGCAGGGGTCAGCCTTTTCGTAAACAGACCCAATGACTTGTATCTCCAGCTGCCAGATCCTTCCTTTCTGGCAGCTCCTCTAGGAGGAAAGTTGGCACTTTTCAAGCAAAATTGGCATTTGGTCACCCAGGACAAATGGGTGTTGGACATAATAAATCAAGGCTACAAGTTTTATTTTCACACTTTTCCTCCTTTCAAAGGCATGCCAGATGTACCTCCTCAGCAAAGGCTGGAGGCTCAGGAACAAATTTATTTGCTTTTACAGATGGGGGCAATCCAGGTGGTACCTCCGTCAGAAGAAGGCCTAGGGTTTTATTCTCGTCTATTCCTAGTGCCAAAGAAAGGAAACACTTGGAGGCCAATTCTGGATTTGTCCATTCTCAATACATACCTAGACATTCCAAAGTTCAAGATGTTAACATTACAGCAACTTCTGCCTCTGCTAGGCAAAGATCACTGGATGGTAACTCTGGATCTCAAAGAGGCCTATCTTCACATTCCTATCAGGCCCAGCTGCAGGAGATTCCTGCGTTTTCGAGCTGGCACTTCTCATTATCAGTTCTCTGGATTGCCCTTTGGTTTATCTACTGCGCCCAGGGTGTTCACAAAGGTTCTGGCTCCTGTAATAGCTTTCTTAAGACTGAGGGGAATACAAATTTATCCTTATCTGGACGATTGCCTGATTCTTGCTCAGGACAAAGACAAGTTACTTCGACAGCTACAGTATGTAATGGCAGTTTTAAGGTGCCTAGGGTATTCTGTGAACGAAACAAAGTCCAGTCTAGTACCCTCTCAGGACATGTGCTTTCTGGGTGTGAGACTGAATACAGCCTCTCAGATGGCTTTTCTGACCCCGGACAAACAAAGAACTCTTCATCTATACTTTCAGCAATTATCAGTACTGTCCAGGCTGACTGCAAGGACAGTCCTTCAAGCCTTGGGGTTCATGGCATCTTGCATTCTGGTACTTCCCAATGCCAAACTGCATATGCGGAAGCTACAATGGTATCTCAAAAGTGTATGGACTCAACACTGCCACGATTTGGACACTGTCATTCCAATAATACCTTGCATCCAGAAGGAATTCTTGTGGTGGGCACGGGAATGTCACCTAAACAAGGGACTCTCTGTGACCCGACCAGAGGCGAGTCAGATCTTAACGACGGATGCCTCAGACCTGGCTTGGGGAGCACACTTCAATGGGAAATGGATTCAAGACACGTGGCCTCCCAAACTACAGCATTTGCATATCAACATGAAGGAGATGTTAGCAGTCCAGTTTGCCCTGATGGCTTTCAAGGGCCTACTTCAACCAGGACAGGTGTTGATACAAACAGACAACACTACAGTCATGTGGTACATCAACAAGCAGGGGGGGACCCATTCTTACCCTCTTTGCAGACAAGCTATGATATTGTGGGAGACTGCTCTGGGTTTGCACATCACTCTTCAAGCACGGTTTCTGCCAGGAGCACAGAACTCCCTAGCAGATGTATTGAGCAGACAAATTGTGGATCCCCACGAGTGGAAATTGGATCCAGGTATTTCAACAGTTGACAGTGGCTTGGGGAACTCCGGAAATAGATCTGTTCGCTTCTCCTCTAAATTTCCAACTATCAAAATTTTGCACAAAGATGTTTCACCCAAAAGCTTGGAAAGTGGATGCTCTACCTTTCAGATGGAACAACCTTCACGTCTATGCTTTTCTTCCTCTGCCTCTCCTTACCAGGGTTCTCTTGAAGGTCAGGCGGGACACGCCTTGCATGATTTTAATAGCACCAGATTGGCCACGACAACACTGGTATCCTCTGCTGAGGAGTTTAATTCAGGAGCCTCCTTGGCCTTTGCCGCAGCTTCCTCACTTGTTGTCCCAGTCAAGCAGTCATTTGCTCAATGTCGGGGTGCAGTCCCTGCATCTAACGGCCTGGCGTATTCTGTTTTAGAGCCTGTGGGTTCTCAGCTTCCTCAACAGGTTTTGGATGTCATTTTGGAAGCTAGGCGGCCCAGCACTAGAAAAGTTTATGCTGATAAATGAAAGAGATTTTTTCTTTGGAGCACGACAAAGGACTTTGATGTTTCGGTACCTAATTTGAGTTTTACACTGCAGTACCTTACTGAGTTACTAGACAAGGGTTTGTCATTTTCCTCTGTGAAGGTTCATGCTGCAGCTATTTCTGCTCACTATGATTGTGACCCTCCTTTATTTTCTCACCCTTTGTTTAAGCAATTTCTTAGAGGGGCAAAAAATATAAGACCCCCACGTAGAGCTCCTACTCCTTCCTGGGATCTCAATTTTGTGTTGGAGAAGCTTACTTTGCCTCCTTTTGAACCTGCAGCTACGTCTGAATTGAAGTTTTTGTCTTGGAAGACTGCCTTTTTGTTGGCCATTACTTCTGCTAGAAGGGTATCTGAATTGCAGGCTCTCATGGCAGTTGAACCCTTTCTAATATTCCATAAGGATAGAGTTTCTTTGCGTAATAACCCTACTTTCATGCCAAAAGTGATTTCTAATGTGGCCTTGAACCAGTCTATCCATTTGCCTACCTTTTATGCTGATCCCCAAAATAAGGGGAAAAAAATCTTGCATTCTTTGGATATACACAGGCAGTTACGTTATTATTTGAGCAGAACTAAGGAGTTCAGACAGACTCAACAGTTATTTGTTTCTTTTGCTTTGGGTTCACAAGGGAAGCTGTTTCTAAGCAGACTATTTCAAAGTGGATTGGTAATTGTATTGCTTTTTGTTATTCTCATCATGGGAAGGATGTTCCTGCTGGGATTAGACCTCATTCCACTAGGGCTACTGCCACTTCTACTGCTTTTTTGAGGGGTGTAGCTACTAAGGATATTTTGGAAGCAGCTACTTGGAGTTCAGTTCATACTTTTACTAAACATTACCATCTCCCTCTTTTCTCCAAGTCCAGGGCTGGGTTTGCCACTGCAGTCTTACAGGGCATGTTAGCAGCCCCTAATGCTTTTTAGTTTGCCAGCCTCCCTTTTCCTTTGCTTTGGGATTCTACCCACAGGTTATGACTGCAGCAATGTGAGACGAAGAACATAGTACAGTTTTGTACCCACCATAAATGTAGATGTTCGAGGATCCACATTGCTGCAGTCCTATTTTCCCTCCCTCCTTCCCCTCTTTGGTTTGGGGGTGGTGTTGTTGTTTGTTGTTATTGTTCCTTGGGGATAATTATTATTTTTCTCCTTTTGTGGCTCTGGCCTTTTCTTTTTAAGGCCTTCTGACATCTGGGGCAAGAAAGACTGAGGATATGGCGTCAGTCATGTGCTTAAGTACTACTACGTACTGGCGTCAGCTCCGGGCGCCCATGACCGACGCCAGCCTAACTCTTTGGTATTCGGGCCGACCGAGAACAGCGGACTACCCACAGGTTATGACTGCAGCAATGTGGATCCTCGAACATCTACATTTATGGTAGGTTCAAAACTGTACTTTTTTCCAGTTGTCAGCTCTAAGAAGAGAACATTGGCTTCTTCTAACCCTACACCACTAGATAAAATTTTCAAGTGAAAAGAATTTTTCAGGAATTTCTTTCTTCAAAAAGCTGCCTATACAGGAGAGTTTCTAAAAATTCTAAACTGTCTGGATTTGGTCCACACATGTGAGCACTTCAGGTAGTTCAGTTGACCTCCGTTCAAAACAGACAATTGGAAAAATTGTGTTTCAGACATCCTTGCAACCATGCTTGGAGTGTACAAACATTCTCATTCTTTTGGATGGGAATGTTTCTTTAGGCTTTTCCACTGATACCTATGATACTTCTGAAGATTCTGAAAGAATTACAAAAGATCATTGTGAGCTTTTTTGGCCCAGTCAAAGCTAGTTGTCCCTTTTAAATGAATTGGCCAAGGCAATCACCACAAATTTCTTAATACTCTGGATCTTCTCATAAAGTGTCAGGCCTGACTAATGCACGACAGCTTAAAGCAATTGCTGGTGACAGCCTGAATGATTCTGTATTGATACCTTTTAGTCACTTATTCCATAAGGATGTACAGCAGATGTTAGTGGAGGCAAGAAAACCTGCAACCAGGAAGTCTTAAGTTTATAAGTGGAAGAGGTTTTTTAGGCGGTGCTTAACTGATATCAGAAGGCCTGGTATGGTGTCTGCAGTTCTGGTTTTGAAATATTTGTGAGAGCTACTCAACAATAGGTTATGTTGTGCATCTATCAAGGTGCATTATTGACTATCTCATCTTGTTTGCCCATGGATCCCCCCTCTTTCATCTTTTGTTCTGATCAAATAGGTTATGAAAGGCATGTTGCACTTGTCACTCCCTCAAAATCAAGTTCCTCCTGCTCCTGGGGCCTCAACTTTGTTCTTGAATAAACTGATCTTATCTTCTTTTGAACTTGCTTTTCTAGGCTGATTTGAAGTTTAGCACTTGTAAAACTGTTTTACTTTTTTCAGTGACATCTGCAAAGCAAGTCGCAAAGCTGCAGACTTTCATGATGGGCCAACCGTATCTGAATTTTCAGAATGACAAGGTTGTTTTACACTCTAATCTTCTTTCATGCTGAAAGTTGTTTCTGAATTTATCCTGAATCAAGCAATCAATCTCCCAGTTTTCTTTCTGGAACATAAAAACAAGGGAAGGAAGGTTCTGAATACCATTGATATGCACAGTCAGCTTAGGGACTACCTTGACATAACTAAGCCATTCAGGTAAGCTGAACAGTTGTTTTTGTATTCTGGAACTGTGAAGGGTCAGCCTGTCTCTTAGCAAATAGTTGCTCATTGGTTATCCTCTGTTGTTTTTTTTTTTCTCCTACTCCCACCATTGTAAATGATTCCAGGCAAGGTTAAGGCATATTTCACCTGAACCTTATCTTTGGTGGCATACTGGAAAGGAGTGGACTCTAAATGCATTTTAGAGGCAGCAACTTGATCCACTAGTCATACCTTCACAAAGTCCTAGAAACAGGATTCATTCTCAAGTTCCAGAGCAATCTTTGCAAGGCCCATTCTCCAGAGACTCCTGGATCTTTATCCTTCCTCCTTTCTCCTTTAAGGTAGGATAAGCTTTGGGAATGTACACATATGCCACTGAGGCAGTGTGAGTAATGAACATAGCACAGTTGTGCAAGTCCTGCTTTCTGTGACAGTAGATGGTCAAATTTCATGTTGCCTCAGTGTCAACACCCACCAGTCACCCCCTTTATTTTGTAAGTTGTCCAATGATATCCAACCTTGCTGAGTTGTTGGTTGGCTTTGGTTATTTGTGTTGGTGTTTTTTGGCTGTAAATTAGTTGGTTACGGGCAATTCTTGCTTCTGGTCCTCCTCCTTCCTTCTTGGCACTAAAAGCCTGAGTAACTGACCTCTGTGACAGGTTAGGCTTCCCCAGTGGGAGGGGCTTAACCAATCCCCTGTTACAGGGACTCAGAGTAGGGGGGATTCAGGGCTCTGGAGAGCTGCCAATGTGGGTTTATGCAAGCTCAGAACCCATATGCTACTTGGGCAGTGTGTAATGCAAACGTAGACTATTATACTTTATTTGTTCTCTTCTGCATCCATCATATTTACCAAGGTGGTGCTCATTGTTGTGAAGGCCTTACAGGAGAAGAAGCTCAAGCTTCTTGTCTAACACCTATTGGTCTCATTGAGGGGCTTTCTTGTAGCACCCCCAAAAATGATTGCTTCTTTGGTTATAGTATGTGTGGTCAGAAACGGGAAGAAGTCCTCTTTGATTCCAAATTAGATTTTTCATGCCATTTATTTTTAACTGTAGAGAATGCCCATAAAGTTACATTTTCATCACATTAATCATGACTGCAGTAGCCTTGGCAGTGAGAGTTATATCTTGCCTAAGATGTAACACCCAGCGGGCTTTCGAAACTTCATGGCACCTTCCACACACCAAAACTGTCTGGTAGCTTGAGATGAGCTGACTAAAAGACAAATTTGTGTGCCAAAGCTTTCAGAACTTTACTGCTGCCAAAGAGTATGCACCTCTAAGGCTCTCAAGGATCGATGGTCAGCTTGTGCTATTTCTTTGCCGTACAAATAAGTTCCCTTTGGGGGAAAAAACTTCCATTCAATAGTTTTGTTAATTATTAATTCTTTTGTCTTCAGGAAAGTTATTTTAAAGCTAGATGTTTGTGTTTTAATGGATTGTCACGACACTATATTGTATTTTTAAATGGACACATTCTGTTTTCCTGTCAGTTTAAAAGTCATTTAAAATAACTGAAGACTATTTTTATTGTGGAGAAATTGTGTTTATTTTACTTTGTGGGGCTAGCATAATATTTTAAAGTGCCTTTTTCTGTGTTTGTATGTGAAAAAAGTGACTTTTAAAGACTTTTAGTGTTTACTGGTTTTGTCATTTCTTTTCTCTGGGAAAGAAGCACCATTTTCGGCTTGACCATGGAACAATTTATCAGTACCATTGTTGGTTCTTCTCCAAGCCACAAAAAGAAAAAAATAAGCAAAGAGCCTTTGCCATTACAGCAGGCTAATAATTTTCCTCAGCTACAGGGTGGGTGACTCTGCTGTGGCCATTAGCTGTAACTCAGACAACTCATCATTTACCCTGTGGCCTGGGGGGTTAGCCATGACTCCTGTGGCTGTTGGATTCCTCTCAGTGGGTAAGGAAGATAGACTCTTTTTGGTTCTCAGAAATGGAACAGAGAAGGCTTTCCTATTTTGGCAGAATGTTGTGCCCCTCCCTGGGGAAGCTGCTGCTGCCATTACTAACACCGGTTGTCCTATTTTTCCTCTCAAGAAGAAACAGAACACTAAACATGTATCTACTCCTCCTCAAATTTCCTTAGACAGGAGTAGTTCACTGGGACTGGCTCGGGGTTTAATTCAGGCTATTCAGCCTTCCTGTAAAATAGTTTCTAGTAAAAGAAAGAGGGATACCTCCTTTCTTGAAGAGATTCAAGGTTCTGAATCTGGACAGAAGGATGAAGGTGCAGATACAGGATTGTCTCCTCAGATTTCTGATTCAGACTCCGAGGAGGGCTCAGTTTTTGACTCTTCCTGTGGAGTAGGTTTTCTTTCTTTACTATTTCTAGAATATGCCAGTGTTTTCTGTGGGAGAACACTGGGGTTTCTCAGTCCTTCAGAAAATACTATGAGCTGTTACAGAAGGAATTTCTAGAACTTGCTCCCATTTCTCCAGTTCTGTTAGCTTTGGAGGATGTGTTTGTTACTGCCAGCAATTTTCCTGACAGTCGGCCAGCTTCCCCTAAAAGAGCAGAGAGGATGTATAAAGTTCTACAGTCAATTAAGTTTCTATACACTTTTCCCAAACCTGATCCAGCAACTATAGCTTTAGTTAATTCTTCTGTTGCTAATTACTTAATTAATTCTGATCCTGCTGTTTCTGACAAGGATAGGAAGACTATTTTTTAAAAGTATTTTAATACACTTTTATTGAATTATCACTTGTGACATACGCAAACTTACATTTATATAAAAGTAATCAAACCATAGTAACAAGTTCACGTTTGCAAACATTATACATCACATATATTGTTAGATATCCTATAATTTTAAGCAATATTACATAAATTATTCAGTTCCTGCCTTCTCTTGAATCTCTTTCCTCCTCCAAAACATATTGCAAGTGTTGTTCCAACAATTTCCTTTAGTTACACTCATTTGCTTTCCCTGAATTTCTGACCAAGTACTCTAATGGGAATTTTTAAAGTCAGCCAAGGTATTACACTCTCCCAACACATATGTTCCCAGTTACCTGTTTCTTCCCCATCACGCCTCCAACATTTGCTGTCTATCTGAGTAAAGATTCTTACTAATAAGTATGGGAAAAAAATGTGTGCTTCTGCAACTACGATTTTGAAAATTTTGAATTTTCAGGCTTCTATGTTAAGGTTTGTTCTGACTAATTGTGAAAGTGTGATCTGTAGTTCCTCCTTGTGAGGAAAATTTTGCTTTAAATTTATTTTAATTTCTTCTATTGTTCAAGTCTCTATGTGTGTGTGTGTGTGTGTGTGTGTGTGTGTGTGTATATATATATGACTCTGTTGATACTTCAAGGACTATGGCCACTGGTACTGTTTTGATGAGGTTTGCATGGCTGCATTCTTATAACATCCCAGGTGATGTTAAAAATGAGATTTTAAATTCTACTTTGAATATAGATTTATATTTTGGCTCATCTGGTGCAGATGTGATAAATGTGATGAAATGGGTAAGCAGATGCTGGGAATCCCTAAGATTTTTCAGCCCTCCTTTTCCAAGTTTTCCTAGGGATTCTCTAACTCCTCATCCACTTTTAGTAAGAAACAAAATAAAACAGTCTCACCAAAATACAGGTAAAGAGACATTTAAGAAGAAATGGCAATGGGTTTCAAGAATAATTCTACAAACTCCTGAAACCAAGGACAGTCCAATAAGTCAGAATGAGTATTTAAGAGACTCCCCCCCCCCCCCCCCCCCACTCCAACCTTGGCAGCTCTTTTTCTTCCAGAAAGTCTGAATCGCTGCTTTTTCTTTGGCAACAGATAGTGTCAGATAAATAGGTGCTGAAGATCATTCATCAAGGTTACAGATGACAGTAGGAGGAGATTCCCCCTTTCCATGGGATAATTCCTCATCCTCCAGAATAGACTCTTCTTTTTACCTGTCCTTCACATGATGTCCCAGAGAGTGATAAAACTTGTTCTCCCTTCCCAGGTGGAAAATGGGTTTTATTCCAAGGGTGTTTTTAGTGCCAAAGAAAGAAAATGCTTGGAGACCTGTTCTGAATCTTTCTTTCCTAAATCTGTTTCTTCCTCGTTCAAGTTTCCATTTAACATTTGATTTAAAGAGGTACTTATCACATTTCCTGTTCATCCAGACTTCAGGAGTTTCTTAAGTTTTGTATGCCTGGATCGCATTATTAGTTCTCTGCTGTACCCTTTGGATCAACCTCTGCATCGAGTGTTGACAATGTGTCTAGCTCCAGTTATAGCTCATTGCATTCTACAGATATTTCGATTTTTCCTTATTTAGATGACTTACTTATCCTGCAGAGGCTTTTTCAAAGATTCGAAAATCTCTCCCTTGGTTGAAAATTCTCTTACACAAGCTGGGATTCCAAGTGAACATTCAAGAGTCTTTTTTTAACAAGAAACATCTTTATTAAAGTATCACCTATGACACAGGCAATCATATGTTTATATACATGAAAATTAACCATATTGACATATTTTCAGTTGCAAACATTATACATCACTTATAATCTACCCAGTCATTATCAGTCAAACATGAAAATGGTCATTCAGTTCCTGCCTTCCCTTAAACCTCATTTCTCCTCCAAAACATTATTCTGCACGTATTGTTCCCACCATTCCCATTTTTTTGTATGTAATTTGCTCCTACCCTTTTCTAAAGATCCCAGTTCCAGTTGTTTTATCTCTGTGACTATATTCACTACTTTTAGTACATTTGGTTTATACTCTGATTTCCATTTTCTAGTAATTGCTCTTTTGGCACCTACCAGAATTAGACTCAGCAAGGTCTTACTATGTATAGGTGATTCCAATTCTGTAAAACAGCTCAAAAAATAATTTCCTTAGTTAAACCAATTTGCTCATCCAGTATTTCTAATAGAGTAGTTTACATGGAATTTTTAAAGTCTGCCAAGTCATTACACTCCCAGAAAACATGTTTCCAATCACCTCTTTCTTCCCCTTCATACTTCCAGTATTTGCAATCTACCAGAGAAACATACATTTGAGTCTGCTTGGGGTATAAAAATACATATGCAAATACTTCCAAGCAAAGATCCTAAGTCTTCTAGACTTTGTTACATATTTAGGAGTCATACATATATCTCCCATTGTTTCTTTGTAAATTGCTTATCCAGTCTCTCTTCCCAATCCTTTATACCCTGCTCTGATTGATTCCTATAGTTATCACGCAATATTTTATATGACATACTAATTATCCTGTTTTGTACAGCAACTTCTGTTATAGATTTTACTAAAAACTCTACCAGTGTTGGTCTTTCGCTTAGGATCCCACATTCCTTTCTCTTTGCTTATAGTCTGAGATGAATCCTTGAAAGGGAAGGGAATCTCTAGCTTGCAGTTCAAATGAGTTCTTGCCTCTTCCCATTCTATTACATTTCCCTCTATAATTATTTGCTCCCAATACCTTGGTTCCTTTGCTGGTTTTATCCAGCAAATGTCAGTCTCCTCTTGCCTATTCTCTTTACCCCTAATAACAGTCATCCCTGTCAACAGAATTTCTTTTCTCCATCCCTGTGCTGGCTTAGTTCTTAGAAAACTTTCTGCTACTTTATAAATATAATATTCTGTATGGTTATTGTTATTCTCCTTATGGATCTGCATCCAAAATCCCAGTCTCTCCTTATTTCCTGAGCCTCCCATCCATTTCATCATCAGTCCCTTTCCACTTTGAATTATAGCTTTCTGCTTGTGCTATGTTTAGGAACCTTAACTGTGTAACTCTGAAATATCCTTTAAAATCAGGTAATCCCAAGCCACGTTGTTCTATAGGAAAGATCAGCCTATCCCACTTGACTCTTGCCCTCTTCCCCTCCCAGATTGATTTGCGTCTTTCGGCTTTTCCCGGTTATGGGTCGCCACAGCGGAACTCCGGTCCGCTAATGATTGGCAGTAGAGTTTTACGTGCTGGCTTGCCGGGCCTAACGCACAAACTTCAACGAAGGAACGCCCATTCACGCATGTCGTCACACAGAAGACGCTCTAACTGAGAATCGAATGGGCAACGTCTAACTGTGAGGCGACAACGCTACCGCAGCACCCTTCCCCTCCCAGATTAACCAGAGAGAAGAAGCTGTAGACAGCAATTAATACAGATTTGAAGGATTTAATCTTCCCCTCCAAGATTAAATCCTTCAAATCTGTATTAATTGCTGTCTACAGCTTCTTCTCTCTGGTTGATAAAAATATGCCTGAACTGTGTTTAAAACTAAAGAGACTAAAAACATTTTCACTGCTTATATCTTGCTGTCCATATTCATAAAACAGAGCTTCCAATTTCTTAGTTTTTGTGTTATCTATTTCTTGTATTATTATTTTCTTAACTGCCACAGCAAAATCCTTTTCAAGTCCATATTCTTAAGTACTTCGTTTTATCATGTCATTCACAAGTCTTTTGTAACTCCTTCTCACAGAATTGTGTTTCTGAAATGTCATCTGGACACCACAGCTCATAAAGCTTTTCTTCCACAGCAAAAAAATAGATCTATATCTTGATCTGTTTCTGGGGTTTTCTACTCGGTATTCGGTCACGGCAAGGGAATACCTCAGGATTTTGTGTCTCATGGCTTCCATGCTTCTCAGATACCCCTGGCAAGGCTCCACATGATAAAAATACAGTGGTATCTGAAGTGTCTTTGGTGCAACCACCAACACCCCTTATCTTTTCAGATCCCAGTGCCTGGATTTATCAGAAGGAAAATCACTTGGTTGAGACAACAGATCTCCCCTTTTCCCTCCCTGTTTCAAATCAGTCACTCACCACATATGCTTCAGTAGGGATAAAAGTGCAAGTCGTGTGGAATACCAAGGATTGATGCAAGCACATAAATACAAAACAGATGCTTGCCCTATGCAAGGCACTCAACTCGGTGAATCATCTTGGGTCCTGGGATCTCCAAGTTGTTATAGACAATACCACAGTCATGTGGTACCTCAACAAGCAAGGGGGAATCTGGCCATACCCACTCTGCTGATTAGCCATGCTAGTTTGGGATATAGTTTCAAAGTACAGTCTCACTTTGCAGACATCCTGCATTCTGTGAGTGCAAAATTGTTTGGCAGACAAACTGAGCAGGACAAGGTCAAACCTTCATGAATGGAAACTAAATCAAGGGTCTTCCAAGATTTGATCTATAGGTGGAGAGTTCCTCAAGCAGACCTCTTTGTCTCCTCTCTGGACTATCAGCTAGAAAGACTTTGCTCTGGGTCCCTATACAAGAAGGCCTATAGGACAGATGCCTTTTCTTTTCCTTGGACGGGAATGTTCATGTATGTTTTTCCACCCTTTCCCCTAATGTACAGGGTACTTTTGAAGAGTCAGAAGGAATCCCTCAAGATCACTGTAGTGATTTCCTTCTGATTCAAGCATCTGTGGATGTTCATCGTGGTACCCTGCTGCAGTATTCACACTTGGGTTATCCTGCCGTCAGGCGGTCCAGCAGTCGGCCCGAATTCCAAAGTCTTGGTCCGGCGTCGGTTGCTGTCACTTCTTCCCTGACGTCAGTGCACCAGGGGTATATCAGAGGCATCCAACGCCATTTTCTCCAGTCTTTCTTGCCGCGCAGTGCCCGAAGCAGAAGCAGTTCACAAGTGCCGGTCGGCAGACACCTGAGATTTTCGAATCGAGTTTCAGTCCGAAGACTTCAAAGCTAAGTACCTCGTTGGGGAACCTTTTCTTGCCTCAGTCCGATGTCAGAAAAAGTTAACAATTGCATTTCTTGTGGGAAGCAAATACCTCATAAGGACTTTCATTCTTTTTGTATACCTTGCCTAAGCCCAGACCACGTCACTGGTTGTCGCTTTTGTGCTAGGTTCAATAAGCGAACTATTAAGCGACGCTTTGATTTCGCACAATACTACTTCGGTAGGAAATTTAATTACACTATGCCGTTGGAGCAAATGACTACCGGCGTGCATAAAAAACACAAAGATAAAGAAAGGCAGCCTAGATCCAAGCCAGACTACGAGCCCTTGGCTGGGCCGGTCGCCGGTTCTCTGGTTTTCAGTGAGGTGCCTATGCAGCCCCTGACTACCGCTGAATTGGATCCCCAGACCACTTTGGATTCTCCAGCAGAGAGTTCTAGGCCGACGCAGCCATTTTCTTTAGACCCTACCGATGACATTGCAGTAGGGAGAAGTCGGTGCTGTAGAAACACCTTCGGTTTCTGAAGGTGTCTTCAGACCGACTACTTTCACCATAAAATCTTATGCTAAACTTAAGACTCCTCTAAAACCAAAAAAGACTACTCTTCAGTCTCCAGGTCAAGGCCCTATGCCTAAGAAACAGATGCTTAAAATGGCTGAAGATTTAATTTCTTTGATCAGGGGTTCCCAAACCCCCGACAAAAAGCCTAGACAAGAGGAGGATTATGCCTCCTCTGATCAGGTGTCTGTTTCCTCAGGCTCCACTGAGGAACAGGATTACTCCTTTCCCCCTTATGAAGATTCTGATGCTGAAGACTCTATTCCCTCAGCTTCTCCCGCTGAAGATTATTCCTTTGGGGAAACCTTACATACCATGAGGGAACATTTCCACTGGGAAGGTCAGGACTACTCCGACTCAAAGAAAAGGCTTCGAGAGTTTCTTTTACTCCCCCAGCACAGACCCCTTGCTATCCCCCCAGTTTTAGACATTGTGGATGATGTTTTCTTAGAATCTAGTCTAAATCGAGATTCTCTGCCTCCTGCTCCAGCCAAACCAGACAGATACTATAGAGTGCCTGACTCACACAAATTCCTATACAAAAGCCCTGTTGCTGATCCAGTGATCCAGTGACAATCTCCCAGGGTCCCAAGGGGGCTAAAGCTTCTATGGCTAAAAGTCCTGTACCCTCTGAAAGGGACTCCAGAGCACTAGATAGGTGGGGGAAGAAGGTTTACACCTCAGCTACTCTAGCTATGAGAGCACTAAATTGTCTGTTTCACATGCTTAAATACCAGCAATTCCTAATGTCTCAAATAAAACAAAAGATGGGCACGCACCCTCAACAGTCCGAATTCAAGGAAATGCAGGATCTGTTGCATGCAGCTGAACAGGTGGGCAAACATACTTTACAATGTGGTTTTGATGCCTTGGAAGCTTCCTCTAGAGCAGCTGTTACTGGGTCTGTTATACGTAGGCATGCTTAGTTAAAGGAACAATCTCTGCCTGATCATGTTAAAGCAAAGTTACTCGATGCACCCTTACAGCAGGATGTCTTATTTGGGGTTAAAGCGATTCAGCAGAAATTGGCCAACAAAAAATTGGTCCTTTCCAGCTTCTGACAGACCACAGAGGGGTAAATACAGGCACCCAAGGGGCAGAGGGCAAGCACAAATCCCTTATAAACCTCGCAAATGGGGCATTGCAACACAGAAGGGAGCAGAAGACAGGCCACAAACTACTAGAAGGCAAACACAATGGCTTATACCTCAAACTGTCAAGCAAAACTCTCCTGGTAGCTCAATTGGGAGGAAAATTAGCACTTTTTGCAGACAACTGGCGCATCGTCACAAAGGACAAATGGGTCCTAGACATTATCTCACAAGGATACAGATTCCATTTCCACACCTTGCCAAGGATAAAAGGAATGCCAAACCTGCCACAAAATCAATGGGCAGAGGCCCAAACACAAATTACAGCTCTCATGGACATGAGAGCCATTCAACTGGTACCTACACAGGAGCAAGGCCAAGGATTTTACTCAAGGCTCTTTCTAGTCCCCAGAAAGGACAATGCTTGGAGACCCATTCTGGACCTTTCAGTTTTAAACACCTTCTTGCAAGTACCCAAATTCAAGATGCTAACACTACAGCAGCTTCTTCCCATGTTGGGCAAGAAAGCTTGGCTAGTATTGTTGGACCTCAAGGAGGCATACCTGCATGTCCCTATCAGACAAAATTGCAGAAGAGACCTCCATTTCATTTCAGGTTCAACCCATTACCAATTCTCTGCACTGCCCTTTGGCTTATCTACTGTGCCCAGGGTCTTCACAAAATGCCTGGCACCAGTAATTGCATACTGCAGACAAAGAGGAATTCAAATATACCCATACCTGGACGACTGCCTCATCCAAGCAGAAAGGAAGGACATTCTCTTACAACACCTGGCTTTTGTAAAACATCTTCTAAGTTGCCTAGGGTACACAGTAAACGAAAAGAAATCAAAACTAGTGCCCTCACAAAATATGACATTCCTGGGTGCCAGCTTGAATACAACGGCCCAGATGGCTTATCTGACGCCAGACAAACAACTACAATTAACTCAATACTTCAGAGCAATGGCAACAAAGACCCAACTCCCTGCAAGAAAAATTCTGCAGGCCTTGGGCTTCATAGCATCTTGCATACTACTAATACCATTTGCAAAACTGCATATGAGGAAATTACAATGGTACCTAAAAAGCGTATGGACTCAACACAGCCACAGCTTGGAAACAATGATAGCTCTCATTCCCTGCCTTCAACAGGAGTTCCTATGGTGGTCACAGGCATGTCACCTCAACAAGGGTCAGCCTTTCACCTTACCCCCAGCCAGGCAAACTATGACAACAGATGCATCGGACTATGCCTGGGGGGGGCATACATTCAAGGCATATGGACTGCAGATCAAAGGAATCTGCACATCAATCAAAAAGAAATGCTAGCTGTACAAAATGCTCTGACAGCCTTCAAGGACTTTTTACATCCAGGACAGCTTATCATAAGGACAGACAACACCACAGTAATGTGGTACATAAACGAGCAAGGGAGTATACACTCCTACCCTCTATGCAGGCAAGCAATGACCTTGTGGAACACAGCACTGGCTTACCAAGTTCAATTACAAGCTCAATTCCTGCCAGGAAAAAAGAACACATTGGCAGATGACCTAAGCAGAAACATCATGGATCCCCACGAGTGGAAACTGGATCCACAAGTATTTGCAATGATAACTCAAAAATGGGGGCTCCCAGACATAGACCTATTTGCCAGCCCCCAAAACTATCAACTAACAAAATTTTGCACAAGGACCTTTCACCATCAAGCTTGGAAGGTGGACACACTCTCATTCAGTTGGAAAATGCTGATAGTATATGCCTTTTCTCCATTACCCCTTCTCACAAAGGTGCTGCTGAAAGTCAGGATGGAGAGACCCCGAATGATACTCATTGCCCCAGACAGGCCACGCCAGCACTGGTACCCTCTATTAAGGAATATGGCCCAGGGCCCACCATGGATTCTACCACAAATTACCCATCTGCTCACACAGCAAGACAATCAGATTCTACACAGCCAACTCCTCTCTCACAAACTGTTATGGATGTTATTCTGGAGGCCAGGAGGTCCAGCACCAGGAAAGCCTACTCAGACAAATGGAAAATGTTTTGCGCCTGGAACCAAGCTAAAGGCCAAAATACCCTTCAGCCTGACATACCTCAGATTTTGCAATATTTAACTGAGATGTTACACAAAGGGCTTTCATCTATTAAAATCCACGCCTCAGCTATTTCAGCTCACTACAACACGGATCCTCCCCTATTTTCACATCCACTCCTAAGGCAGTTTCTCAGAGGGGCCAAAAACATTAGGCCTCCCAGGAGAGCACCAACACCTACTTGGGACCTCAACTTTGTTCTGGAAAAACTTACGCTACCTCCTTTTGAGCCAGCTTTCTCAGCTGACTTAAAGTTTATACCATGGAAGACTGCCCTGCTGCTAACAATTACTTCAGCGAGAAGAGTTTCAGAGCTTCAGGCACTAATGGCAGTAGAGCCTTTCCTCATTTTTCATCAAGACAAAGTTTCTCTATGAACTAACCCCTCCTTTATGCCTAAGGTGGTATCCAGTGTGGCTCTAAATCAAACCATCCATTTACCCACCTTCTTTCCAAAGCCACAGAACAAAGGAGAAAGACTCCTACATTCCTTCGACATTCACAGGCAGCTACGTTACTACGTGGATAAAACTAAGGTTTTCAGAAAATCTGACCAGCTTTTTGTATCCTATGCTACAGCATCACAAGGAAAGGCTATCTCAGAACAGACCATTTCCAAATGGATAGGACATTGCATACGTTTTTGCTACACCCACCATGGAAAACCAGTTCCTGCTAGCATAAGGCTCCACTCTACCAGGGCAGCAGCTACATCTACAGCCTACCTCAGGGGGGTGCCAACCAAGGATATTCTGGAAGCTGCAACTTGGAGTTCAGTACACACCTTCACCAAACATTACCACTTACTACTTTACTCTAAGACTAGAGCTGGCTTCGCCACTGCAGTTTTGCAGGGCCTTCTAGCCTCCTCTAACCTTCTTTGACTCCACCATCCATCCTTAGCTTTGGGATTCTACCCAAGTGTGATGACTGCAGCAGGGTAACACGATGAACATAGTACAGTTTTGTACCTACCATAAATGTAGATGTTCGAGTGTATACCCTGCTGCAGTCCAGGTTACCCTCCCTCCATCCCCTCTGAACTAGCTGAACTTATCTCTACCACTTTATCCTATACTACCTCTGTGGTGTATTTGCTTGTGCTTAAGGGTTTTGTTTTATTTTTATATAGCTATATGTATATATATATATATATATATATATATATATATATATATATTTTGCCTACCTATTAGGGGCACCTGACATCTGGGGCAAGAAAAACTGAAGAAAATTGCGTCGGATGCCTCTGATATACCCCTGGCACACTGACGTCAGGGAAGAAGTGACAGCAACTGATGCCGGACCAAGACTTTGGAATTCGGGCCGACTGCGGGACCGCCTGACGGCAAGATAACCCAAGTGTGATGACCGCAGCAGGGTATACACTCGAACATCTACATTTATGGTAGGTACAAAACTGTAGTTTCTCCCTTCCTTTGGTTATGACCAGGGGCAATTACCACATGCTTCCTCACTGACTGGATCTACTCGCACAAGAACAGGGTTTTTTGATACACCTCAACACCAGTCAAGTTCGATTGACTGCCTGGATGATGGAGTCTTAATTCTCTTTAGGCACTTTTTTTCTGAGGATATGTAACAGGTACTAATGGAAGCAAGAAAGCCTGCTACTAGAAAATCATACTTTAGCAAATGGAAAAGGTTTTCTACATGGTTCCAACAACATAACCATTACCCATTTGAGCTAGTTTTGCTCTGGTTTACAATATTTATGTGCATTACTATCCTGTGGCCTTTTTTACATTTTTGCCAAGGTTCATTTTCAGCCATTTCAGCTTTTCTGCCCATGGATCCTCTTTTCAGTGTATCCTCATGTCAAAATGTTTTCGGAAGGGGTTTTGCAAAGTGGCCTCCTAGAAAACCAGTGGCTCTTCCTTGGGATATTACGTTTGTGTTAGAGAGGCTAACACTTGCTCCATTCTATCCAGCTAACTTGGCTGGCTTGGTGTCTTAACAAGGAAGACAGTTTTAGTAATTGCTAGGACGGCTGCATTAAGATTATGCCAGCTGCAAGTTCTTATGGTGAATCACCCCATCTCATTTTCCACAGGGACAGCATTTCTTTGAGAACTAATCCTTCTTTTATGCCTAAAGTTGTACCTGAGTTTGCTGTAAGCTAAACTATCCATCTCCCCATTTTCTTTCCCGAACCTCAAAATGAGGAGGAAAAGATGCTCCATACCTTGGATGTCCACAGATAACTCCGGTATTATCTTGGCAGAAGTAATTTTTTTCAGATCTTTGGATAATTATTTATTTTTTGTGAAGGTGTATTTCAAAATGGTTGCCTAAGTCTTTTACCTTTGCTTTATTTTGCATAATAGATCTATTCCAGGCAGGGTCAGGGTCAGCTCTACCAGGGCCTTGACATCATCTTTGTCTTTTTGGAAAGGGTTGAATTGTAGAAATATTCTAGAAGCCGCAACTTGGTCTTTTGTACATATTTTTACAAAGCACTAAAATCTTGATTCTGTCTCCAGGTCTAGATCAAGCTTTGCAGAGACCATTCTTACGTAGTTTGGGTGAGTAGGAAATGCCTGAAGCTTTGGAAGCTGGCCAGCTGTTTTATCCCCAGCAGGATATAACCCATATATTTAAGGATATTGCAACAGTGATCTTTTGAGCATTTACTGTTATGGTATGTTTACTTAAACTACTGTGTTATCCTTCAACACCTTATTATTATGCATCAGAGGATCCATTCTTTGATCCTGCACCTCTTCAGCCTTCTTGCAGCTATCATCTTATTTTCACTCGTATATCTGTGTATGTGTATAGGGCAGTTGATGATAAGAGTCAGTGGCTTCAAAGACATTATTTTCTTATGGGCCTTCACTTCCTGCCTGAACTACCATTAAAGTTTCTGATGACAAATACTTTGCTGGTGGGCTAGGAGCCTCATTACAGTTCCTTCATGGGCAGGAAGTGCAATCCTAGGAAAAGGGGCTTCACATAAACTAGCTGGACCTTTGTATAATTTTCCTTTTATAAAGTTCTTGAAGGGGAGTTGAGATCATAGCCCCTCCTGTTCTGCTCACACAGACAGGCTGTGAGGTGATATGTGAACAAACGGGGTGAAGTTGCTTGTACTTTGTCACTTTAGCAGCTGTTCGCATCCTAGAGGAGGGAAACTATGGTAGTAGATCTTTCCATTGCTTGTCTGTTGCTCTTCTAGAAGATAAAAGATTCAAGAGTTCTGTTTGTTTACAGTGCTCTGGGAAGGTCAGCCTGTTTAACACATAAGAGAATGTTGTGTTCCCTCTCTTTTGCTTAGTGTAGCTGAGAGGAGGAGTTGATGGTGGCCATGCTGTGTCTTCTGTGTCAGGAATTTTCCTGTACATCCTTCCTTCATTCTTTCTGATTCCACACCTAATAAAATTCATTTAGTAAAAGCCAGCTTCATATCATAGATGGATGTAGCCATGCCTGCTTTCCAGATAGGTCTGGTTTAATTGGCTGTCTATGTTTTGGGAGGAGTTGGCTTGAAACAGAGGATGAGAATGAACATCTAAAGTGAGCTTGCCATCCCAGGAAAAGGAGCATTTTCAGCCTGATGTGCATCTGCCACTGGGTGAAGGGCATGTTACGTAACAGCATGCATGACTGATGGCAGCTACTTTAGCCTGCCATTTAATATTGTAGTACTGTAAGCTGGAGAATAGGTATGTGTGTTATGTTGTGGGAGGTTTTGGTTGTTTGACAGTGCTTACCCGCTATAGAGCCCAGTACTGCAGACTTTTATTTCTATAGGGGTAACTGTCACTACCGAAGGAGAGGAGATACAGCGCAGGTAAAAATTCTGAGCCTGCTAGGATGATGGCCTTCATCTTCCACTGCTGAGAGTAAAATTGTATGGAGTGCCATGAGGCTAATCCCTGAGATGGAGAGATGCTCCCCCATGGGGAGATGTGGAGCAGTTGTGCTGATAGTGAGGCAAATAAGAGGCTAAAACACTTTAAGTTGAGAGGAAAATTAAACCAAATTTCATTCTTCTCATTGTGTAGAAGCCAAGAAGGATGTAATTTTTGCTTATAGGCCAGTGATACGCACAAAACTACCTGACACTACAAGTCAAGGAAGTCCTTCTCAGTTGAGATAACAGGGTCTCTAACTCACAGTTTATCCTCTTATTTTGATTCTCTTCCTGTCATTTCTTCCAGTAGGATTCTTACTGGTTGCAGAAGCTGCCAGGTAACCTTCCAGTCAGTAGAAATATTCTTCATCTGGATGGAGACATATCCTGCTTTTCTTATTTAATTTAGCTTGCAGGTGACCCTGTTTGATTTAGGCCTCACTTACTTCTATGGTGATGATGTTTTTTTTTTTTTTTTAAACTAGGACTAGCTGTTTAAGCTGTTATACATATCTTCCTTGCTTTGAAGATCCCCTCTCCAAAAATCTAAACATCATGATCTACAGGCTTTTACTGATCATTCATTTGTACTAGTTGGTTGGATGGCTCTGAAGTCTATCTTTATAAAGATTTTTGTATTAGTGACCTTCCTCTGGTCAACAAAGTATAGATAAAATAAAATATTTAGTTTTTTTCATGTTTTTAGGTCCAGAGCTAATCTCAAGACATGTTGTCTATGTGCAGTGCTCACCTCTCCCCTGGCTTAGCTTTCTTTAAGATTTTATACAAGCCTTGAGGCATGAACGATCCATTCCTCTATTGCTAGTGTGCCAGAAGGGCTAACATATTGTATTTGTTACAAATAGATTGTTGTGAGACCTTTTCTCTCTCTCTTTCTCTGTCTCTCTCTCTCTCTTTCTTTCTCTACCACAGTATGACTTCTCTGTAGCATGGGGTACATAGCTTTCCTAAGTCCATGTCCTGTTTCTTCCCAGCTGGAGATGTGGCCTGAGAGGAGGAATAGGGTTGTCAAGAAGATGTATTCCTGTACCACACTGTGGATTATGGCCCTTATGTATGTGCCTCACATCTTGAGGAGACAGACCCTTCTTGTGGAGAGGGGCTCTGACTGTAATGGACACTTTCTTTGACCAGGTTCCATAACATTGTGGTGGCTGTAAATTAATTGTGATTGAGACCCTCCATGAGTCTGGAATGGAGGAGCATATGTCCTTCACTTGAGAGACTCATGTTTGTGCAGTACCACCTTTCAGGTGTTTATTGTCTGCAGTGAATGCCTGGATCATGAATACTGAAATGTGCCTGCTTAGGTGTGTTTGCTTCACCCACTCCCGGATAAAACATGGATTGCCTTTTGCTTGGTTCTCTTTGTGCGAGGAATGCGCAATTTGGGCAGAGGCTTAATTCCACTTGACACATTCTTGGTTGCTAAGTTTTGTACTTCTAGAAAGAAGATGAGGATACACAGATAACTTAGATACAGGACTGAGTGTTCCCCAGTGGTTCTTTTCCTATGACTGTCTGGTGCCCCCCTCCCCAAAGTGCAGAGCTTCCAGTGAGATAGAAGGAGATTGGCCATTGGAGGTGAAGAGAGATAGCTCTTACAGATTGGCAGTGGAGTTGGTAGCTGCCTCTTGGGTTCCTTATGAGTCTACTATAGTTCAGCACTACCCAGTAGGTATCTTTGGTAGAGCTGTGGGAAAGGCCCTGCTTTCCCATACTGTTGAGCAGGTCTGATACTCTGCTTCTTGGTGAGAAAGGTACTTTTGCTCCCTCTCATTAACCCAGGGCCTCTTCTTAGTTCCACTAAGCATAGTGTTCCCTTTCCACCTTTTGTATATGGGAGGAGGCAAACAGGATGCTTTTGGGGAGCCTATTCTGGTTTGATTTCTTAGTTGACTGTTAGCCTTGGGAGTCCTTCAATATCAGAGTGGTTTAGGTACTTTTCTTGGTGCAAGTTTGAGGAGACTGGAATCCCTTTATGTTCCCTCCATAGGGGGCTGGAATCAAGTTGTTGACGTAAGACTCTTGTAATGCAGCTTATGTAGTGGAACCCTCCCCGAGTTCCACTATGGCTATCCTTAGGGCAATTTCCTTTAGCCAGAGACTGTGATTTGCCCAACCTGAGGTCCTTTCCTCTTAGGCAGGTGATTTTGCTCTTCAAGTGAGTCCTCCTAGCTGGGTAAAATACCCAAGTATAGGGGTAGGTTGGACTTCATGAACTTGATTGTTGAATTGCTTCCCTACTTTGGAGGGGTCATAGATCCCTGCAATACAGGTGGAATGATGCAATAGGAGACCGTCTTCATCTGCCATCTCCTAGTTTGGACCCCCTCGGTATTGTGTGTGGAGTTGGGGTATAGGTACTGTGTGAGTCTGCTGAACTTCGAGGAAGTCCTGTACAGTTCACTTACCTTTCTTAACCAGACACCTGGTGGTGTCTGGTTAAGAAAAGCATCTTTCCCCTATTTTAATAGAAAAACTACTGTTAGAGCGGAGACCACTGGCTCTAAAGAAAGGACCTTGACTCACGATCTAAAATGTTTTCTCACTTACAGTACAGATAGCCAAAAGATCTGTGATGTGGTCAGAAGGTTTTGGCCAGTGTTGACAGAAGATGCAAAAGTGAAAAATATTGTAGGAGAACAACCAAGGTTTGTTTTCAAGAACGGAAAGAACAGTAAAGGACTGCTGTGTGGCAAAGATGGCTTTGAATGGAAAAATACACACCAGAAGAAAGGAACGGTCAAATGTGGGAAGTGTAATGCCTGTCCTTATATAGACAACAGCAACTTTTTTGTGCATCCTGTATCTGGAATTAACTACCTACTGAAAGCTAGTGCAACTTGCAATACCCAGCATTTGGTCTACGTGGCAACCTGTTAGAAATGCTTAGTGTTCTATATTGGAAAAATGGACCAGCATTTAAAAGACAGAGTTATGCGACACTTGAGGGATATTAAGCACAAGGATTTAAAGAATGTGCTGGCTGACCACATTGTATCTTATCCCGATCCTAGCTTTATGTTTAAAGCTTTAGAATGTATTGCCACAGACTCAAGGGGCGGAGATGTAAAGAACCGCACTGAAATGTGCGAAGTGAGTTGTATAGTGAACTTAAGGGCTGATCGCCCACCAGGCCTTAATGCAATGGCCCCACTTAAACCAATATTAAAGAACAATGGCCCAACTTAAACCAATATTAAAGAACAGATGTCGTACTATAAGCTGAATAAAGGAGGCTTATAATTTCTAAACACCACGATTGGTTGCTATGACATTAGATTGGTTAATGAGTAGGCATTGCCTGCAGTATATGGAAATGATTTGCTATTTCCCCTTCAGTTAGAGAACTATGGAGTATATGATCTGAAGAAGACTGAGTAGCTGAAAGCGCTAATCATTTAGAGCTCTCTTTCGTTGGAAGTCTTTTATGTTTTGTCTTTATTTTTAAATAAAAAAATACATCCTCCTGCACGTAGGTGTTGCACGGCCCCCAAACGTAAAACAGAAAAGTCAAAAAATGGAGCCAGCAAGAGGTGACTGTAATAAATATATTGAATTTAAAGCATCACAGCAAGTACAAACATACCGGTTTCGGCTGGTATATTACACAGCCTTCATCAGTGTATGAAAAAACAGTTATGTTACAAGCTGTTTAAATATACAATCAGAGAATACCATTGGTGGGATACTTATAAATATTCATTAAGCCCTGGGGGAAAAAGACCACCCAGTTTAATTATCCACTTTTTTCTTTGCAATTTAAAATACTGTGCCAACCAGCTTTGTTTCTTCGATCACCTTGTATAACATCAATAATGGTAAACAAAAATTTTGCAGTTGGATGTGTCAACTGATGTTTGTATAAGGCGTTGGTCATCTTCTTTTGTTTAATGTTACTATAATGTTCTGAAATACGTAATCTGATGCACCTAGAAGTCTGTCCGATGTAGAATGCACCACAGTTACATGTGGCCAAATAAACGGCCCAATCACTACTACAATTAACAAAAATGTTTAAATCAAAAACCTTGGCACAATTCCTACTGGAAAACTCCTTGGTGGTACATATATATTTACAATTTACACAATGGCCACAAGGGAAACAACCACGCAAACTATCACCAGAAATATTTGTCTGGATCATATCCCTCAATTTATGATCACTAGTTTTGTAATGGTTGAAATAAGATTTCAAACATTTACCATTCCTGTAAGAGAACATACATTTGTCAGGAATAATCTTAGCAATTTCAGGGTTACTCTGTAGGATATTCCAATGTCACTGCACAATCTTGGATAGACAATTGGTATTTCGTCCATAAGTTGTGGTTAGTCTAAGTGGTTGGGATGGTGTATTAGACTTATCCTTGTACTGGAGCAAATCAATACGTTCCATATTATTGACCTGACCCTTTGCAACTGCAATGGTTCCATCCTTATAGCCCCTTTGTTTAAATCTTTGTGTAAGATCATTTTCGCTAGTACAATAGGTAGATTGTTGTGAACAGATACGTTTTGCTCTGATGATTTGGGACTTTGGTATATTCCTGGCTATGTGTGGAGCATGATAACTAGAGGCATGTAACAGAGAATTGTATTGTGGGAACTTCCTATATATCCCTGACTCTAATGTTCCATCCGGAAGTTTGTGTATTGACACATCCAAATATATGATATTATGAGTGTCATGTTGTTCCGTGAAACCTAAACCCCACTCATTATTGTTCAAATACTGAACAAATTCCTGTAAACTAGACTCAGTCCCCTTCCACACCAGCCATATGTCATCGAGGTAACGTCTCCAGATGTCCATGTCCGAAAGGAAAATATTTCTGGTAGAATCATAAATTAACTTGGTTTCAACATAGGCCATGAAAAGGTCAGCGTATATGGGGGCAAAAGAAGCCCCCATAGCTGTACCTTTGGTTTGCCAGAAACATGCATCCTTATAATAGAAGACATTACAAGTAAGAACATATCTTGCCATGTCCACCAAAAATGAGTTAAATATGGAACCATATAGATTTGTATGATTTAGCCAATATGCCAAAGCCTTAAGACCCGCTTGATGTGGAATATTGGTATATAAAGCACTCACATCAAGCATACACAAGAACCAATCATCTTCCAATTGGGTGTCAGATATAATTTGTAGAAAGTTTGTTGTATCTTTTAACCTAGAGTGAATGAATGGTAACAGAGGTTTGAGATATTTGGTCAAAAACAGGGATAAGGGTTCCGTCAGATATTTTCTGCCAGATACTATTGGTCTTCCCGGAGGATACTTAACATCTTTATGAATCTTAGGTAGAAAGTAAATGTATTGAGAACTAAAGTCCTTAATGGTTAATTGATGTAATGTGTCATTAGAAATTACACCCCTATCATAAGCATCCCTAAGGAACCGTTCAATACATTTAGTAAATCTTTTTGTAGGATCCATAACCATGTGTGTATAGTATCTGGCATCAAACAATTGCCTACGAGCTTCCCTGTCGTAATCAATCCAATTTTGTACCACTACAGCACCACCCTTGTCTGCTGTTGTTATGACAATCTGTTTATTTTCCTGAAGTTCCAAAATGGCCTGTTTTTCACTAAAAGTGATATTATTCTGTTTAAATGCCATATCTGAACTAAGGAAATGCATATCCTTAAGAACACTATTTTGGAACTGCTGAACCACAGCATTCATGGGTGGAGAGAAGTTGGATTTATGATATATGAATTTCCCTTTATCAGGGTCATGACCAGAGTCACCAAAAAACATTCTCAAATTAATCAATCTACAAAATTGTGACAAATCTTGTGCAAATACATCTTCAGAAATGATGGAACCAGGTATAAAATTTAGACCTTTATTCAAAATCTGAACATGGACATCAGACAAAACATGGTCAGACAAATTCAAAATGTTGTTAACAGTACATTGTTTTATGTCCCTAATGCCATCTCCAACAATCCCTGTACGTTGTGAACTTTTCTTATGTTTGCGCCCACCGCGTCTGTATGTGCTCCTAAAGGGGCACCTCCAGAACTTCTTTTGGGGGATGGAGACCCTGTTGCTGCCAGGGATTCATTATCAGTACCCGAGGACGTATCCTCAAAAGATGAAATACCATCCTGGTTGCTTTTCCTCAGTATTGACCTGGGTCTTTTCCTTTTCCTAACAGAAATGGGGAGATTGTTAAATCTCACATGTTTGGACTGGGAAGAAAATGGATTGCCACGAGAATAATCCTCCTGATCCCTAGTAAATTTCTTCATTTTGCGAGACTCATTTTGACTACATATACGTATTTTTTCACATGCGTATTTCTACCAGGACCTGGGCGGTTGAACTATACATGTATCAGCTTCTGCTTTCTTATAAAGGCCGGTGAAACAACGCTATTTACATGACCTTATGTGTTTTGTTCTATTTTTTGACTGATCTGGTTGAATGGTGTACATCATTTCATCTATAGTATCCTGCGATTGATATTTAACAACGGACACAATCTGCATTTTTAACTACATCATTGTGGTTATGCCAGCTGGGTTGATTTTGGCCGTCATGTGTCAAGGGGAACAAATGTAGACATCCGCTGCAAGTTTCTTTTTGAACAATTCTACTTTGGAATCCATAAGCATTTATGGACATACTTCATACCGCTTGTCAGAACTTTGCGGTTATATCAGTCGGCCAGATTTATTTCCTAATGTTGTAGTGGGTCTACATGCATTTAACTTTTTATATGTATGTTTTTGAGCAATACCTGGGCGAGCAAACCATATATATGTATCAGTTTCTGTTTTCATAAGGGCCGTTAAAACAACGCTAATTATATATACGGCCTTAGGTGCTTTTTTCTAACTTTTGACTGATTTGGTTGTATGTTTCGTACTATTTTGTCCACATTATCATGTGGTTGATTCCAGACAACGGGCTTCTAGTTCTTCTGGAGTCTTTAATGACTGGAATATCTAGATCTGATTCTCTTTACCATCGTGGTTTTGGAATATTTTATACACAGCATTTGGCACTGTTGGACTACATTTGGACTATAATCACATTTGTAGTAATTCTTTTGGGTTAATATATATAGTGGGATCGTTTTCTCACTATATTTGGATTGCACTTTGATAATTATCATATTTTACACCAGTTTGATGTTATAAAAATATATATTATCAAAATCTGGCCATTCATGATATGACAATTCTGTTGTTATTCATTCTGTTTTCATTTTATATTAGGGATTGATGCTTGAATATTATATTTTTTTGCCATCTATTTGGCTTGGAACATCACAGTTGTCGATTATATCATTGTACTGATCCTCTTCTTCACAATAGGTTTTTTGATCATTGTTTATCCAATTAGTCACATCTGTTGGATGATATATGACAATTTTTGATATGAACAATATCCAGGTTTGTTATATGCAATTTTTATATATATGGTTAAACTTTGCCCTTTGTCTGCATTACTATATTGACACATGTTGTTTCACATATTATAGTACGCCATTTTTTGACTGGGATCAGTAGACAGTCAAATATATACATCTTTCTATATGAATGTCTATATTTATAATACTTTCACATTAATATAGGTTCATATTACCAATATATTGTGTTTTCATGGCAGATCTGATATTTCATGTCAGGAATGGGTCATTTTCCTTTTTGGGTTAGAATACAATAACATTGGCACTTAGATAAATGGATAATTTGTTATTCTGACCATAATATTTCATTATAGTTTATGATAATTATTATAATGACATATATATTTATATGGCCTTTACAATTGGTTTTCGGTTAACATCATTTATATATTGTAGTAGGAACCAGGGTATTGTTTGTTCATTCCTGAGTCACAATATCTAATATAACAATTATGATGAGTCTTCTGGTCTTCATGGTGGTTCAGCATCAAACTTTTATATAGGCATTTCTTTGTCCGTTTTGTTTTTGATTCTCTGCTGCCCCCTTATTATAAAGAATTTTTTGGTATAATCATTTGTGTAGACGATTTGGTAATTGGTCATTATATGGACGCAGTTTCTTGTCATTGTGAACATTATCACTTTGTCAGCTGTTATTGTCCTTGACAACAACCTTTAGACCAGCTGTCGTGGTAAAAAAGTTTTTTTGACCATTATTGACAGTTGTAATCTTAGTTATTTAGCTCTTCCTAGTTCTATTCAATATGGACTTATCCAATCTTATCTCAGGACTGGTGGCTGATAGGGAAGATCTTGGGGCCTTTGGTCTAAACTCTCACACCAAAGGGAATGCCGATTTGGTAGAGAACAGTAATTTTGATACATCAAGTCAGAAACTTATTGAAGACCTGAATAGGCAATTAAGGGCATTACGTGCCAATGTGTGGCATAGTAAACTTTTCAAGGCCTATCAGGCCGCGAATATTACCCCAAGGGGGTTAAGGATATGTACTATCCCACACGTCAATAATGCAGATGATGAGTTGACCACACAATGGTCGAAAATACAACATGATGCCACAATGTCTTTTGTGGTACAATTATACAAATTTCATAATCGAGCCATAGACAATGGGTTGGCAGAGATCATGACCTTGGCAGACAAACTTAAATGTTATGAACAAGAGCCCTCTTTTGAGGTTAAGCTTAACAAAGTTGCTCAAGATTTTAAAATGTTTGATGCTGAACTACGTTCTCGCAAAATGAAGAAATTTACTAGGGATCAGGAGGATTATTCTCGTGGCAATCCATTTTCTTCCCAGTCCAAACATGTGAGATTTAACAATCTCCCCATTTCTGTTAGGAAAAGGAAAAGACCCAGGTCAATACTGAGGAAAAGCAACCAGGATGGTATTTCATCTTTTGAGGATACGTCCTCGGGTACTGATAATGAATCCCTGGCAGCAACAGGGTCTCCATCCCCCAAAAGAAGTTCTGGAGGTGCCCCTTTAGGAGCACATACAGACGCGGTGGGCGCAAACATAAGAAAAGTTCACAACGTACAGGGATTGTTGGAGATGGCATTAGGGACGTAAAACAATGTACTGTTAACAACATTTTGAATTTGTCTGACCATGTTTTGTCTGATGTCCATGTTCAGAATTTGAATAAAGGTCTAAATTTTATACCTGTTTCCATCATTTCTGAAGATGTATTTGCACAAGATTTGTCACAATTTTGTAGATTGATTAATTTGAGAATGTTTTTTGGTGACTCTGGTCATGACCCTGATAAAGGGAAATTCATATATCATAAATCCAACTTCTCTCCACCCATGAATGCTGTGGTTCAGCAGTTCCAAAATAGTGTTCTTAAGGATATGCATTTCCTTAGTTCAGATATGGCATTTAAACAGAATAATATCACTTTTAGTGAAAAACAGGCCATTTTGGAACTTCAGGAAAATAAACAGATTGTCATAACAACAGCAGACAAGGGTGGTGCTGTAGTGGTACAAAATTGGATTGATTACGACAGGGAAGCTCGTAGGCAATTGTTTGATGCCAGATACTATACACACATGGTTATGGATCCTACAAAAAGATTTACTAAATGTATTGAACGGTTCCTTAGGGATGCTTATGATAGGGGTGTAATTTCTAATGACACATTACATCAATTAACGATTAAGGACTTTAGTTCTCAATACATTTACTTTCTACCTAAGATTCATAAAGATGTTAAACATCCTCCGGGAAGACCAATAGTATCTGGCAGTAAATATCTGACGGAACCCTTATCCCTGTTTTTGACCAAATATCTCAAACCTCTGTTACCATTCATTCGCTCTAGGTTAAAAGATACAACAAACTTTCTACAAATTATATCTGACACCCAATTGGAAGATGATTGGTTCTTGTGTACGCTTGATGTGAGTGCTTTATATACCAATATTCCACATCACGCAGGTCTTAAGGCTTTGGCATATTGGCTAAATCATACAAATCTATATGGTTCCATATTTAACTCATTTTTGGTGGACATGGCAAGATATGTTCTTACTTGTAATGTCTTCTATTATAAGGATGCATGTTTCTGGCAAACCAAAGGTACAGCTATGGGGGCTTCTTTTGCCCCCATATACGCTGACCTTTTCATGGCCTATGTTGAAACCATGTTAATTTATGATTCTACCAGAAACATTTTCCTTTCAGACATGGACATCTGGAGACGTTACCTCGATGACATATGGCTGGTGTGGAGGGGGACTGAGTCTAGTTTACAGGAATTTGTTCAGTATTTGAACAATAATGAGTGGGGTTTAGGTTTCACGGAACAACATGACACTCATAATATCATATTTTTGGATGTGTCAATACACAAACTTCTGGATGGAACATTAGAGTCTGGGATATATAGGAAGTTCCCACAATACAATTCTCTGTTACATGCCTCTAGTTATCATGCTCCACACATAGCCAGGAATATACCAAAGTCCCAATTCATCAGAGCAAAACGTATCTGTTCACAACAATCTACCTATTGTACTAGCGAAAATGATCTTACACAAAGATTTAAACAAAGGGGCTATAAGGATGGAACCATTGCAGTTGCAAAGGGTCAGGTCAATAATATGGAACGTATTGATTTGCTCCAGTACAAGGATAAGTCTAATACACCATCCCAACCACTTAGACTAACCACAACTTATGGACGAAATACCAATTGTCTATCCAAGATTGTGCAGCGACATTGGAATATCCTACAGAGTAACCATGAAATTGCTAAGATTATTCCTGACAAATGTATGTTCTCTTACAGGAATGGTAAATGTTTGAAATCTTATTTCAACCATTACAAAACTAGTGATCATAAATTGAGGGATATGATCCAGACAAATATTTCTGGTGATAGTTTGCGTGGTTGTTTCCCTTGTGGCCATTGTGTAAATTGTAAATATATATGCACCACCAAGGAGTTTTCCAGTAGGAATTGTGCCAAGGTTTTTGATTTAAACATTTTTGTTAATTGTAGTAGTGATTGGGCCGTTTATTTGGCCACATGTAACTGTGGTGCATTCTACATCGGACAGACTTCTAGGTGCATCAGATTACGTATTTCAGAACATTATAGTAACATTAAACAAAAGAAAATGACCAACGCCTTATACAAACATCAGTTGACACATCCAACTGCAAAATTTTTGTTTACCATTATTGATGTTATACAAGGTGATCGAAGAAACAAAGCTGGTTGGCACAGTATTTTAAATTGCAAAGAAAAAAAGTGGATAATTAAACTGGGTGGTCTTTTTCCCCCAGGGCTTAATGAATATTTATAAGTATCTCACCAATGGTATTCTCTGATTGTATATTTAAACAGCTTGTAACATAATTGTTTTTTCATACACTGATGAAGGCTGTGTAATATACCAGCCGAAACCGGTATGTTTGTACTTGCTGTGATGCTTTAAATTCAATATATTTATTACAGTCACCTCTTGCTGGCTCCATTTTTTGACATTTCTTTTTTATTTTTAAATAAACAAAATTTTTAGCTGTGGTGGTTCACCAGGAAGTTTTATCTGCATCTGTTTAATTTTGTTCTGTCTGGTACACCTTTGGTAGTTTCTAGTTTCTCTTTACATCTTTTCCCAGTGAGGAGCCTAGACTGATGCAGTTACCTTTTGATCAAGGAGTCTGTTAGGATAATGCTTTCACCCCAGCTGTATGGGTCTTTTTAAGAACCCTCTAGTGAGAGGTTGTGTCTGTCCCTGTCCATAATAGGAAGCTGTTTTGACTATCTCCCCTGCTTCATCCTTGGTCCACTGTGATTCTGCATTAATACAAGAGTTGGACTTCACATTGCTTAATTATTGGAATAATTACAATTACAGAGTGGTGTTATGTTTGTTGCTACACGAATGCTATCACATTGGAGCCAACACTGTACAGGAACTGGGAACTTAAACAATTTCCCTTGCCAGAATACTTCTCGTGTGTTTTTAATCACCCCAGACGAGACATTGAGAGTAGACCTCCAGTTTCAGAATAATTACTTAGTGGCATGCTGATTCTTGCTTTGTGGTTGTAATTAGGCTGAAGGCAATATAGGGCAGGAACTGGGACTTTAACAGATTACTTTGTCTGTAGACTAAATACTCCCTGGCCATCTTACTGCCCTAACTTTAGACACCCCATTTTCCTTGCTCAGTAGGTTCATTGTGCAAGTGTGTATGTTGATTATTATGTGATAAACATTGAGAAATAAGCTCAGTTTTATTTTTCCAGCCACCTACTATTCCCTCTACCACATGGTTCCTTATATTTGTAGTCTAACAAGTCACATGGGTCGGAAACAGGACTAGAATACCATCTCAAGAAATCAATAGTAGAAAGAATAGGGAACACACAGGGAAGGACAGTGGAATTGAAAGAAACACAAAGTGGGGGAGAAATATTTGGGCTTGAAAATGGGGTGGGTTTGGCACAATGGTTAAGGTCTTCAACTCATAGACAAAGATACAGTGTTTGATTCTGATCTGGAGTTATTGGCTAGGCCTGAAATAACCTTTCAGGGCAGTTAGTCTATTGTTCTCCTATGAACCTATAAGAAGTGAAGCAGACCAGGAGTAGAAATTGGAAGCATCTGAAGGGGAAGTAGGCACTATGTTGGACAAATACATACACTGGAAGGAAAGATTAGCATGGTGAGATGCATTTTTCTGCATGCAATATATATGGGGAGACACAATGAAGTAAAATCCCAAGAAAATGGATAGAAACAATTCAACAAGTGTGTGACAGATTTATCTGGTGGTCAAAAGAAGAAGAAGAATAGCAAAGGGCAAGTTATGAGCAGGTAGAATGTTAGAAGAACTGGGGGCTGCTCAACTTTGATTTTATATATTAGAAACAATTTCATTCTTAGACACCACAGGCATTTTCATGTTTGTCTCAGTTGAAAATATTAACTTTTAAATGTTTTGCATGTCTTTGCTCAATGTTCTTTTTAAGTGGTTTTAACTTCATTCTAACAGTGTTAATTTAAAATGTTATACTTCAATTGTTCTATTAGTGATATTAATTAAGTTCAGGAGCTTTTGATTAGTTGTGATTGCTTTTAAATATAAACTGTTCTTGTCTTAACTCCATGCTCTGAAGAAGTCCTAATTTGTTGGATGAAAGTGCTTAGCAGGGTTGTTTTTCACTAATAAATTTGCACTTTGGAAAAGTTTTGCTCCTTGACTATTATTTGGATACTGTTTCGCTGGATCTCTCCTAGGTACATGCCCTTGTGGCATTTTGAGACTCTGGTTATTTGTTTTATTTTCACCAGGGCTTGCTTCTGCCATTTTTTTCTGGTTACAATGAAGAGTTTCCTTGGAATAAAACCTGTAAAAGATATATGTAAGGAAGACTATTTGGTACATTTTAGAAGGGCAAGCCAAAAGAAATAGAAAATAAACTGTGAGAGGAGAAGCATCAATGTATTAAATTATTTGAAAAGAGAGGCAGGTGAGGAATGGGCTGTTTTGAAGAACTCCAGAAAAAAATTGAATTTGGGGAAGGGCATTTGTTATTCTACAGAGGTCTTCTTGCAAACATTCGTAAATTGGAGGGGAGAACATAAAGCAAGTGTCAAAATGGGAAAAAGTACTGTAGGAACTATGGAGATGGAAGGAGACCCAATGGTAGGATGGGGAAGATATACAAAAGTATGAGTAAACGAGCAGCTCAGGCAGCAATGGGGGGGGGGGGGGGGTTGAGAAAGGCATGGATAAAAGAATCCAATGAATTGGAGGAAGACTATTGGGAAGGAGTTTTAAGCATGATGAAAATTTTAAATGCGAAGGGTCCAGTTGGTGAAGTTTATGTCAGATTAGTTCATAGATGTTACAGAATTCTGATAAGGGTTCAGAAAGAAGGTGGGCTTAGACATCATGGTACTGCCAGTATGATATGGTAAATGTTGTCCAGTTATTAATGTGGTGGTCATATGAGGAAATCAGACCACTGTGGGAAAAGACTTATGAAAGTTTGGAGGGAAGTATTCAAAAGGGGATTCCAGATTCTTAGCAGATGTCTTTCCATTCACTGTTGCAGTATTCTTTACATTTGGGATTCCCTGCTTTGGAAGCCCGACGTCCAGCCAGTATACCAAAGCCTACTGTTGTTTTATGGTGTGCCGAGTGTCACACATATGTTCCTTGAATAGTGTAGGGCATAAATGTGGCATCCAGAAGTACCATCCTCAGAACTACTTTGCCACCACTCCAAACGTGTTGGTCTATATGCCTATGCTGTTACTGCCAGTTTGAAAGAAGCTTTGTTCGCCGGTTTGAACACCTATGCCTTGTTTTGCTAGTACCAAGCTGTGGCAGATGAGTACCCCATTGGGGTTTTGTTTTTCTTAGATTTTTGTTACTTCAGGAGGGTTAATGTTATCCAGGAAGGGTAAATGCCAGTGTAGGAGAAAGATTCCCTATAAAGACCACCACGATAAGAGTCTTTTTTGCATAGGAGCTTCTAATGACCATACAACCTGTTCTGTTTGTCAGGAATTTTGGATGTTCAGGGGGGAGCCATGGTTGATTATCTCTGAGGGGCCTAGGGGTGTTCTGCAGATTTTAGTTAGGGAAGAAGTTCCTACTACGGTTATTGAATGCTGTCCAGGGTCAGAGCCTTCTAAGTTTTATAGGGCAGATATTCCTTTAAAGAAGAAACAAAAAAACTAAACATGTTTCTCCTGCTGCTAGGGATTCACAGAGTGAGTGGCAAACCTTTACTCAGGGTTTGTTTAATGTTTTGATGGCATTAAAACCTCCTCGGGGGGGGGGTCTGTCCCAGAGCCTCCTTGGTCCTCTACTCCCCTTAAAAGGCCCAGGGAACAGGATTCCTCTGAGGAGGAGTCGGATTCTAGTGAGGAATCCCTTGCTTACTCTTCCCAAATTCCTTCTCCTTTAGACGATGGGTCACAGGAAGAGGAATCTAATAGTCCTGATACTCCCTCTGAAGAAATTTTATTTGGGGACACACTCTCCAGGATGATGGAGTTTTTTGAATGGGATTGTGCTCAGGTCTCTGAAATCCATAAGAGGTAGTATGAGTTGTTGCAGATGGAATGTTCAAAACCTTCTGCTCTTCCTCCTGTTTTTTGCAGGTTTGTTGGATGCTTTTTTCCAATGCTTCTAAAGCTTCTGATTCTCTGACCCTGCTCCCAAGAAGCCTGATAGGTTTTTTAGGCTGCCTGAGGATTGTAACTTTTTGTACAGATGTCCTGCTGCTGGCTCCACAGTGGTGTCTGTAGTCTCTGACAAACCCTCTCAATTGCTTCCATCATTCAAGTTGCTGCCTTCTGATAGACAGCAGAACATGGAAAGGCTAGGTAAGAAGGTTTATACCTCAGCTACTCTGGCTTGTAGAACTATTAACTATGAGACATGTATGTCCAGGTATGTGTTGGCTTTTCTTTCTCAGGCTTGTTAGCTTATTTCTGATCTCCCAGACTCCCCATCCTCTTTTCAAGAAGTTTTTTTGTTTCTCTGTTGCTTCCTGGCATTTTCGATTCTCTACTGCCCTTAGGCCTTTCTACTGCCCAAGGGTATTCAGCAAATGCCTCACTTCTGCTTCTCTACTTTGCCCTTTGGTCTTTTTACTGCCCAAGGGTATTCACCAAATGCCTCACTTCTGCTCTTTCTTTGTTAGAGACTTCCTCTCAAGTGGTTTGTCATTCTATCAAATGGAGTTATGATGCAGCAGATGCCTCTTCTAGGCCTGCTGCTTTTGGTTCAGTGATAAGAAGGTATTCAAGGCTTCAACCTTTATCAAGGATAAATTGATGGATGCTCCTCTTGATAATAAACATTTGTTTGGGGGAGGAGCTGTTGGTTTATTTAAGTTCCTTCAGGATAAGGGGCCTTACAGGATCTCAAACATGTGTGTTTCTCCTGTGCCTCAATTTCAGGGAAACTATCCCAATAAGCCAACCTTTGTTCACAGGCAATTTCATCCTCCTACTAAGGCAAAAGGAGTGGCAAGCAAGCTCTTCCTGCTAAGGCTACTCAGACTTCAGGGACTCAGAAGTCTTCCTTTCCTGATAAACCAGGTGTTGTGGGACTATCCATCTCTTCCCACCCACATTCTTCTTTCTGTTCACCTTTCTTTTTCTCTTCCTGTTTGATTCCAGATTAGTCAGGATTCTTGGGTTCTATCCATTATGTGCTAGGGGTATTTTGTGGTGTGGAAATCCCATTCCTCATTTATGGGCATTTCTCAGCCTCCTCTGGAACAACTTCCTTTTTCCCCAGAGGTTCTTTGAGACCTTCTGACTAAGGGTACTATTCAAAAGGTACTTGTGTCCCAAAGGGGGGGAGGGGGTTTTACTCCAGAATGTTTCTAGTGCCCAGAAAAGAGGGTACTTGGAGACCAGTTGTAGACCTTTCTCATCTAAACACCTTTCTGAAGGTGCCTTCTTTTCGGATGCTGTCTATTCAGACTATGTTTCCTCTTTTGCTCCCTCAGGCCTATATGGTGTCTCTAGATGTCAGAGATGCTTATTTTCGTATTCCGATCTATCCTCTTTTCAGGAAGTTTTTGTGTTTCTCTGTTGCTTCTTGGCATTCTCTACTTTGCCCTTTGGCCTTTCTACTTCCCCAAGGGTATTCACCAAATGCCTCACTCGTGATTGCTTTTTGTAGGCTTCAGGGAATCCAAATATTTCTTTACTTGGACAATTTGCTGATTCAGGCATCCTCTCTAGAGATTCTGTTGCAGAATCTTCATTTTGCTCTTTCCCTACTTCGGGTCTTTATCATAATGTCGAATACTGACAAGTTCGAAGCACTAAACTTCGAACTTGAAAGTTCAAAGTGTAAAAACATTGAAACGTATAACAGAGATTGCTGTAGAGTGTCGGAAGGGAAGATTTCCCTTTACTGCACTGTAGTGCGATCTCGGAGTTGGTATATTTAAGTAGCGGAGGGTGTGGGGGCCCCTGCATAGAGCTTTTTTTTTTGTTTGTTTTGGGTTTTGAATGTTTTTTTTTTTTTTACATTCAATGTTTTTAGACTTTGAGATTTCAAGTTCAAAGTTTGAAGCTTCAAAGTTGTCAGCATTCGACAATCTGATATAGACCCCCCCTACTTCATAACCTGGGGTTCAAAATAAACTTCAAAAAGTCTTCTCTGACTCCTTCTCAGGATCATGTCTTTCTGGGTTGCAGGACTCAGATGTTGTCTAAGCTGGCATCCCTGCCTCCTCCAAAGGCATTAACTCTCATTTCCTTCATTCAAACGCTTATTCCTCTGGACTCCATTACAGCCAGGGAGTTTCTGAGAGCTCTGAGCTTCAAGACATCCACCATTCCTATAATTCCTCTGGCCAAACTCCACATGTGAAAGTTTCAGTGGTTTCTGAAGTCAGTTTTGTCGCATGTCTCATGTATCAAATGAGGAACTGAGGCTGGGTATGCGTTCATGTCATTTATTATACATAAACACATCAAGAGCTAAAACTGGAACATATAATTCAAACTTAATAAGTTAACTGAATGACGTGTTACTTCAAATACACTCCCATCTGCATCTCCATTCATAACTGCACTCACTCTGGCTATACAAAATGGCAATGATCTTGCACATGCTCAATAGCTTATATGCATGTGCTATCTAGCTACAGTGGCTGACTAGGTACAATACACACAACAATCTACATCCTCCCTCTTTGATTTGTTCAACATGCAATAGGAGAACAAGACATTTTCACAAGGTAGATATCACATCAACGTTTAACAACAAATGAACTCAAGTCCAAGTCGCTATGTATTTCAGATTGGGTCTGGAAATTCTACCCAATCTGGTCACATAAAAACTTTGACTAGGTTTAGCAATAGGGACAGTCTCTGGGGATTCTTTTACAATTGAAACTTTGGGGGTTACATCAGGATTACTTGAAGAAAGTACACTGTCCTTTGGAATTCGAACAAGTGTAGAGTCATTGTGAGAAATAGTCATTGCCACAGGCGTTCTGCTGCATCATTGTTTCGTAGACTGGTAGTATGTCTTTGATTCCTTCTGAAATCCACTCCTTCAGCTTGTACAATGTAAGATCTCGGTTCTTCACAAATGTTTTTGACGATTCCCACTCGGCTGTATCCTGTAGATGTTTGCATTTTCACAACTTCTTGTAGTAATGGTCTGAGAGTGGTTTGCTGGCTTTATCATAGTGCAACTTTTGTGACTGACCTTTTCTCAAAAGTTGAGCCTTGGCCATTCTGTTGTTCTTTGCATTTGGTATCAGTAATTGTTTACTGATTGGAAGGGTTGTTCTAGTCTCTCTGGGCATCAATCTCTGAGCAGGTGAACCAAGCAAATTATCTTGAGGAATGTTTCTGAGATTAAGTAGGTTAAGAAAAACATCGGTACCAGCTCTCTTGGATTTCTCCTGCAAGTACTTCACACTTTGAACTGCACACTCGGCTAATCCATTGGACTGTGAATACTCAAGACTATTAGTAACATGGACAAAGTCCCAAGACTCAGCAAATCTCTTAAACTGATGACTGCTAAACTGTGCATGATTGTTAGATACGACTTTGTGTGGACTACCATGGACAGAAAAATGCCGCTTCAATTTTGTAGAGTGCTAGACATTACATTAGGAAGAAGGTCAATTTCAAACCAATTCTAATAAGAGTCTACTAGTACTAAGTAATGTAGACTATTTCATTGGAAAATTTCAGTAACGACCGTCGACCATGGTAATTCAGGAATCTGGTTTAGCTGAAGTGATTCTTTTTGTTGGTGCGATTTAGTGCTGTTACAAATTGAACATGCTAGAGTTTCCTTCTCTATATCTTTTGAAATGGAAGGCCAAAATACTATGCCTCTTGCCTTTCTTTTGGTAGAATCAGTACCCAGGTGACCACAGTGCAAAATCTTGATGTATTCCTGTTGTAATCTTGAAGGAATTATCACTTTAGGACCTTTCATGATGATTCCATCTTCCTTCAGAACTCATCTCTATAAGAAAAATACTTGTGTATGTCAAGTAGTAAACTGGTTTGTCATGCTGGTCATCCTTGACTGATAACATGTTTCAGCTTCTGGAAAATTGGGTCTGAAGCTATGTGATTTCTGAGTTCATCAAGATGTGATGAGGAAAACTTTCTGACTTCCATGACCTCAAAGTTTGCTTTCAAATTGTCATGCTGATCTATTGTTTGTCAAAAGCATCAGCAAGGTATAGAAATTTGCCTTTTGTATAGACAATATTGAAATTATAATTCTGCAGTTTTAACATCATGCATTGCAAGCATGGTGGGGCTTGTATGTATTGTCTTTTTTTAGAGTCAATAGAGGCTGGTGATCAGTCTATATTTGGATAGGTGTGCCATAAATATAATCATTGAACATGCAAACACTACTGCCAAAAGCTCTTTTTCAATTTGAGCATATTGCATTTCAGTTTGGGTTAAAGTTGTGGACACATAGGCTATTGGTACACCTTCATGAAAACATGCTGCACCAAGACCATACTTTGAAGCATCACACAAAAGAGTTACAGGTTTATGAACATCAAAATATCTCAGTGTGGTTGGACTGGCAATTTTCTGTTTCAGAACTTCAAATGCTTTTTTGTGTTGTTCCAAGCAGGGTCAGTTTACATTTTTGTGTGTCAACTCACATAACGGTCCTAAAAGTTCACTCAGGTCTGGGATGAACTTTCCTAAATAGTTGACTATACCAAGAAAACGTTGTAAAGATGTGACGTTGTCTGGAACTGGCATCTCAAGAACTGCTGCTTGCTTAGACAAATCTGGTTGTAAGCCAGAATTGGTAAACAAATCACCCACATAAGAAACTTATTTGGGTATATATTAAATCAGGAAACGACAATTTATTGACCCCCCCATGTAAGCAAAAGCTTACAAACCCGAACACATAGAACAGCGATTTTTTTTCCAGGGAAAAAAATCACTGTTCCAAAAAAGAAAAAAAAACTTTAAAACATTACGGGGCTTCGCCCCCTACTTAAATATATCAACTGCGAGATCGCACTACAGTAACAAAAATGGCAAAATAACAAAGACGGCCAAGCGATTTCTTTCCCAGGGAAAGAATTTGCTTATATGCCATTTTGTGCTTTCAAGTTCGATCAAGATGCATTTCTGTAAACTCGTATTTGACAAATCTCAGTGGCTTTGCTCAACATTAAATCACTATCTTGAAGCAAATTTTTTCTCACTGCATCATTGTTAACACCACACACAAGCCTATCTTTTCTCAACACATCTCATAAATCATCAAATCTGCATGTTTTTGATTTATTTCTTAAGTCAGTAATATATGCTGCTCTAGTTGGCAGGTGCATACACAAATGAACATTCCTCTCAGTGGCCAGCAAATTTAAGAAGTATGAATGCCTTTGTACGTGCGTCTTTATCAGAAAATGCATCCTGTATGAAAATATATTCTTGTTCAAACACTCACCAATTCTCAGTATTATTATTATTATTATTATTATCAAACACCAGTGGTCCAGGTCTGTGAAATCCCTCTGCCATAACAACAAAATGTGTTTAAAATATAAGCATAGATCAGGTATTGTAATTATGCCCAACTGTACAACAGTCTTTCTGAAAAGACTTCATTTCAACACTGCAAACTCTGTGAACATTCCAGAAACTTTGGATACTTCTAAAAGTTTTATTAATGAGAGAAAGTAATACATTGTGAAAAAAATCGGTCATTTTAGTCTTTCCATACATTTTAAACACTTCAGAAATTATTTTGAACACTTCTGTAATTATTTTGAATACTTTTATCAGTATGTCGTTATTTTGGATATTTTATGTTCATAATTATTTCAAATGTTTTGAGTGCTTCGCCACTTATTTGGTGACTAAAAAATCATTTAAATGAGTTCAAGTACCTTTGAATAACCGCTGACCTGCTTGCGAGTTAGATGCTGTGTATTTTTCCACTTCTAACTGCATGCCTGGTTTGTAAGTAGCTTCAGATCCCATTCTGACATCATGTCGCATGTCTCGTGTATCAAATGAGACACTGAGCCTGGGTATGCATTCAAGTCATTTATTATAAATAAACACATCAGGAGCTGTAACTGAACAGATACTTCGAACTTCATATACTAACTGCCCGACTTGTTACTTCAGACAGACTCGCATGTGCATCTCCATTCATGCCTGCACTCAGTCTGACTGACTATACAAAGTGGCACTGATCTTGCACGTGCTCAGTAACTTATATGCATGTGCTATCTAGCTGCAGTGTTTGACTAGGTACAATACACACAATAATCTACAAGTTTGGATTCAACATGCACATTCTCTAGACTTTCTAGTTCCTCTTCTTCCTCGTCTCTAGAAGGAACTTCACTGCTGGATCCAGCAGTTGTCTCTAAATCCAGGGCTCCCTTTTCATCCCCTCTTCCCTCTCAGGAACTGTTCACAGATGCTTCAGACAAGGGATGGGGAGCAGCTTTTGGCTCTCTAAAAGTACAGGGAATGTGGTCATCTCTTCAGCAGAAGGAGCACATCAGTGTCAAACAGATGAGAGCTCTTATGCTGGCTCTTCTGGCTTTTCATCCACTTTTCTGTCCAAGACCTCTCAAGGTATTCGCAGACAATACCACAGTGATGTGGTATATAAACAAACAGGGAGGAACAAAATCTTACTTTTTTTGCCTGTTGGCACTCCTCGGGTGGGATCTTTTTATCCAGTATCAAGTGACTCTTCAGGCAATTTACATCCCTTCAGGTCAAAACATTGTGGCAGACACAAACACTGTGAGAAGGTCCTTAACTCATTCCCATAATTGGAAGACAATCTGTTTGCCTCCCCTGTGAACAGACAACTTCCTCTATTTTGTGCTGTGCCAGAGTCCCAGATCCTCTGGTGTGGAAGGTGGATGCCACCTTTATGCATTGCCTCCTCTTCCTTTCATTCCAAAAGTCCTGTTCAGAATTCAACAGGATGCTCCCATAATATTGTTGGTGACTCCCTTTTGGCCGCAACAGCATTGTTTTCCTCTTCTTCTGCATTTAGCTAAGAGCAATCATCACAAATTACCTCACAGGGTGACTCTACTCACACAGGAGAAGGGACCTCTCATCAATCCCCACCTGTCCACTCCTTCAACTGACACTGTGGGTGATAGGATTTTGATTCTGCATAAACACCTTTTTTTTCCTGAGGACATGCTGAGAGTCCTGTAGGAGGCTAGGAAACCCACTACTAGGAAATTCTACTTATCCAAATGGAAGAGGTTTTCTATTTGTTGTCTCTCTTGTAACCTGTACCCACTTACTGTGGATGTTCATTTGGTTCTCTCTTATTTGTGTGAGTTTGTCAATGCTCGTTTGGCCTGTTCTTCTATTAAGGCCCGCTTATCAGCTGTCTCAGATTGTCTGCCTTTATCTCCTCTTTTAGAGTCTAGATTTGAGCATAAAAAATTCGTTAAAGGCGTCCTTCATATTGGACCTCCCAGGAAGCCTGTTCCTCCTCCCTGGGATCTTAATTTTATCTTGGATAAGTTAATTCAGGCTCCCTTTGAGCCTGCTGCTTCAGCTTCCTTGCAGCATTATTCTTGGAAGACTGTTCTTTTGTTGGCTGTTACTTGTGCCAGACAGGTGTCTGAACTTCAAGCCCTTATGGCTTGTCATTCTCTTTTGATATTTCCTAAGAACAGGTTTTCCTTGTGTACTAATCCTTCTTTTATTCCCAAGGTGGTTAATGAGTTGCCTCTTAATTAGTCTAGTCATTTGCCTACTCTTTTCCCTTCTCTGTAATCTGCCATTGAGGAGATGCTGCATACTTTGGATGTGCATGGACAACTCATATTTTATTTGGATAAGACTAAGTCTGTTTGAAAATCTGATCAGTTTTTAATTTCCTTTCATCCTAGGTCCCTAGGATTAGCTGTATCCAAGCAAACTATTTCTTCTGAGATCTCTAAGGCTATTTCTTTTTCTTATACTTTTCATGGTAAGAGCCCTCCTTCTTCTGTAAAGGCTCATTCTACTAGAGCTGTGGCTTCTTCTGTTGTTTTATTCAAGAGGTAGGATGCTAATTCTATTTTTGAAGCAGCTACATGGACTTCTGTGCGTACTTTTACCAAGCACTATAAGTTGGATGGAATCTCCAGAGCTAGAGCTGATTTTGCTAGGGCCCTTCTTCATGACTTCCTAGAAGGTTCTACTAGACCTTCCTCCTCACAAGTTTCTTCCTGAGCTTTGGCATTCTGCCAAACGTAAAGAATACTGCAACAGTGAATGGAAGGACATAATACAGTTGTGCAAATTGTACCATAACAGTAGATGTCCTTTCCTTCACTGTTTCAGTATTTACTCCCTCCTCCCTGTTGTCATTTTTCCTTCCTGGATGCACTGGTTACCTCTTGGGTTTCCTTGGACTGCTATTCCTACTGGGACAATCAGTTCTGAGGATGGTACATCTGGATGCCACCTTTATGCCATATGCTACTCGAAGAGCATGTGTATGACATTCGGTTTACCTTAAAGCAACAGTAGACTTTGGTATACTGGCCGGACGTTGGGCTTCCAAGGCAGAGAATCCCAAATGTAAAAAATATTGCAACAGTAAAGGAAAGGACTTTTGCTGTTATGGTAAGATTTTACACAACTTTTTTTATTCCTGTTTGATGTTGAGATCATAAGTAGGAAAATGCTAAAAGAAAAGAGATTGAAATTGCAGTCAGTAGTGGAGGATGAAGAAACTAGTGGGAGTGTGGAAAGAAAGGCATATAGCTGAATGTACAAAGGAGGGAATGAAAGTATTGATGAGTAATGTGAGATTTGGAAATGGAGAGTGGGTTGAAAAAAGATGCAGAAATGGTGGAAAAATGGAGAAGTACAACAAAAGAAGGCACAGAGGAAATAGTGATATAAACTAAGTAATCATTTAAGGGAAAAAGAGTGTAATTAAGGAGATAGTAGTAGTTGTAAAGAGCATCAGAGATGTCAGTATAAGTGCTACAGTGAGGTGGGGAGGGAGCTTGTGAAGGTTGTTATGAAAAGCCAAAAAAGGGGTAGTAATGGAGAATGTTTTATAAAACAATCTAGAAGGAATGGTATTATTGATTAAATATGATTTATGTAAAGGCTTATTAGTACTGTCTGAGAGGATTGTGAAAAAATAATCTGATATTATTCTACCGTTTTGGAAAAATAGTAAAAATTATACAAATCAAAACAGTCTAACTAGCCAAACCTTCAGTACCTTACAATGTTCTCTACTCTTGCCCAAATAAATAGATGACATATCTATACCAAACAAAGGCGAAACTTGAAAGTAAAAAAATCTCCAGTACTCTAAAATGCCACTCAAACGTGCTCACAGAATGTTTGATTATTTAACTGCTTTTGTCTTCTATGAAACAAACCTTCATCGAAGCTTAACATTTTGTCACTAGTAACCATTAACATTTAAAATATGTAACAAACACACGATTTACACAAGTAAAAAAATGTGCATCTTGCTTTGTTTCGCTTGCTTCTCAAAATACTGTTAATTGATACTGCTTGCCTGATAGCTTATTGTCTTGAAAATATGGTTTCCAATATAATTCTGTTTTCAACAAATGGTTTTGCCAAATACCCCCTTCCAAATTTCTTCAGTTTCTCTAATATAAAAAAATGTGAACATTAAAGTGATTTTCCATCGTTAGTAAATGCATTGTTGCATATGTGCCACAATGCATTTTTGCACTTCTCTGTACTAATGTGTTTGGGATGTTTTTTTAATAAGAAGCTTTGTTGACTTTATATTAAACCATGCCCTTGAGGTAATCCATACACTTTAATGGGACACCTTTCCACGTGTATGGTATTGCCTCATAAATGTCTGTGGATGCTGTACACATCTTTCCTATTCTGATGCCACTATGGTTAAAGTTTACTGTTTTCCTTGTGACATCAGTGTCTGAAAAATGGTGTATTTCTCCAAATTACCCTTGGAAGTGTACCCTTTTGGTCAGAGGTGCTGTTTGGCAGCTTTTGTATCACATGCTGTGGTGCATAGGTAAGGTAAAAACATCAAAAAATCATTTTAAAATTAACATATAATACCACGTGTGCTTTGACAATGCATTTTAAAAAATCCCATTTTTAATGGCATATTCATGTTGATATATTCTTAGTCTCATCTTTTTTTTGTTATCTGTTTTGCCTGTATAAAAGGCAGAACAAGAAAAGCAAGTTGCAAAGTAAACAGTTCTTGCAGAGTTACAATTAAAATGACCCCTGCAGTTAAATACTTTACCACAAGCTGTAGTCATAATATATTTATTGCCACTGATGAATTTGCAGTGTTTACATGCACTGCACCAGAACATTCCAAAAGGATAGTGACTATTCCCTTAGTGTTGTTGTGTTCCAACTTATGTTTAATATTTAAACCATTCTTATATGCAAATTTTGGTTCTTTACCAATCTTGTGACACAGCCCCTCACATTGAAATAAGTCCCAGAGTTTTTTTTAACAATTTGTTGAATTTCATTATTATTCATTGAAAATGGTAGACAAAAAGCTTTGTTAGTCATTTTTTAAGTTGACTTCTCTTTTAGTGTTATTGGCTTTAAGTATTGGTGTAACCTTTTTTATATACTTCCTTTATTATATAGTGAACTAATTTTGCATGATATGATCTATCCTCCCCTTAAAAAAATAAATAAATAAATTAAATTGCTTTAAGGCCCCAACTTCATTATCAAACAATTCATCATTTGAAACCAATAGCAAAAGCCTGACAAATTGGCCTTTAACTATGTTATATTTAATATGGTACGTGTGGTTACTACTAAACTATAAGTACACTAAAAGTTAATTTTCTAAAAATGTTTGGTTCAAATTCTTATAAATAGCTTTATGCAAATAATTGATCAACTTGGCAGAAATGTAACTTGTAAAACTTAAAGAAGTGCATTTTTTTCAAATAACTAAAAAGATCTTTAAGAACTATGATACTACTATTCCATAAAATAAATATATTGCCCAGAAAATGTAAATATAAATGAATATTCCTAAAATTGTCACTACTGAAAACAATGTCCTTTTCTCTTTTACACAAAGTTAAAGCAGCAAAAATGGTGGCAGTCACTACACTCGTGGCAACTCACATTTTTTGTTTAAAATATTCACCTTCAAATAGCCACTGTCAGGGACAGACATCTGAAAAGTGGTAATTAGTAAAAGGGTTAGTAAAGCAGGCAAGAATGTAGTTTGTCATATTTGTACATCTTTTAAACATAAACGTGCATTAGCCAGTGTAGGGGGAATTAATCAGCACCATAGGAGCAGTGAGGCATCATTGGCATTGCATCATTTCTTGCAACATGCCGATGATGTTTATTAATCCAAGTTAAATACTCCTGCTGACACAAGTTATTGCTAAATTGTTCCAACTACTATTAATATTTCTCAGACATATTGTGTGTCTTTATTTATTCAGCCAGGTCACTAGTGATTTTGAAAATTAAAGAACATAAATAAGTAAGGACTTTGTTTCTAGAAAAGCTCAGCAAAAAGTGTAAATGACTGACTTATTTTATGGACATGGGTCAAAATTTGTTTTGGAATTTATTATTCTGTTTTGTAGGATTACCATTTTAGACTTGCATGATAATTTGTAGCATTTACATGGCCATTGTTGAAGTACTGGAGTAGTTGTCTGGCTTGCTATAAATCAAGTAGTGTTTGCAGTCTTCTCTACTGTATCTGTGAGGCATAGTCAATTGATTAACTACATTGTTGTTTACGTATTCAAGTCAGTGTAAAGCATTTGAGCCAAAATTAATTTTAAAAAGGTGTATGCTTCATTAATGTTCTGTGACTGATGCAGCTTTTTTGTGTTCAACAGTGTGCAGTTCGTGCAGCTACAGAAGGCAGAGTTCTGGTGCTTGAAGGACTAGAAAAAGCTGAGCGCAATGTGCTGCCTGTTCTGAACAATTTGCTGGAGAACAGGGAGATGCAGCTTGAGGATGGTCGTTTTTTAATGGCTGCAGATCGGTATGACAAATTACTGAAGGTAATCATGTGCATATGTTTTAATAAAGCAGTTTACTTATTGTGGAGTACTTTTATTAGAAATTTATGTCACTTGAAGTCATTCTGTCTTTAAAGATGCTACACACAGTTTTTTAGTACTTAATAAATAAGCACCTATCCAGGCATGTCTAAGGGTCATCTCCCTGTGTTTTCTCCTGTTTACCTGATGAATCTGGGCATCTTGGGGCAATGCAGCAATTGCCTCATGTACACAGACAACCATCTCCTCCTACCACTCAACACTACAACCTGTGAGAGAAGCACTTATATAGCCAAACTGGAAGCAAAGCTCTCTTCACCCAAGACTAGACTAGACAGTCAAGAGGAGAAGGTAACACTTGCGCCACACCTCACTCATCACATAGTCCTTCAAAACCTACACCACCAAAACACACACACAGAAACACAAAACACACACCTACATTCGCGGAGGCTCTCAGTATAAGTTTGCCCAAACAACTGGGACCTCCAAAGCAGAAAGGCAAGCAAACTCCACCCCCCAACACAACCCAAATGAACATAGCCCACAAATTCAGTGTGCCACTCAACCACAGCCCATAAGGCATAACAATGTACCCAACACACTAGTCATAGTTGACCCTGTAGTCAGGCACACTGATGTTTCACTCACCAGGCTAAACAAGGAGAAAGTTACTGTCAGCTGCCTGTCGGGTGCCAGGATCCACCACATAACGCATGCACTCAGGTCACTCCACAACAAGTACAAATATGACTCTGTCATTGTTCATATTGGTGTGAATGACCTGAGACGTACCTCCCTGGACTACATGAAAAGAGACATGGAGGAGCTGTCCGATCTTGTAGCCGAGGCAGGTTTGACCCTAGCCCTGAGTAGCAACCAGCCATCACCCGGAATGATACCACAGTACAAGGACAAAATGATTGACTTCAACAATTGGCTAAGCTTCTGGTATCATTCTAAGGGGATCCAGTATTTGTCTGCCTGGGATGACATGATCGACAGACCACAATGCTTTGCCAGAGATGGCCTGCACCTGTCGCCCTTGTGATTCTGGATACTGGCTAAGGCTCTTGCTGCCCCTATAGTGCCTTTTTTAGGCAAGGTTCAAATAACAAATTCACCACCATAACAGGAACAGGCAAGCAAAAACTGAGGGTAATGCTACTCAATGCTAGAAATCTAAACCTCAAAATACACTCACTCGAGGCACACCTTAAAATGGAGAACACTGACATCTGTGCAGTGACAGAGACCTGGTTCAAAGTTTCAGAGAGCACCCCTGCATTACCAGGCTATAATTCATACCACACCTTTTGGCCACCTAACCTGGACTGAAGCACTAAAGGCGGAGGTGTGTCCATATTCATTAAGGATATCCACACCTCCAGGCTAGTTGCATAGCATAATGTATCCGAGATTATCCAAGTGCAACTAACTCTGGTCAAGACCGCAATCCAAATTGTAGCTTGCTACAGACCCCCCACCATGCCCCAGGATTCCCACTCCTCATTTCTTGATACACTGGAAAGTATTAGGGTACAACCCAACACCCTAATAATGGGCAATTTCAACTACCCCACCATTAACCGGGAAAGCTACTCATGTACCAACTCTTTTGCTCAACGTTTTCTGGAATTCATAAATTCCAATGCCTTGGATCAACTTATTCACACCCCCACCAGGGGCAGCAATATCCTAGACCTGGTCATTACCAACATGGGCGAGCGCTGTTCCACACCAGAGGTCAATTCCTCGTTGGTCAGATCCGACCACAAGCTAATCACATTAGACATCCACATCCCACCCCCACCCCCATTAGGGAAACCACCATAAAAAACTTCTCCAAAGCCAACTTCACACTTCTTAAGACAGAAGTGGCAAACTTCATGGCACCCATGCAGATGGACAATAGAGGTACGACTGCTGAATCCTACAAAAATGCACTTTATAAGCACTTACACGAGTGCATGGATCATGCTTTCCCTAACAGAATCGAGATGCTATCCTCCAAAAAAAGGAAGCCAATCTGGTGGTCCTCTGCCATAAACAAACTCTACAACAGAAGAAAAAAACTCTTGCAAAAAAGCGTAAAATCCCATGACTTGAGGAACTCCCTGATCAGCCTCAGTAAGGAGCTGAGATCCCTCATAAAATCCTCCAAAGCTAGTTACGAAAACAAAATAGCCACCGACTCTAAAGACAACCACAAAGCATTCTATAGTTATGTCAAGAATCTCAATAGCAAGACTCAGATCTGCTCTGAGTTACAGCACAATGGCACTAAATATACAGAACCGACTGATATTGCCAACATCCTGGCAGATAGGTTCAGTGCTAACTTTACCCCCCTCTCACCCCCTAGAGGGCCCATCTCTATACCGGAAGAATGCAAAGTTCCTGTAATTACGGCTGCACAGGTAAAAAACACACTCTCCAAAGCCAAGAACACAGCATCCATGGGACCTGACAATATCCCAGGCTACGTTCTACATGAACTACTGGCACCCCACCTATGTACCATGTTCAATCATAGCCTCACCTCAGGCTTTGTGCCCAGTGAATGGCGCACTGCAACAGATATCCCACTCCACAAAGGGGGAGCCACAACGGACCCTGGGAACTACCGCCTCAGCCTGACAAACCTGGTCTGCAAGGCCATGGAACGTGTCATCATGGAACTCATAAATAAAGACATTGGTAATCTCCAAACTCTGGACCCCACCCAGTTCGGGTTTGTAAAAGGCAGAGCATGTCTCCTAAACCTGATAGACTTTTTTGAAGCAGTCACCAAAGTCATAGATGAGGGTAAGATTGTTCACACAGCCTATCTAGATCTCGCCAAGGCTTTCGACCCCATCCTCCACTCTGGAATTATAGATAAACTCACTAAACTAGGTATAAATCCCTATGTCACAAGATGGGTTGCCAACTGGCTCACGGACAGAACCCACACTGTGAAAGTAGCAGACTCTAAATCCGACTTCAGACCAGTGACAAATTGAGTACCACAGGGTTCAGTCCTGGGTACTCTCCTGTTTGGTATCTACTTTTCAGATGTACAGGCTAACACAGAAGGTCTTTGGCTAATGAAGTTTGCAGATGACTGCAAACTAGGAGCTATAATCGAAACTCCTAACAATGTGGACATCCTACAAAAAGGCCTCACTGAGACAGATGCCTGGTGTCAAAGCCATGGCCTGAAGTCCAATGCCAAAAAGTGTATTGTCATCCCCCTTTGGTAAAAACTCTGTACCCATGAACTACCACATAGGTGATAGTCTACTTAACACCAAAAGTGTGATAAAAGACCTTGGGACACAGGTGGACAGTAGTCTCTCCTTTGATAATCACATCACCACAGTGGTCAGGAAATCCTTCTACGTGGCACACCTCATCATAGAAGGTTTCTCATCCAGAAAAAAAGAGGTCATTCTTCCCCTCTACTCATCACTCATTAGACCCATTATAGAGTACAACACCCCTTTTGCTGTGTATCTCACAAGACATCTACAACAATTGGAAAGGCCACAGAAATACCTCACAAAGAGAATTACTGGCCTCAAACAGATGCCCTACGCAGACCATCTCAAAAAACTCCAGCTTTACTCCGTCGCATATTGCCTACTCCCGATCTCTGCCTAACATACAAAGCTATGTCAAACCCAGAGCTGTTGGACATGCTCCACTTAAAGACATCCCAATCCCTCCAAGCTACACACTGTAGGGACCTAAACCTTATCACCACAATAAACAGAACATGCTGGAGGGATAGATTCCTGTCCCAGAGACTTCCCATACTCTGGAACAAGCTACCTATCTATGTTAAACAGAGCTCCTCATTAGCACTCTTCAAAAAAAAAATCTTGATGATTGGATGGGAAATAGGAAATTCACCCCAGGGATCACTTCTGTCACTCTGCTCGACAAGGGCACAGGAAAATAATTTTCTTGGGTGTTGAAAGCCAGGGTACCTTTTTGGCTAGGCTTGTATAGGCCCTAGGGCCAATAGCCTAGTACCTACCTATGAACCTATGTAGATTAGCATAACACCCTTCACCCACATTTGAAATGTTTTAATTAAATAATACCACTTTGTCATACCATATGCTACAGATATGCTTCCATGGACAAACTTGAAACATCACAGAGCTGGAGATCAAGTTGTTAAAATACAACTGCATTGTTAAAATGTGTATGTGAATTGTTCATTATGTCAATAAACATTTTTTACTTTTGTTAAAATTTAATATGCATTTCTGTTCAGTTTTTAACCATGAAACTGGAGCCATAGCTGTGTGCAAAACACTTTGTTATTAAATTAATTTAAAAAAGTTCTTATCATTTGGATTGCTGTTCCTGCTGTATGAGTCTAAGTCACTCAGGAAAACTGACTGCTTTGAAGTGTTAACTATTTTGTGGGTAGCATTCTGAAATGCCTGAAATAATGTATACAAATTACTGTTTATTACAACACAAAAGCATTATCTAGAAGTATAGGGATTAGACTTTTTTTGTATGATTTTTACCCCTGTGAAGACCGACCATCAAGCCTCCCCTTATTCAGACATTGTCCATTTGTTCCTTTGTGCTGGAGATTCCACCTGGAGCCAAGGCGAGAATCATCCAAGGGAAGGGAAGCCATCATTCAAGGAGCCATGAAGGTGCTTTGTACTGTCTCCGGCAACTCTGCAGTGATAGTGCTTATTATTGTTATGGCCTAACCCCCTCCTGTGATGGTAGCCATTAGCATTGCTCCACCACAGTGACTACTTGTGCCCCTCCATATGCATATTTTCATGTATGCTCCTCTGCATGTGGCAAGGGCTACAGTCATCAGATATGGGCAGTTAAACCCTTTCCTCCGCAATTTCCCTACGTCATCATCATCGTCATCATGGACTCCATATCCCCCGATAACATCCCAGACTGCATCCTGCATGAACTCAGGCATGAACTTGCAGCACCATTAGACACACTACTCAACTAAAGCCTGTGTACCAGCTTTGTACCAGCTGAGTGGAGAGCAGCCACTGTCATCCCTTTACACAAAGATGGAGCGTCCACCAATCCAGGAAATTATAGACCCATCAGCCTAACTAGCCTGTTCTGCAAGGCCATGGAACAGATTATCATGGACTTCCTTAACAGGGACATTGGCAACCTCCAAACACTCGACCCCACACAGTTTGGCTTTGTCAAGGGGAGGTCATGTCTGTTAAATGTGGTCGATTTCTTTGAGACAGTCAGCAAAGCCATGGATTAGGGGAAGACGTTGCACACCTCCTACCTTGAGATGGCCAAAGCCTTCAACACTATTCCCCACTCAGGCATAGTAGATAAACTCTCAACTAGCCATCAATCCATATGTTACCAGATGGGTGGCAAACTGGCTCACTGATAGAACCCACCTAATTAAAACAGGGGAAGCCACCTCAAGCAATAGACCCATAACAAGTGGGTTACCCCAGGGATCGGTCTTGTGGCCTCTATTATTCAGGATATACTTCTCTGAGGTGCAGGCCAAAACCAGTGAGGTGTGGCTGACCAAGTTTTCAGATGACTGCAAGCTGGGTGCAGTCATCAATTCCCCAAGCGATGTGGATGTCTTCCAAGAGGGTCTCACCCAAATAAGAGACTGGTGCCAGAAACATGGCCTCAAGCTGAATGCCAAAAAAATGCATCATCATCATCCCCTTTTGGAGAGAGTGATATCTCCACATATTTTCACATTAATAACGATGTCCTAAGTACAGAATCAGTAGTGAGGGATTAAACCTGACTTTTGACCACCATGTTTCTTTTGTTGTACGGAAAGGTTTCTACATGGCCCACCTTATAAGTAAGGGCATCTCATCCAGGGACAAAGAGGTCATAAGATCCCTGTATTCTTCCCTTATAAGGCCAATTATTGAGTACAATGCCCCTTCGGCATGTACTTCGCAAAGCAAATGCAGCAGCTGGAGAGACCACAGAGGTTTCTCACCAGGAGAATCCAGGGCCTCAAACACCTACCCTACACAGATAGGCTAAAAGCCCTATCCCTCTACTCAGTTTCATACAGACGTATCAGAGGTGACCTCTGTCTGGCATACAAAGCAATCTCAGACCCCGCCTTGATGGGACGGCTGCATATCTGCAAGTCAGGCTCCACTAGAGCAACCTGTATGCGCAAACTCAACCTGGTCTGTGATATCAAAAGGACTTGTTGGCGGGACAGATTTGCGTCCCAGAGACTCCCCCATCTGTGGAATAGACTCCATCTCTACATCAAGCAGAGAACCTCATTATCCCTTTTTAAGTGCAACCTGGATAACTGGATGGGAAACTGAAAATACACTCCTGGGATTCCACCTGTGTCCCTGCTTGACAGGGGCTCTGGGTGCTGACTTGTGTAAACATAGGCTAAACTCTTGGCTAGGCTTATAAGGGCCTCAGGGCCAATAACCTCATAACCTCCTATGAACCTCTGCACTCCAGCTGAGGCTCTGTTATCAGAGCAGCTTTGCGAGCCAGACAGGGACTTCTGTCCCTTTACCCCATGATAAACCTGCATATCTTCTCTGCCTTCGACGTCAAGTGCTTGAGCCACTAACCTTACTTGAGGAACCTAGGCTGCAGTCAGGGCTTTAGCCCTCTACTCTACTGACATAGTTAAGAGACATAGATTTTCACTGCAAGCAAGAATCCCTTGGTTAACGTAGTCCCTTTTTCTCCAGTACATAAATTTAACTCTACAGTGCAGTCTACAACTGTTGTGGTGTGGTAGCTTGGAAGACGGTATAGAGTAACTGAGACCCAGGAAGATTATTTGGTAGTTAATTAATCTTTGTTGGGATTAAGATTTGTCCTTGGCTAAGGTAACTTTTGTCTTATAAAACATTGATTTCTTTCATGGGGATGTTTACTCCTACCTTGGTGAGGCAGGTAAGTGTCTTTCAGCAGAAAGCAGCAGAGTTAAGAAAGTAACATTTATTTCAACTTGTCTATGATATGTGGTTTTAAGCCACATTCAAGCTAAATTAGTGTTGTCAAAATTGTACATTATGTGCAGTTTTAAGGCACTTTCAAGCTAAAGTAGTTATTGTTAAAGTAAAAACTACTCGAACAGTGCAGCACTGGAAGTTAACAAATGATGTGCTGTATAATAGCATGTAGCATGCTCGGTTTAGCTTGTAGACTCGTGCCATATTCCTGGCTTAGATTTGGCTTAGCTAAACTGAAAAAAAAATCTTAACTTATAAGTTCATAGGTGGTGACTGGGCTATTGACCAGAATGTCTTTATAAGCCTAGCTGTGTGTACCCAATATAATACTAGAGAAACCCAATATAAAGGATCTTTCCTAAACTCAAGATCTTAGATAGCCATGAATGCTCATATCTAGGAGGGTCATAGGTGAAATCCCTGACAGGAATTTACGGTTTCCCATTCAGTCATCCAGGCTACTCTTAAACAGGGTCATAGAGGGGCTTTGTTTGATGTGAACTGATAGCCTATTCCAGAGGAGTGGCAACCTCTGAGAAACATATCTGTTTCTCCAGCAGGTCCTATTTATGTCACAGGCCAGGTTAAAGTTCATGCAGCTAGTAACCCTTGTCCCATTAGATTTGTATCTGAGATAACTGTGTAGGCGAGGCACAAGTTTCTTTAAGTGCTCTGTATGCTTCTGAGTACAGTGACAGTGACTTCAGTCTGTCAATATATGACATGTGCTGGAGACCCTGAATTTTCTTGATTAGAAATCTCTGAGATCTCTCAAGTTGCTGCAGGTGCCTGGTAAAGTACATACCAAATGGAGCATTGTACTCAATTACTGGCCTGATGAGGGTTGAGTAGAGGGGTGTTATGATCTGTTTGACTCTTGAGGCAATGCCTTTGCTAATAAGGTATGCGACGTAGACTGCCTTCCTTATCACAGTAGACACATGGTGATCAGAGTTTAGGCTACTGTGTCAACTTGCGTTCCCAAGTCTGTCACTTCTGAGTTGTTACTTAGGGCGTTATTATTTATATGACAGTCTGCGGGGATATCGTTTTTACTGAAGGGGATGATAATGCATTTTTTATATTGCGTTTGAGTCTGTGACTTTGGCACCAGTCATTGGTTTGTGTAAGTCCCTCTTGAAGTATATTGACGTTGGGGATTTAGTGATTGCACCTAATTTGCAGTCGTCAGCAAACATAGTCAGCCACAGCACCTCTGTTTTGGCCTGAAATTCGGAGTAGTGTATTCCAAGCAATAAGAGGGCCCAGCACTGACCCTGGTGATGGGTCTGCTGGTTGAGGTAAAGTCCCCAACTTTAACTGAGTGTAATCTGTCAGTGAGCCAGTTAGCAGCCCACCTGACTACATAAACTCTCCCAGTTGAATATAAACCCATATCAATGATGCCTGAATGTGGGATTGTGCTGAGGGCCTTGGCTAAGTCAAGGTAGGCTGTATGCATAGATTTGTCTTATTTTGTGGCTCTGGTGATGTTTTTGAAGAAGTCCACTGTGTTTAACAGGAGTGACCTGCCTTTGACAAAACCAAACTGTGTCAAATCAAGGGTTTGGAGATCACCTATATCCTTATTTATAAGGTACATGATTATTCATTCCATGGCCTTACAGATAAGGCTGGTTAAGCTCATGGGTCTGTTGCTGTACCCCCTTTATGAAAGGGATGACATTTTTTTCATTCCATTCAGTAGGGAAAAAAACAGTACTCAGGTTGTGGTTGATGATATTACCTAATGGAGTTGGTAAATCATGATGTTCTTCGTCTCACATTGCTGCAGTCATAACCTGTGGGTAGTCCGCTGTCCTCGATCGGCCCGAATACCAAAGAGCTGGGCTGGCGTCGGTCATTGTCGCCTAGAGCTGACATCAGTACGTCGTAGTACTTAAGCGCATGACCGACGTCATATCCTCAGTCTTTCTTGCCGTGTGGTCCGAAGCAGAAGCAGCGTTTGCAAGTGCCGTTCGGCGTTCTGAAATTTTCCTTTTTCGAGTTTCAGACCGAAGACCAAGTTGGGCTAAGTACCCCGTTGGGGAAATCTTTGTCTTTTCTTGCCTCAGTTATCCGGATGTCAGACAAAATTAATAATTGCATTTCTTGTGGGAAACAGATACCTCATAAGGATTTTCATTCTTTGTGTATTCCTTGCTTAGGGCCTGAGCACGATGAAGGAATTCTTGTGGTGGGCTCAGGAATGTCAACTAAACAAGGGACTCTCTGTGACCCAACCAGAGGCAAGTCAAATCCTAATGACGGATGCCTCGGACTTGGCTTGGGGAGCACATTTCAATGGGAAATGGATACAAGACGTGTGGCCTTCCAGACTACTACATTTGCATATCAACATGAAGGAGATGTTAGCAGTCCAATTTGCTTTGATGGCCTTCAAGGACCTACTTCAGCCGGGACAGGTGTTGATTCAAACAGACAACACAACAGTCATGTGGTACATCAACAAGCAGGGGGGAACCCATTCCTACCCTCTTTGCAGGCAAACAATGATTTTGTGGGAGACTGCTCTGAGTTTGCGAATCAATCTTCAAGCACGGTTTCTGCCAGGAGCACAGAACTCCCTAGCAGATGTATTGAGCAGGCAAATTGTGGATCCCCACGAGTGGAAACTGGATCCTCAGGTTTTCAAACAACTGACTGTGGCTTGGGGAACTCCAGACATAGATCTGTTTGCTTCTCCACTGAATTTTCAACTACCAAAATTTTGCACAAAGATGTTCCACTCAGATGCTTGGAAAGTGGATGCTCTATCTTTCAGCTGGAACAACCTTCACGTTTTTGCTTTTCCTCCTCTGCCTCTTCTTCCCAAGGTACTCTTGAAAGTCAGGCGGGACAAGCCTTGCATGATTCTAATAGCACCAGATTGGCCACGCCAGCATTGGTATTCTCTGCTGAGGAGTTTAATCCAGGAGCCTCCTTGGCTTCTGCCACAAGTTCCTCATTTGTTATCCCAGTCAAACAATCATTTTCTCAATGTTCGGGTGCAGTCCCTGCATCTGACAGCCTGGTGTATTCTGTGATGGAGCCGGTGGGGTCTCAGCTTCCTCAACAAGTTTTAGATGTCATTTTGGAAGCCAGGCGGCCTAGTACTAGAAAAGTTTATGCTGATAAATGGAAGAGTTTTTTTCTTTGGAGCACTGCAAAGGGTTTTGATGTTTCAGTGCCTAATTTGAGTTTTGCACTACAGTATCTTACTGAATTACTGGACAAGGGTTTGTCATTCTCTTCTGTGAAGGTTCATGCTGCAGCCATTTCTGCTCACTATGATTGTGACCCTCCTTTATTTTCTCATCCTTTGTTCAAACAATTTCTTAGAGGGGCAAAGAATATAAGACCCCCACATAGAGCTCCTACTCCTTCCTGGGATCTCAATTTTGTTTTGGAGAAACTTACTTTACCTCCTTTTGAACCTGCAGCTACATCTGAATTGAAGTTTTTGTCTTGGAAGACTGCTTTTTTGTTGGCCATTACTTCTGCTAGGAGGGTATCTGAATTGCAGGCACTCATGGCAGTTGAACCCTTTCTGATATTTCATAAGGACAGAGTTTCTTTGCGAACTAACCCTACTTTTATGCCTAAAGTGATTTCTAATGTGGCCTTGAACCAGTCTATTCATTTGCCTACTTTTTATGCTGATCCCCAAAATAAGGGGGAAAAAGTCTTGCATTCTTTGGATATCCACAGGCAGTTACGTTACTATTTGAACAGAACTAAGGAGTTCAGACAGACTCAACAGTTATTTGTTTCCTTTGCTTTGAGTTCACAGGGGAAAGCTGTTTCAAAGCAGACTATTTCAAAGTGGATTGGTCATTGTATTGCTTTTTGTTATTCTCATCATGGGAAGGATGTTCCTGCTGGGATCAGACCTCATTCTACTAGGGCTACTGCCACATCTACTGCTTTTTTGAGGGGTGTAGCTACTAAGGATATTTTGGAGGCAGCTACTTGGAGTTCAGTACACACTTTTACTAAGCATTACCATCTCCCTCTTTATTCCAAATCCAGGGCTGGGTTTGCCACTGCAGTTTTACAGGGCATGTTAGCAGCCCCTAATGCTAATTAGTTTGCCAGCCTCCCTTTTCCTTTGCTTTGGGATTCTACTCACAGGTTATGACTGCAGCAATGTGAGACGAAGAACATAGTACAGTTTTGTACCTACCATAAATGTAGATGTTCGAGGATCTACATTGCTGCAGTCCAATTATCCCTCCCTCCTTCCCCTCTATAGTTGGTGGTGGCTGTGTTTTTTATTTTAGGATTATCTCTATTTCCACACTGGTAGTTGTTGGGCCTTTACTTTTTTGGCTCTGGCCTTCTTTCATTCTTAGGCCTTCTGACATCTGGGGCAAGAAAGACTGAGGATATGACGTCGGTCATGCGCTTAAGTACTACGACGTACTGACGTCAGCTCTAGGCAACAATGACCGACGCCAGCCCAGCTCTTTGGTATTCGGGCCGATCGAGGACAGCGGACTACCCACAGGTTATGACTGCAGCAATGTAGATCCTCAAACATCTACATTTATGGTAGGTACAAAACTGTACTTTTTAGACCATTGAAAGCGCAACCTGGGATGTCATCTTGTCCCATAGAGGCTGTTTTTTTTACCTTGGAGAAAGCATTAATGACTTGCTCTTTGGAGATGCAAGGTGAAGGAGATGTAGAGGGAATGATTTGTGGAATGATTGGAGGAGACAGGAGGGTGAAATTTTTGCTAAACCTGTCAGCTAACTGGTTAGCTGTTTTCGCAGGAACAGTTTGTGTGATGCCATCCGCAGCTAGTTCAGCACAAGTCCAGGCACTACCTTTTAGATTACAGGTATAGCTGAATAATGCCTTATGGTTATCCTTAGCTGTGGTTGCTAATTTTTTTTCAAAGTTGCCCTTAGAGGATTTTATATGTTGTCTTATTTGTTTGTTCTAGCAGAGAAGGGTGTTCTTCCAGTGCTGGGACTTCTGTTTTTTATTCTTGGATAGCAGTTTCTTCCTCTTGTATAACTTATTAATGCTAGATGTCCACCAGGGAGATTTGTTTTTTCTTGAGGATCATGTTTTGATTCCATCAGGTACAGCTGTGCCAGTACATTTGCGTAAGTATTTGTACAGGGCATTTGTGTATACCTTAGTATAGTTGTCAGTGACATCTGTGGGAACAGGAGCTTGGAAATTATTTATGCAATCCCTTAGGAGGGTATAATTAACTTTGGTGAAATATTTTAGCATGAACCCCCCCCCCACACACACTTAAGAGGGGTTCGTACGTTATATCTAGTTCAAATGTAACTGATTTGTGATTAGATTTAACCAGTGAGGAGTCCTATACTTGTGGTAGTGCAACGATCACCCATTTTGATGAGGACCAGATTGAGAATATTTGAAGCTCTTGTGGGATTGCATACTATTTGTTCCAGGGCATTAGTATTAACAAAGTCCAAGAACCTTTGTGCAAGCTTGTTAGTACTTCTATAAGTTTCCCAGTCAATGGAGGGATAGTTAAGATCACCAATAACTAGAGTTTTTTGGTTGTAATTTGATTGGCTGAAGTAGGTCCAAATAAACAGAGTAGGTATCTTGGTTCTTTAAAGGGGGCCTATAGCTAACGATGACTTGATTGGGGGGGGGGGTCTTACCCACATTTAGTTGAACTTGGAGTAACTCCATGGTGTTTTCCTGTCTAACCAGTCTAGAGATGTATTTATGTTTGATAAAGATAGATACTCCTCCTCCTCCCTTGGTTCTCACACGTTCATTTTGTGGTCTGAAAGTGTGGAGGGCATTATAGCCTTGCAAGGCCGAGGTACTGTCTGCACCCTGAACCAAGTTTCTGTGACTGCACAGCCATCAAAATCCTACAGGGAGAGGAGTGCTTCCAGAGAGTGCAGTTTCTGATTTAAACTCCTAGTATTTAGCAGCATAACCTTTAATTGGTTTCGGAGTGATATTTTCATGTTGGAAATTTTGTTCTTGAGGTCTTGCCTAAAAAGGCACTATGGGGGAGGCAAGTGCCTTAGCCAGTAACTGAAAGCCTAGAGGTGACAGGTGAAGACTATCTCTGGCAAAGCAGCGTTGATCTATCAGCCATGTCATCCCAAGCTGACAGGAACTGGATCCCCTTAGAATGACTCTAGAAACTAAGCCAATTGTTAAAGTCAGTTGTTTTTTGTTTATATTGTGCTATCATCTTAGGTGAGGGTAAAATGCTGTTCAAAGATAGGGACATAGCTGCCTGGGACACATATTCATAGAGCTCAATCATGTGTCTCTTCATATATAGTCCAGTGAGGTACATCTCACGTCATTCACACCAACATGAACTATGATGGTGTTATAGTGGTGTTTTTGTTGAGAGAGACTTGAGTGCATGTGTGATAGATCATGGGACTGGACAAAAAGCTGACCGTAACCTTCTTGTCCAGCCTGGTGAGTGGGACATCTGTGTGTCTCACGATGGAGTCACCTATGGCTAAAAAATTTGGTTTAGATGTAGTTTGCCTTAGAGGCTTATTTGGTGAGACACTGGTGCTTGTGTTTTTGTGTGTATTGAGTGCTACAGGTGCTGTATTTAGTGTAGCATATTTGTGTTTGGAAGGTCTCTGGTGTTTAGGTAGGTTTCTGGTGAGGTTTCTCCGTGTATGAAAGTTTGTGTGTTAAGTGCATGGTTTGCATAGAAGGTGTCATATGTGAGCTGACAACTTGCTCAGTGTTACTCTTCTGTGCACGAGAGAGCAAGGATTCCAGATTCTTAGTCTAGATGTATCTTTCACAAATTGTACTTGGGTGATTTAGGAGTATAGGGTTGTCAGCGTACATAAGGCAGTTGCTACACTGCCTCAGGATACCCATGTCAGTCAGGCTGGTAGGAGAAATGGAGGGAAACTGACCATCCATAATGCTAGGATAAATTCTGTTTTCACAGTGGGGAGAGAAACTGGAGGAGTGTGGTGTAACTGGGTGCTCTAAACAGGGTCGATACTAATGGGGTGATCTATAAATGGTCTGTGCTAGTAAGGGTTGAGGCTATTGTAGATTTGGTGGTTTTGGGACTGTTTCAGGGGCAGAAGCAATTTAATGACTTTTCGGCCAGATCACAGGCCACTACTAAGGGAAAATTTATCTGCTGAAGTTTTTGCATGTATAACCACCAGTGGTTACCCACACTGCGTGATGGTGCATGGAGGTGCACTATGCATAAACAGATTGATACTGCAAAGCAGTGGCTGGTTGCCTAACTCTGTGTAGCTGTGTTAAAAAAAAAGTGCAAACCTGTGCAAATGTGGGTTTATGTAACAAAATTGAGCAAAGTGAATTAAACAGTTTAACCATTATAAAAGCTCAAAACTGAGCCCTGCACCAGCAACCTTCAATCAGATGAGTCGTACCTGCACTCTCCTGCCACATAGGTGCAGGGTGGCCTTCTCCAACAAACGATAGCCTAGTTTAGTCCTCAGTTTAACAAACAGAACCAGATTCAGCAGGTCTGAATCTAGTCTATGCTACAGCATACAAAATGTGCAACAAATCAGCAAGAACAGTTTTAAAAAATCCAGCAATATAGCAAAAATACAGTTTAAAAGTGCAAAAAAACAGTATAAAATTGTACTTACGGTTAGCAGAATGCAACAGATTTCTTGGATTGCACAGATGAACACAGCAGAGCAGTGGCTGGTCACCTAACTCTTTGGGAATTCAAGGCAATGAAGTATTGTGACCATGTATAGGTTCATAGGTTAGTACTAAGCTAACTGCCCTTTTGGGCCATTTTAAGCCTAGCCAATTACCCCATGTGAGAATCAAACCCTGTACGTTGTGTCTGTAAAGTAAACACTGTAACCATTATGCCAACCTCTCACTGTATATCTGGTGGTTCAGCATGAGAGTCAGGCACAGTAATCGGGGATTGGCTATTCCACCATGTAATGGCATGGGCTGCCCACCACACTAGCTAGATGGATCTGGGAAATAATTTTCAGATGCTATACACTCCCATTTACAACCACTTCCCAGCTGACTTCCTTTCCTCTTCCAGATGTCCCACTCCATTAGAAGGAGGTAGCAAAAAATGAGATCTTCAGTCTTTTCACAAAAAGACCCTTCCAAGAGGTCTCACCATAATAGAAAAGTATAAGAGGTGTATTCCACATTTTTAAGACCCCAGAAAGACAAAGGACCTCAGGCTAATACTGAATTCAAATGTCCTAAATCTATATGAAAAAAAAAACAAGCTCTTAAGGTTTACTGTGCAGTCAAGCCTTTTGTGCTTTCAGTAGGAAGATTGGATGTGCTATATGATATCCAGAGAGTCCCTGCACTTCAGGTTGGGACCCAGTCATTACCAGTTTTAGGCTTTTCCATTTGATCTTGCTACACCCCCAGGATTTTCAAGAGATAGACTGCAATGGTGGCAGCTCACCCGAAACTGCATGAGATCAGATTTATTCATGTCTGGACAACTGACTATTCGTTGCCACCACAAAGGAATCTGTAATTCATGCACAAGATTACTTTGTTTTTTACTCTGTCCTTTGGAATGCCAATGAACATTGCAAAGTCCTAGTTGGAGCCATTTTAAGCACAAGTATTATAGTCTTTCCCTGGACACAGCTCAAAAATTAGCATGCCTCCCACTGAACAGAGAATACAGTCCATTCAGGTAGTATCCCACCCCATCAGCAGCCTTAATCTTGAAGATCCTGGCCCTTATGGCAGCAGCCTTTCACCTGGTGCCATTGGCAAGCTTCCATGTGACATTCTTGTAGTGAATTATGTGAGTACACTGATGTTAGCTGCTAGAGCCTTTTGACCAAATTATCCAGATGTTGATGGTGTGTTGCAAGCACCTTCAGTGGTGGCTTCATCTTCACAACCAAGTCTAAGGATATCACTTTTAACTTCCCCCTCTTTACAGTCACCATGGATGCATCTGCCTTGTGCATGGGAGGGTACTGTTAGGTCAAACTTATCAAAAGACATGGACTGAACAAGTGGCCTACTTGTTCATAAATATTCTGGAGATTAGGGTGGTCCTTCTAACATTATATACATTTCAGGACCAACTTCCATAAAGTGCAATTGCTATCCATTCTAACAGTATGTCAGTAGTGCATTATATCAACAAATAAGGTGGACTCTGATCTTGTTAGGCCTGACAGGAGTCCATGGAGCTATGGGAATGAGCCATTACATCCATGATCGGACAAGCTCAAAAGATGCCTTCAGATGACACGAGTGGTCCCTGACTCTAGTTATGGCACAGATAATCTTCTATAACTGGGGGAAGCCTTGTTGTGATCTGTTTGCATCCTTAACACCAAATACAACTTCTTTTCCATCATGTTTCCAAAGAGTTAGATACCCCAGGATGCTGTTGCCCACCAGTGGCCTCTGGAGTTACTTTATGCCTTCTCTCATTCCCACTAATAATGACATTTCTGCAGTTCTGATAGGAACTCAAAAACCTTCTACTTAAAGATACACAAAAGAAAGTGGATGAGTTTCTGTTTTGGGTAATTCATCAGGGAATAGTTTGTTTCATTGTGTGTATCCCAGCTATTCTTCAGTTTTTGGTGGTCAGCTTTGACAAGGGAGATAGTTTTCCATGCAGAGAATGTATTTTGCAACCAACTGTAATTTCTTCCAGGAAATTCTCTCTACAACCTTAGCATCACAGAAAGTCTGTAAGGCCCCTTCCTACTGCTGTCACCCTTTAATAACTGTGCTTTCTACATGTACCTCAACTTTGTTTTGGAGAAATTATCACACTGTTCCTTTGAGCCATTGGTGAGAGCAGAGCTAAAGTATTTGTCATGAAAAACCTTATTCCTTTAGAGGTGACACTTGCCAGGAAGGTTGCAGGGCTACAAGTCCTGTCTTGTCACCCTTCATATTAAATTTTTCACAGGGATAGGATTGTGTTGATAACCCTTCCAGTCCTTTTACCTAAACTGGCATCAGACCTTAATCTCAACTAGTCTGTTAATTTACCAGTTTTCTTTTCAGATTTTTATAATATGTACAAATATATGTTGCAGTATGTAGATATTTCCTGACAGCTGTGATTTACCTAGCACAGAAGTTTATATAACAGAAAAGATGACCATCATTTTTATCTCAGTTTTTTTACAAACAGATTGGGTTAAAAATATCTAAAGTTGCCTTGTCCTAATGGCTGTCTGACTACATATCTTACATTTGCATTTCTAACAGTAAGATGATGCCAGTTAAACCTGGAGGGTATTCCACAACATCCATGGCTGTGCCTCTAGCCTTATTCAAAATACTACAGTGGGTGATATGTCTGCTGTTGCAACGTGGGCTTCATTACATACTTTTGCAAGATGCTGTAAGTTGACTGTGATTTCAAGATGTAGATCTTCCTTGAGAGATTCCAAGATGACTGCTGTTTGAAACAAACAGATTGATTAGAGCTCTTCCAGAATGAAAAAGAAAAGACGTTTAAACAAGCTGGCAAAAGCTAGCAGTGTGGATAAAATTCAGTTAATGGCTATTTCCTGACCTGCCTGGATGTCAGCAAGAATGAAATCTGTTGAAAGTAAGAGAAAAAACAACTAGGCAATGAGAAGAAAAAACTTCTGTAGAGAAGATCCATACAATTCTGCAAAAAGTGGTTCAGCTTTAAGCTTCACTACTGGAGATTACTTCCAGGAATCTATAAGAAAAATAATTCAAATGCATTCAGAGATATATAATGTAAGTGAGACACGTAGGAATATATAAATGCAAAAGACAAAATGCCGGAAGGAACAGAAAAGCTTTAAGAAGCTATTCTGATGAGCTGATAAGTCTGCAGAAAACAGAGGTTGAAATGAAGGCAGGGATGGATGAATATGAATATTCTCTTTGAAATTGTTAAAAAAATCGAAAAGATAGAAGCAGTGCACACAGAGAGCATCTGAAATTTTTCTGCTTGACCAGGAAAACAATGGAAGGAATAGACCACACTACTTTTATGAAAATACAGATCAGCAAGTAGAGTGGTATTCCACAGCAGGATTTGTTAATTGAAAGGACACACCATGTGTATGCTTCACATTTAGGCATGAGAAATAAGCTAAGATTTATATTAGTAGGGATGCAGTCATACCAACAGAAAGAGCTGCTCCTGACAAAATTGTGGAAGAAGGAAAAATTATTAAAATTGGGAACACCAGTGTTTGTGGAAATGATTACTAACTGTGCACTAGTTAGAACAGAAGCAAATTTATCACTGAAGTCAGGAGATGTTAAGAGGCAGGTATGCTGTTCAGGTAGCTATATCCAGGTCTCATCTGAATATTTTTCCTGAAGGATCAGAGACATTTTGAATACAGAACAGGCTGAGAATGAAATAAAACACTAATACAATAAACAGTGAGCTGAAGGGTACTCTGCTTCTCATTCTTCTGACAGTGGCAGTGTCCACTGAGAAAGCTTACCAGTGAAACATTTTCCATTGTTTCCTAGAAGTGGTTTAGTGACAAATAAGCCCAGGAGCTGATTAGAAAAATCAGGAGTACTTTGGACATAAACCAGTGACTGGTATTGAGTGGCTCAGGTGATGAGGAAAAAGATTAGCAATAATGTGAAATTAGGAAATAAATTCAAGAATTGTAAACTGTCATTTCCATAGGATGCAGTTTAGACATGAATACTTGGTTTCTTCAAGAAGTGGTTAAAAAGACTGGAATTTTGTTGACTGTGTTAAACTGGTAGGAGGGCTCTAAAGCACGATTCCCACTTTGTAATTGAAGTTTAGAAGGTTAACGAAGGGATGGAAGATGTAACTGTAAGCAAACATGTTCCTAGTAATATGTTTAATTGCATTTTTTGAAGTAAATTTTATGTTGCATAGTAAAGTAGTTCTGTTTAGCTTGCAACAATATTTTAGTGTGACGTGGGCAAGTCTTATCAATGACTGCTTTTCATGCTAGTGATGCTAAATAAAGTACTTTTTCTTGACTGTAATCTATATAGGGGTTTATAGTTGTATACAATACAAGCTGGATATAAGCTGTTTAATGTTGTGATCTTGAGTTGCTAGGGGATGTAAAAATGTCATATATGTGTATTAAATTATAATGTCCCCTAGTGTTGTAGACATGGAAGTGTAGACTAGGTTCTTAGCATATGCTGCACACATTCCACCAACAAATGCCTACAGCTGGAGATAGCTTCTCTACATTTGTGAACAATTAATCAAAAAATGATTGAACCATGAGCTGTTAAAACATTTGTGTAAGAATCACTATAACGTATATGTAAAGGTGAACTGGCAAATGAAAATAAATTATGTTATGTTTGACACTGATGGAAGTGAATACTTTCACAAGTAGATGCATCCCAGCAATCTTTAGCACTTTAGTATTAAATATAACAGTGCACAATTTAGATTATTCATTTAAGGGTAGCCAGTTCACTTTCTGTTAGGGCTAAAAGTCAGTTAACTTGAAAGCTTGCCAGTTTTTAAGTTTTTCACATCTCGGAAGGAAATAAAGCTAGGACAAGGATAGATGGTATCTCTGCAAAAGGTGCACAGTCCCTAGCCTATGCTTCCAGTATGACTAAACACAACATCAGAATAGGCAAAGCCTGTACGTTTAGCTATTTGAGGCAACTCTCCCTATATGAAGGGGAAACTTCCATTTTTGGAAAGAGTATATGATTTAGTGTGTTTCCTGTGAGTTAAAATTGGTTGGGGTGGGAAATCTAATTAGTTATTGTTTCTTGAGGTTTTTGTTTTGATGCTTTAAGTATGGGAAATGCAACATGGGTTCAGACAGAGATGAGAATCATCAACTGCGTATAAGATCACCCTAATCACCCTAACAAGTGTTAATGTTTGCATGCAAGTCAGAAACATGTATTCAAGTTGTTATGTAAAATATATGAAAGTAAAAACTTTCTTGTAAGAATGACTGCTTTATCAATTATTCCATGGAATGGAAATGGCATTGCAGATATAGACAAAAAACAAAGCATGTTGAATTGTAATAAGAAGTGTGAGGTGCAAACAGCAATGTATAAGAACTCGCATCTGGATAGAAATGCGCTTATGGATTTGGCAAAAAATAATTTCAGAATAGGTATTCAGCAGAGTATCTGAAACAAAGGAAAGCGTGGATGATATTGATTGAAAGAAGGGCTCCAATAGTGATAGAAAAGGAAATGAAGTACAAACATTATAGATGTTTGGTAATAAGAGGTTATTGGCAGAAAAGAAGGAATACACTGGCATGTGTTTATATTCACTCTAAAACTACTGTTATGGTGTTTAAGAAGATTTTGGGAGAAGTAATTAATTTTTAGTAGGGAATGTTATTTATGGGAGGACACAGGAGGTTAATGTAAGAAAAGAGAGTAGATTTCTGAAGAAACACATGAGAATATTTGGAATAGTAGATTTGAATTTACTATCAGGAACTCAAAATGTACATATTATTCCCCAAGGTACGATAACTGGGATAGACAAAATATGAATTATAGCTTACAGGATCTTATATATTGAAATAAAAGCTTTGAAACACATTTGATAACTATTTCAGATTGTGCAACAGTACAGGTTAAGATAAAGATGTAGGGTAATGAAGTAAACATTAGAGATTGGCAATATCCTACTTATATGTTAAAAAAGATAGGAATTTAAGGAATGGGTAGGAGAAATGGTTTGAGCAGTATTAGGGAAGATATCAATTTCTTCATATGTGATAGCTAGAGAGTGGGATACAATGAAAATGGAGTTATAAATATGGTAGAAGTAAAAGAGAAAAAGAAATGGAAAGAAGTGATAGGAATCATTTAGCATGGTTGTCAAAGGTTAAGCTATTTGCAGATGGGAATGTTGCCGAACAAGAAAGGAAGCAATTGTTGACTGCTAAATAGAAAATGATGAAATGTTTAGAGAAAATGCAAGAGTTTAAAGGTTGTTACTAAACATGTATTTTGGTAAGAACTCTAGAGCACAATATCTATTAGCACGATTACTTTTTCAACAAAAAAGTAGAAAAGGTTGCTGACATGCATTTCTTGGCATTTAGTTTTAGTCCATGGGTCTGACACCAGTTATTTGTCGGTGTCAACCCCTCCTGGAGAACATTTGTGTCAGTGTGAGATTCAGTGACCGTTCCTAATTTGCAGTCATCTGCAAATTTAGTCAGCCAGAGACGACTAACATTGGCCTTGATTTCTGAGAAGTAAATGTCAGAAAGGAGCGGTCCAACGACTGATCCCTGAAGGACTTCACTTGTGACTGGCCTCTTTGTAGAGGTGGACTCCCCAATTCTAACTGCCTGGGTCCTGTCTATGAGCCATTTTGCTATCCACTGGATGACATATGGGTTTGTACCTAATCTCTTCAGTTTGTCAATAATGCCTGACTGGGGTATTGTGTGAAATGCCTTGGGGACAGGTCAAGGTAGGCATCGTGAGCAATTTTGCCCTCATCCATTGCTTTGGTGGCCTTCTCAAAGTCCACTAGGCTGAATAGGCATGATCTGTCCTTGACTAAACCAAACTGGTTTGGGTCCAGTATCTGGAGGTTTACTATATCTCTATTGATCATCTCCATGATAATTCTTTCCATGGTTTTACATATAAGACTAGCGAGATTTATGGGTCTGTAGTTTCCAGGGTCTGTAGATGGCCTACCTTTGTGCAGAGGGACGACTGTTGCCTTTTTCTATTCATGAGGCACAAAACCTGTTTGGAGGCTACAGTTAAACAGTAATTCCAGAGGCCCTAATAGGCCATGTTTCATGTTATTTAGAAGGCATCCTGAGATTTCGTCTGTGCCCATTGATACAGTGTTCTTGGTTTTAGAGAGAGCATTAAGGACCTGTTCCCTAGTGATAGTAGGGGGAATTATATTTGATGATATTTCCTGAGGGAATGTTGAGCAAGAGGGAGGGGTACAGTTGGAGATGAATTTATCAGCCAGGAGGTTTGCTATGTCTTCTGGCTCGGTATAGGTGGCTCCATTTACAATGAGCTCGGCACACAACTGTGTCTTGCCTTTGAGGTTGTGGACATAGCTAAAGAATACTTTGTGGTTTTCCTTGGCCTAGTAGGCCAAACTTACCTCAAATTTGGCATTGGTAGACTTTATTTGTCCTCTAAGTTGTTTGTTTAGTTTGATGAGAGTGCTTTTATCCTGCTGGGTGCTGCACCACTTAATTTTTGCCATGATTTTCTTCCTCCTGTTATACAGCCTATTGATTTTGTGATTCCACCAGGGTGGCTTGTTTTTTGAGTTAGTTCTGTACTTCTTCTTGGTGGGTACAGGTGCCTCTATGCAGCTATTAACATGCTTGTACAGGGTTTCTATGAACAGTTCTGCACAGGCAGCAGTGTTCATGGCGGCTTGAAATTTTACCAGGTTCTCACTTAATAGCAGGAGGTTAGCCTTAGAATAGTTCCTGAATATTCCAGGTTTAGCTGGGGTCCAGGTTTTATTTTTGCTTCAAAGGAGACCATTTTGTGGTCTGGCATTGCAGTAGGTGGTGTGCAGTTTTAAACCATGATTATAAGTGCTCATGTCTATATGATCTCAGAGAATGGCAAAGGTGTTACCAAAATTGAAAGATAACAATCAGTGGGAATTTATGGAGGGGAGGCAAATATTTGACAATATTAATTAAATATTAATTAAACAATGAAGACCCACAGGGAAGTAGAGTTTAAGAAGACATTATTATTGTCGGTGGGTCTTGATACAAAGAAGGAATTCAGGAGAGTCATCTGAGATTTTATGAGTAATGCAATGGTAGACTTTATGTTCTCTGATAGAATAATAAGATTAATTATGCAGGTATGTGAAGGGTTAGAGGCATGAATTAAGATGGGAGGGTTTCTCTCTGCCAAGCTGTGTTTGAACAGAGAAAAAAAGGTAGGGGTGTTTTTGTTCCTTCTTCTTACTAGTTTTATACTAATTCCATTGGCAAAGAAAATAAGGGACTCATGAATTCAAGGAAATAACCAGTATGGTAATCAAGAAAAGTTAGTTTTACTGGCAGATGATGTTATTCTGTATTTGATAAATCCAGAAAATGACATTTCAGTGTTTTTTTGAGACAGCTTTGAGCCTTTCCAAGATATAAAATAGAGGTTATAGAGATACAGTATGTTTTCACACATGAATTGGTTTGCCAATGCATATATTTATAGGGACATGATAAAAATGAAGTATTTAGTTACATGGATTAAAATTATTTTATTATGGCAGCTAAGTATCTGTGGGAAAAGACTAAGCAAAAGGTAATACAAAAATTGAGAAGCTGTAATCTGTTGACAATGGATATAGATAATTAAATGCAAGCAATGAAAATATTTTAGTCCCTTTTGGTTTATGTACATTTCAGGCATATTTTTATCAGCCATAGGATAAATTGTGCACCATAATTAATAGAGATGAAGGAACTTATTTGGGAGGGAGAAATGGCAAGTGTTAAATGGGATAACGTTTTCTTCCCATAAATATGGTGATTTAGGATTACCTGATTTGGGGGAGGGGATGTAGTAGAACTATGCAGTTAAGGTTGATATACATAACACAAGCAGAAGATTACAAATTAAAGTGGAAAGGAATGGTGATGAAACAGGTAGGGAGTTCAAGAATTGAGGAAAAAGTTGGATTTTGGCTGCAGGCCCTTAAGAAGAATAACAACAACCATACCAAATAGTATATGTATGCAGTAGCAGAAAGTATTGCAAGAGCTAAGCCAACATGGGAATGGAAAAAGGTGAAGTTATCATCAGGGCTGATTCCATGTTGGGGTGTAGAAAATAGACAAGAAAGGCTGGAACTTAGTGGAGAAAATTAACAAAAGAACAAAGGTATCTGGAGCAAATAAACAGGGAGGGGAAGGTGATAAAGAGGGATTAGGCCAAGCAGAAGTTTGGACTGCATGTTAGAGACTGCCTTCCCTACCAGGTATTGATAACAGAGTATAGACAAAGAAAAAGGGATAGGAGAGTGCTAAGTAAAGGACCACTGCTAGCTGAATTATTAGTTAATTCTACACATGAAGCTGCAGTTTAAAAAGGGATAATTCATAGGGTATATAAACTAATGCATGCCAACTGTAAGAATAAATCAGAAGAGGTTAGAAAAGATTGGAAAGAGGGAATGGAAAGGCATACAAGGGAACAGTGGGAGGACATTTGTATAGATCCCTTGTATGCAACAGTGTCCAGAATGTTTGCATAGATATTTTAATACTCCATACAGAAGTCAGAGAATTATTTTCCTCTAGTAAATAGCAAATACTTGGAGATGTGATGGGGAGAAAAAGGTAATCTGAAACATTTTTGGAAGAGGGTGTAGGAGTTAACAACCTTCAGAAATTCTTTAAAGAATACTTTGTAACAAATATTGGGGGAGCAGATTATTTTTAACTAAGAAAACTATTCTTTTGAGGTGAAATACAACAATCTGAATTGCCTAAACATAGTTAAGATCTTACTAAGTTTAATGCTGCTGGCTGACCAAAAAAATTCCTAAAAATGAATATCAAAAGTATTAGATATTGTCAAACAGATAAAAATAATTGGAGGTGGGATTATTAGAAGAAGAAAGGGGCAAATAGAAATAAATGGAATTTGTGGGAACAATATTTGCAGAATTATAATCCAGAGAAGAAGTGAAATTTAAGGGAAGGCAGGACTTGAGCAGTTTCGATAATGTTGGAGTCGGTGAGTGGTGAAAAAAGAAAATGTGTGCATAATGCATGAAAATAATGAGTAATTGTTACAAAGGTTTGCTTTCGTTTCTGTTAATTTATGTGCATCAATGACATTGCTCAAAAATGTGTGAATTTGATAAAGGTGTTTGAAAGAAAACATGTTCAGTTCTTCCATCTGGGCCAGCATCCTTTGAGGTAATCTGCATAATAGCTAGCGCCCAAGACATTCAGGTGAGGACTCTGTCCTATTTGAAGTGGACAGACTGGATGATGTAAGGTATGAAGGTTATGTACTTAAGATAGCTGTAGATGCTCAAGATTTACATCCTTCCTTTTTAACATACTCTTTCTCCCTGTTGTTGATTACTGACCCCTTTCACACCAGCTTAGCTGATTCTACCAAAAGCCATTGCAGGGTTGGTTTAGATCACTGGTGGGGGGATATAGTGTTGGATATGATCAAGTTCCTGGCAAACAGTCTGGGAGGAGATGGAAGTGAGGGTTAGAGCTTCATCTTTGAGAGTCTGTAGATGTTGAGTGAATGCCACCTGCAGTCACCAGTCCTTTTGTTGGAAGTGGATGGATGTGGATAATGACGATATGACATTATGGGAAGTACTTAACTTTGATTTAGTCTTATAGATGGAACATCATTTCTTCATTTGTCGGTTTATTTATTTATTTTGGTTGAGAAATTGCAGTGGGGCTTATTCCATCTACATTAGAGGCCTGCAATGAAAATATCTAGAAAATGGAATACTTTAGAATTGTGTATAGTTAGATAAATTTAGCATATGATAACACGTTTAACAATCAGTTTCAAAGTGTTTTCTTGACAAAATAGTAACTTTGGTTTTGCTAGACTGTGACTGTTAGTACATAGACACACTTTGGTAGTGCATTTAGTAGCACAAAAACATGCAAAAGTTAAACTGGCATTTACCAGTGCTAACACTCACAAAAGTAAAAAAAGCATTTGACATGTTAGGATGAGTAATATAACAGAGATATTAAAGGCAAAAAACAGTCTCACAGTGATACTGATTAATGGCTGTTAAGTTAAACATTTTGTACAGTGACAGAATATTTGGAGAGGTTTCTGATACAATTAGGAACTAGCTAACGTGGCTTTGAAACATTTAGAAAAATTGTGTAGAGGGTTGTATTTTTCAGACAAGGTGTCTGATATTTCGAGCAGGCTGTCTCATATGGTGGTGATTACATTTGAGAAAGCCTTGACCACAGTTTAAGGACTGTGCCAGGGAGTTGCGGGATTACTTGGAGAAAGAGAAGGGTGATATATGTTCTATTTTGTTAGGTTGCAAAAAAGTAGTGGACAGAACTATAAAAACTAAGCTATATATAACTGGATTTCTGCAGCGGCAACAATACAGTACCATCTGAAGTCTCCTTATGACTTTCTTAAATAAATTAAGCTTTTTATTTTATTTCAGAGCTTATCCATCAAATTAATGAATAACCAAAGTACTACAGGGGATTAATAAATGTAGAAATTAATATATTAAATGTCTAAATGTAGAAATGAATATCAACTGTGTCATGCATCATCAGATAAACGCTCTCCAAAATAACAGCATGTAATTAATGCAAGTACATCTGAGAAGATAATTTTTTGGTGTTAGAAAATTCTGTAAAAATATAATATATGGCCTGAAAAGGGCAATTGTAATACCAAAGGTATCATTTACCTTGTGATATGTTCTGTATGTCCAGCATTTTACATTGGTTAAAATGGAATGTGCATTTAAAAAACCCATTTATGAACATAATTGTGACATATCCAAGGTTAATATTAACAATGCCCTATTTAGGCATTCATTAAACTATGTTTCCTTTAAACAATTTTTGTTTGATATTTTAGAAAAAGTAATCCACAATCCTAGAGGAGGTGCGTCGGAGGAGAAAGTAGGACTTAGGCAGTTAAGCTGGTAGTTAAAACTGTATACCATACATTTTCCTGGTTTAGATGATATTTTTCTTGTCCCGGTATTGAAGCAAAGGGCTGCAAAACTGTAATGGTTTTCAGTATGTATATTATGAGTTTTACCAGAAAATATTTATCAGTTTATCGTTCATTTACTTATTTAGATTTTACACAAAGTTTTCAATGTTTTTCATGTTTTATATGAGTTGTGAATGTTTTTTGACTTACCCCTGGATTTACTAAACTTCCTTGCAGGACTAGATTAGTCCTGCATGGAAGTGGCAGTTTAAGAGGAGGATGGCAGTGTGCCATGCATATTAATGAAGGTGCGCTGCCTGAACTCCTAATGCTACATGGAGCATGGACGAGTGCAGGGGGCATGTCTGAGAGCAGAGCTCTCAGAATAAACACGCCCTTGCAAAGTAGAACAGAAGAATGCTCATCGTGTTTCACTGTTGCAGTCATTACAATTGGGTTATCCTGCTGGCAGGCTACCCGCAGTCGGCCCGAGTTCCAAAGTCTAGGTCCGGCTTCGGTTGCTTTCGCCTCCTCCTCCCTGACGTCAGAGCGCCAGGGGTATAAACGATACAGCCAACGTCATTTTCTTCAGTCTTTCTTGCTGCGCGGTGCCCGAAGCAAAAGCAGTTCGCAAGTGCCGGTCGGCCGACTCCTGAGATTTTCAAATTCGAATTTCAGATCCGAAGTCTTCATTAAAGCTAAGTACCCCATTGGGGAAACTTTTTTCTTCTTGCTCCAGACCAATGTCAGAAAAAGTTAATAATTGTATTTCTTGTGGGAAGCAAATTACCTCATAAGGATTTTCATTCTTACTGTATTCCTTGCCTAGGCCCTGACCACGACGTTGCTAGTTGTTGGTTTTGTGCTAGATTTAACCAACGCACTATTAAGCGTCGGTACGATTTTGCATTTCATTACTTTGGCAGAAAATTCAATTATATAATGCTGTCGGAACAGCCAATTACCGGAGTTTATAAAAAGCGCAAAGAAAAAGAAAAGGACAGGCTTCTAAGGTCCAAAACCGATGACGAGGCTTCTGGTAGGCCTGTCGCCTGTTCTCAGTGAGGTGCTTTCGCAGCCCCTAACGCCCACTACCTCAGAGCCACAGGTTGCTTCTGACTTCCACGTGGAGCCGACTAGGCCGCTGGAAACTCAAGGTATTGGACACTTGGAAACTATTCCCTCAGATGGGTCCGGAGCCACTGAGCAGGCATTGGCTTCTGAGGGTGTTTTCAGGCCTTCACAGTTATATGTAAAACCAACTTCAGCTTCAAAAGCAAAGACTAAAGCAGTTCTAAAGGCAAATAAACAAGTACAGCATTCTCCTGGACAGGCCTCCATGCTTAAAAAAACAGATGCTTAAAATGGCCGAAGACCTAATTACTTTGATCAGGGGTCCCCCCCCCCCGATAAGAGGCCTAGGCAAGAGATAGAATATGAATCTTCAGATCAGGTTTCCATTTCCTCTGATTCTTCTTCTGAACAGGAATATTCCCTTCCTTCCTATGAGGATTCTGATGCTGAAGAATCTATCCCTTCAGCCTCTCCCCCTGAGGATTATTCTTTTGGGGAGACCCTGCATACTATGAGGAAGCATTTCCACTGGGAGAGCCAAGATTACTCAGAATTAAAGAAAAGGCTCAGAGACTTCCTTTTATTACCTCAGCACAGGCCCCTTGCTATTCCTCCTGTTTTAGACATTGTAGATTATGTATTTTCAGAGTCCAGTCTGTCTCCTGACTCTTTACCACCAGCTCCTGTTAAGCCAGACAGATACTACAGGGTTCCTGATTCACATAAATTTCTTTACAAAAACCCTGCTGCTGACCCAGAAACTATTTCTTAGGGTCCCAAGGGGGTCAAAGCTTCCATTGCAAAAAACCCTATCCCCTCTGATAGGGA